>NC_136876.1:35313055-35796915 GCF_949152265.1 Phoxinus phoxinus
AATTACATAATACAAATTATGAAATGTACAGTTTCTAACTGCACTTTCATGAATTTGCTTTTACTTTCTAAAATTTCCAGTTACAATTCTGCTTCCTGTTTGCGAACTCAATTCCAATCTATGACCTGAACTGAAATCTCATTTTACTTCTAGATTGCAAACGGGAGACACCAAACCTCTCCTTTAGAATAAAAGAGTAGAGATTCTCTGAAAGAAGCATTTAACAAAGCAAATTGATTGTGCCGTGTCATCTTGTGTGGGCTTGCTAATCAACCACCTTTTTGATAACTTCAGTGGCTTCAATCAGAAAATTGAAGCCAATCGATCAGGACAAACAGTCCTTGACTTCACATTTGGAAAGCAACACGAGGCACTCCGAATTGGCTAAATCTTCTAAATGTGTGTGTGCTGAGATTTAACGGCTTTAGAGGTTTTGTGAAAGTTTTGTGTTGGTAATCAGGGAGCATTAACTGTAGCCTCTAATCTAGCAAACTTCTAACCTGAGATTTACTGCACTGTCCCTCTTAGAGCTGTCATGCCTGGGCAAACGTGCGCTGCGTATTTTCCAGCACTTTTTCTCTTTCATCACTCACTGAGCTGAGACCAAAAGAGTATTTGGATTTACAGTAAGTTGTTAATGCAAGGCTAGCTGAGCCTAAATACGTTAGCGCCTTGCGAACTGATCATCCGTAGATGGGCAGGCTAATTGGTGCCCTAACCATGATGAAGTGCGGTGTGGTGTGACTGTTACTGAGCTGCCCTAACATTGAAGACTGCTGGAATTCCCTCTGGCTGAAATTGCAGAGGCGTCGTTCAGAATGATTGTGACCTGACACTCCTCCTCAATTTCTTGTTATTCCCTCTACCTTCAATAATGTTTATCCCACCTGTCTGCTTCTCAGGTGTTGATTTCAGTGTTGTAATTTCCATGTTCAGTTTTAGTCTCAAAAAAGTATTTTTTTGTGAATATTGTCTTCACATGAAGATGTGTAATGTCCGTGAATAAATATTAAATAATAAATAAATATTTTTGACTTCAAATAAATGCTGTTCTATTGAACTTTCTATTCACAAAATCCTGGGGGGAGGGGCAGAATAGTTTTCAATGTTAACAATAATAATAATAAATGTTTCTTGAGCAGCAAATTATCATATTAGAATAATTCCTGAAGGATCATGTGACACATAAATGCAGCATTGGTGAGCATAAGCGACGTACAATATACAGGACACAGGACATTATATATATATATATATATATATACTATACTACACTATAGTATAGGCTACTATACACTACTCCATTCAAAAGTTTGTATGTCGCTTATGCTCACCAATGCTGCATTTATGTGTCACATGATCCTTCAGGAATTATTCTAATATGATAAGTTGCTGCTCAAGAAACATTTATTATTATTATTGTTAACATTGGAAACTATTCTACCCCTCCCCCAGGATTTTGTGAATAGAAAGTTAAATAGAACAGCATTTATTTGAAGTCAAAATCTGGTGACATTATAAATATCTTTAAAGGGATAGTTCACCCAAAAATGAAAATTAGCCCATGATTACTCACTCTCAAGTCATCCTAGGTGTATGTTCTTCTTTCAGATGAACACAACCGGAGTTATATTAAAAAATGTCCTGGCTCTTCCAAGCTTTACAATGGCAGTGAATTGCTGTTTCTGTTTTGAAGTCCATAAAAGTGCTACCCTGGAAATCCAGAGTTCTCGCGAGAGCACAAGTTGAATTTGCTCAGCGAGTTACTCTGGTGTCAAGTAATGATGCTCATTAAATATGCCCTGTATCTGAGCTGCACCCACTGGTGGTTGTGGTCTCGTCGTTGATTGCCCTTATGAAGGACCAGGTGAGAAAGGCGAATAAATTTGGTATTTCGGTCTCGCAACTTGGCGACCCAGAAGAGGATAATACGAAACCGAAATACAGAATTTCCTCGCCTCTCTCACCTGGTCCTCCATAAGGGCAATCCACGACGAGACCACAACCACCAGTGGGTTTTCACTAAGCCCCATATGAAGAAAGGCGAAGAAATTTGGTATTTCGGTCCTGATACTTGGCGACCTAGAAGAAGATAATACGAAACCGGCTGCTATGAATAAGCTAATAGAGACCAGGATGTTCTATACAGTTACCTACAGGACGTTAAAATACATGGTAGTACAACAAACTTACCTCTGTAATATTCCTTCGAACATTCGCTTTACCTGGACTTTCAGGGTTGTGGCACATCTTTTTCAGAGCCCTTGGTGTTTTGGATGGCTCGCGGTCTCTTTTACCAGAACGACTTGTTGAGGCTTCATCATGTTTCTCATCCTCTATCCATCTCATACACAGGGTAAATCTCGTTCCAGTCTTGTTAAAAGGTTGACACACCGCCGACAAATCCTATTCGACACTGGTCACGCCAACATGAAAAAGTATTTTGCATACACTTGGTTTCCCAAATTTATCGAAAAATGTTGACTGAGTATTTGTGCAAACCAACAATTTTCATATTGTCCTTGCAAAAACAGCAAAAGTCGTCTTGTTGCTCCATTTCCATTAGGCTCTATTTACGTCTCTCAGTCAAAATATTCTCCAAAACAAATTTGTTTCCGTCGCTCTGCATACGTCACCCTGTGTATTGTTGTGATTGGTCGTAGTGTTAGCCAATTGCGTGCAGTGAGATTTTCAAATGCATGCTTGGTCCCGCCCCTCGAGCTGGCCGATTTTCATTAGTCGACGCCAGACCATTAAAAGGCTATAAAAGGCTATTCCAGGCTATAAAAGTGCATCTATCCATCATAAAAATGCTGGGCAGAATAGAAAACCTTTTTCACCCCGGCTCTGCTAAAGGACAGAGATACACCAAACAACTTGGACTGGAGTCATTCTGTCATAGCTCGAGAGTACTTTAGGGTCAAGGGTTTTCTCTGTTGTTGTTTGGCAGCGGGCTGAGCTGAATTCAGTCCCCTCCAGCATCACAGTTCATCATGTTCCCTTCCGAAAGTGCTTAAATTCAAACCGTCGCTGTTGCAGAAACCCAAGTTGATTTTTCGGTCTGTATTACAGGATTTGACAAGCGGTTATGTAGATCAGATCAGACATGTTTTAGGAAATAGAGACTATGAGACCTGTATTAAATACTGTAGTTTCTTTTCAGAGGGATTTGGTGGTTACTGAGTGATGGCGAAAACATATTATGGAGATAATTAGGTTGTTGATCAGAAATTTAATGGAGCGGAAGAACATATTTTCAACAGTGTGCACTAACCCCTCTTTTGTTTCTGTTTCTGTTTCAGTGATCAATCTTCATTAATGGTTTGGCAAAACTCCACAAAAGCATCTGGAATTAACAGAATGGCATTATAATTAATAATACAAGATAAATGATAATTTCATTGAATTTAGTACTGTCCAACGTGTTTTATAGGGTGACACATTTTAAGGATTATTTACAGTAAATGGCTCTTCCGTGATCAAAACTCAAAAGTAAAACTTAAAAAGTAATTTACATAGGGATAAGCTAGTAATATAGTATAATTGTATTCACATAGATGACACTGTGACTATACACATATATAAGTGTGACAACCATGTTCAACAAAACATGCCACTGTTAAAAAACTAAACTGTAGGAGCCCATCTTTGTTCAAGATTTCTGTGGTTATCTATGTCAAACGTTTAGGGAATTCACATCTATATTTAAATGCAGTTGTGCATTTTCCCACTGTGGACTTGGCCATACTTACAGTTCTACCAGAAAGACTCAGGAGAATTATTTCAACAATCGTACATTTATTGACAGCTCAGCAAGCTGATAATATACAAAGTCATTTGGCGTAGGCCCCGTCCGTAGTGCATAATCCGAGGGTATCGGATCTGCAATTTCTGCCTGAAGATGAAGTCAGGGGCGCAGCCGACCCCCTGCAAGGTGTGGGAAGGGACCATCCTGGTGGTGGTGGGGTGGATGGAGGTGAATGGAAGCGTCAGCATCTGCGAACTCAAACATGTGTAAGTACCGAGCTTTTATACAGTGAGCATAAGAGAAGTGAAACAAAAGTTGACGTAGTAATTGAGTCTTCCCGGCAGAACTTATGCTAAAGCTTTCATAAAAAATAAAATAAAATAAAAACCTGTGCCAAATATTATATAAATATAAACAGATTTAAAGTTTTTCTCGATTGTTAACACACATTTTCTGAAAGCATGCCTCATACTCTTAGAACTCTACACACAAATAAAAAAACGCACACACAATGGGCAAAATCCCTAAATTCTCCTGCAAAATTAAACTTTACATTCAAAACAATGTTATTTCTTCTCAAAATGGTATTTTGTTTTCAAATGACACACAGAATTGTGTGTAGTGTTTTGTAAAAGCAATTTGAGTGTAAAGTAGGAATTTTGCTTGTAGTTTAGCAGAATTGGTTCAGGGGGTTGGTGAATGAGTTATATGTTGTGGTCATTGTGTCTCAAGTACCAGTATTTGTGTGTAAACAATTGAGAAGAACTGTAAATGGAAATTGAAATATCACATTACTCATTAATAAATCACACTCGTGTGTGTGTGTGTTTGTGTGTGTGTGTGTGTGTGTGTTGTTTTAATAACAAATCCAGGTCAATCATTTTCTTTTCCGGACTGCAAGAAAAACATTGACATTTCAGAATATTTTCCCATGTAGAACAATTACTGAATTATCCAAACAGGGCTAAAGACTTATTTAAGAACACTGAATATGGGAGATGCATCTTTACATGGAAGACATGTTGGGTTTGACTGTATTTTGTGGTGCTGTGTATAATTTTACAGTCTGTATATAATAATAATTTCACATTTCCACTACATAAATGACCCATTATATACACATTCATCTTTACAGAGTTGAAGTATCCCTTTAAGTTACTGAGAACCACCTGTGGTGAACATTTACATGAATGACCTATATCCATATTTACATCATCTTATGTAGTTTCTCTCTGTTCCCTTTGCCTAATGATGCAAAATACTGTGATCTCAATACACCCTACTATTGCATGCTTTTTGTTTACAGAACAATATGCAAAGGTGTATCATAATGAGCATCTACTCTTTTGTACTTCTACATTTCACCATACAGTTCAAAACCAATTCCCTGTTCAGATTCTCAAACCTTTGATTTCCTAAACTGAATGTGAGAATGCAGTTACGGGGTCTCCTCACAGCACTTCTGAGCGAGATTATTATTGTACTGTATGTGTAACAAAGTCATGATACACGAACACTTTGAATAATATTGGTTGAGATCATGCAAGTAATAAGCCTAATAAAGTCTAACAAAACTTTGATTGTATACAAGCCGAGAAAGTTTGTCAGATAATTGCTATATCTTAATTGAGTTTTGTTTACATCTTTTCATTTTTAAATTAATTTACTTACTTTTTTTAAAGCAATTACATGTAGACAGTTCTTCTTTTTAAATGTCTTTCTAAAACGTCATTCCTTAGTGACTAAATTCGCAATTAAAGCATCAACTTACAGCTATATTATCCGAAATACTGCAGTTATCGAGCACAGTGCAATTTCCACTGTCTCAGTGCACCAAAGCGACATGCCATACAACACATATCCAATAAACGTAATGTCAACAAGAGTAATGACTTTATTTATAAGTTGTAAATATATAAAGAGATGTGTTCATTTGATTTACTTGGACAATTGATGTGGAACAAAACCACAAGAGGAGCAGCAAGCTTATCTTTAAGGGTCCTTTAGGTCGCTTAATCCACCAGCACCAAGATTAACATTGTTTTTTTAGATGGGTCTCGGTTATGACAACAATGCACGATGCAAACTAAAGTGCTTTCATAGCACAGGTCAAGCCATCATGGATGGCTAGGAGTTTCCCAAGGGTATTTGAGGAGAAATAGGGGAATAATTTCCCTGTGCACTCTTCTGTGGTGTCCAGAGACCTGTTACCAACTGATCCAGGCAGAGCAAAGTAATAACCCTCCGGCTGTGTTTGCTTTTGGCTCCGGCTCATGTGAAATTGAAGGGAGGGAAAACATTGATCCGTGCAGGGATGGGATGACCTCCGAAACAAATGTCAGAATAAGTCTTAACCCTTGAACCTCTGCTCAAATGCTGTTTTTTTTTCTGACTCCGTATGCAGGGAATGCATGCGCACCCAGTACGATGGTTTGACTCCAGGGGCTTTGGTTGAGCTCGGCTCTAAGGCACGGTCGATGTTTAGCATTCACAAATACGTTCTGTGTCCTTCAGCCACCTTCAGTCCCTTGAGTCCGGACACTGGCAAACATGTGCGGTCCCCTTCTTTCCTGTCAGTAGCTTTTCTCAGATAAGGATGTGGCCAATACATCCTCTTTTATCCTCCTTTGTCCTGGCTCCGTTGCCTTGGACCGTGTTGACTCTAGGGACACAATATGGAGCAGCGAATGCATGAAAGGCAGCATTAGAATTTCATGTGAATTCCTTTGCTCCACTGCACAATGCTATTAGGTGTGATTATTTCCGGCGTCCGGTGGACGTGCCTTTGTCAGACCATCTGTCAATCAGGGTAGAAGGCACAGCGCAAACACTTATGGCATTATCACCAACGTGCCACTCGGGATCATTTTTTATTTGGTTTTCTTTTGCATTTTTTTTCTTCCCTTTTTTAAATGACATTTTGCTTCGGATAGTTTGAGAAGTACAAATTGTGCTTGCATGAATGAATAGCTCTGTTTCCTTGACATCAGAGTCCTGGCATGAATTTATCTCCTCCGTAAGCATCTGTAGGCTTCAGAGAGAAAGCATTATCATCAGCCATCTTGATGATGGCTTGGCTCGGAGCTTGAGAATCGTGTCGCAGGCCACTGGAAGTCTAGCTATGTAATGATGAGTGTTGTATCAGCAGGCTGCAGATGTTCATACAGCAGGGTGTCCGAGAAAATATGATCAAGCTTCTTATGGCTGCCATAAAGGGGGACAATGTGGTGCGTTTAAATGAAAGTTTCTTAATTATGGCCATCCTGGTGACGCCGGGACTGCATTAACCTACCAGTGGGCCTCTCTGATAAAGAACACATAGAGAACACACTCCATGGGGGTGTCACAGGCCTTTAATGGGGTCTTTCTGGCTAACCTTTCTTGACCAGCTGTAGGAGTAAAAACACATTCTCGTGATCATTAATGTAGGACTTTCAGATGTAAATTCAGAGCAAGCAAGGCCGAGATTTTATTTTTTCTATGAAGTGTTAGCTCGTCTAGGTCGTTACGAGGGTGGGAAACAATGTTTCGGAGCACATTAAGAGCCCAGTGGACACGGCTGTCCTGTTGTTTGTTCATTCGGCTAATGTTCCCACTCATTGTGCTCCTCGCTGGTGTTCGAGAAAGAAAGTCGCAGCGCTCTGTTCCTGCGCTTTTCAATTAATCCATTAGCAGTCTGTGCAGCCGACTGAAAAGATTGCTCAAAATACTGCTCTAAGAAATGTGGAGATTGAAAAAGCGTATATGTATAAAGACATCAACGTTTCTCAGCTTTAGTAGTGCATGTAGAAGATTATACTATTAACATCGTTCAGCATTGTGGTGGCAGATCAGAGAAATGGTCAACTCTTGACAAACTGATTATTTGATGCAGGAGTGCTGTAAGTGCAGGAAGCTGCTGATGTTCTGTGGAATCACAAGCTTTGTTGCACTGTCTGTGCTGAAATGTGCAGAGTAAAAAATATTTTAAATAGAGCATTCTCATATATTTTTAGAACAGTTAAAAGCAAATGTTACAGTTAAAAGCAAAATGTGAGGTATTAAGAGAAAAATATTTGTAGAACATTAAAAATATAGTAATACTCTACCGTTGAAATGTTTTCGGTCGGTATGTTTTTGAAAGAATTCTCTTATGGTCACCATGACTGCAAAAATACAGTAAAACAGTAATATTGTAAAGTATTACAATTTAAAATATATTTAAAAATTGTATTTATTACTGTGATGTCAAAGCTGAAATTTCAGCATCATTACTCCAGTCTTCAGTGTCACACAATCCTTCAGAAATCATTCTAATATGATTTGCTGCTAAATAAAAGAAAATAAAAAAAGTCTTTCTATTATCATGGTTGAAAACAGTTGTGTTGCTTAATATTTTTGTACAAACGGTGTTGATTTCTTTCAGGATTCTTTAATGAATAGAAACTTAAAAAAAACAGTATTTGTTTGAACTATACATTTGTCACATTTGATTAATTGAACACATCCTTGGTGAATACAATTATTAATTTATTTTCCACTTGAAAATAACTAATGGAACGATGCTTTAGTCGTCACCAACTTGGAAATAGTGATGTTCTGGTAGTTATTTTGCACACATATATATGTATATATACAACAATAATGTATATTTATAAAAAAAAAAATCTGATATACTGTATGTTTTATAGTGACATTTTTCCGGAACATAAGTTATCAATGTTATGTGGATAGCAGATGAACCCAAGCACAGACAGTATCCAACACAAAATGTTTAATTAAAGACAAAAACAGGGAGAATAAAACCCACGAGGGGGCAAAACAGACAGGAACAAAAGACTACTTTATACAGACAACAAAAGACTAATGCCGGGCGTACACCAAAGGATTTTCACAGTCCCAGACTAAAGACCGGCAGTCTTTAGGAATCTTACTGGAGTCTCGGCGCGCTCCCGTCGTCTCGATCGTTAAATGTGAGGGGATAATCTGCAGTCGGCGACCCGATTTATGCCAGTCTTTCTCTAGTCTTTCATATCAAACATGTTTGATATTATCGCAAGTCCTAGCGTAGTCATAGTGACGTAAAACAATCAACAACCAATAAATTTGTTCTCAGAAAACCGGAAACAGGAAGCCATCAGTCACAACAAAGAAACATGTCAACGGACGTGGAAACACAACGAGCGCCAAGTAGGCGAAAATGGACCGTGGATAAAGAGGAGCGCCTTGTCGAGCACGCAAATGCGTCTCTATAGCACGCAGTGTGTTTATCGTGCAATTTATACGCGAAAATTAGTTTTTACGTGGATATGATACGCAGTTTTGCGCGTGCATATGATACGCACTTTATTGCGTGATATACACACGCACCCCACACCACTAATCCTACCCAAGCGTATTTTTTTTTTCCCATATTTATTTATCTATCACCCAAAAGCCAGTTTTAGTTTTCACTTCATAGGCTTGCAGCCTCCATGTTACAGATAATGCTGTGAGATTTTATGTTAGTTTTAACATAAAATAACCTGATCCTGTTTGATCAAGGCATGAGACTGTTCTGACTGTTTCAATAATCGATTTTTCATCTTGCATCAAAATCCCGTCTATTCACTGTATGCTTTTGAAATATAGAGTTGGGTTCTGTTTTAATGTACCCAAGTGTAGCCTACCTAAAATAAAAATAGTTTAATATACAGGTTTGCAGCTCTTGATTTCTTTGGATTAATTAACCACTTGTAAACTTATGTTCACTGTTCTTTTTTACAAATATAGGATTTGTGTGAGTCGAATCGAAATCGAATTGAGAGCTTGCGAATCGAAGTGGAAATGTTCACATAACAATGTCTAATTTGATTTTTTTTTCATTCCAGGAAAAGAAAGTGATTTATTGTAATTAAACAATATAAATTAACATATTTGTACTCATCAAACAAAAAAATATGCATAAAAATGCCTATTTTAATGGAGGAAAAAATGTGTTGTAGTCTTGTAAATAGTGTCACTACAAAATTCAGTGTTTGTAAAATCTTTAGTCTGAGACTGTGAGTCTGTGAAACCAAGTCTTTAGATGTGAGCTGATAATCTTATAAAGTCTTTTCTAAATCTTTTCAAAGTCTTTAGGTGTACAGAAGGCATAAGACTCAAAAGACTAAGACTCAGAAAATAAACTAGACACTAAACTAACAGTAAAGACAAGATCAAAAACTACTTTCCAGACAAGACTTACAACAGGTAACTCACGGGTAGTTTCACACAAAGTTTGACAACATATGATAGACAATAAACCAGCACAGGACAGCAAACACAAGGGGATTAAATAGGGAGAAACTAATAAATGGCAACAGGTGAAACTGATACAACAATGAAGGCTAACAAGGAGAACAAGGGGGCGGGGTTAAGTGACGAGACAACGCAAACACAAGGCCATGTGCTTGCACACAAAACATGGGTCTGTCATGATCCTGCCTCAAGAGAAAATCAAGGACACGAGGGCAGAATCATGACAATCAATTCCTTGCTAAACACTAAACTATATGAAATAATGCTAGCTTACTCAAAAAGCTCAATTTCAAGTAATTTGAAGCTAATTTCATATTGGACATATAATAACCGATAGAAATGTTGTCTTATGGGGTGAGTTGATAACTTATTTAATGATATTATTCTATTACCACCAGTATGACCATTGTGTGGACCACATGATTAACAGCCATAAGCCAATCAATTTAAAGGCACTGCCACCTCTCATATGATGTTATGTATGAGAACACAAGTAATACTTACAATATATGCCTATACAAATACAGTTTCACAGCCAATGCTTAAGCCTAGTCCCAGACCAAAATGCATGTTTGAGCTGTCTTAACTAAAAAAAAAAACTTGCACCTACATATCTTAAAATATGTCAGTGCCATTGTTTTGTCCCAAGATTGCCACCAGTATTTATTTTAAAGCACATTTATAAAAGCTACTTACATGTCCTAATTAAACTAAGGCCTAATCCTGGCTTAATCTAAGCCATGTCTGTGAAACCCATATACTATTAACTCTCCTATTTTGCAATATTTATTTTGCTTCATTGCTCTATTGTCAGTCATTTTCTGACAAAAAAAAAGGGCCTTCCTTGCTTGGCCAAAAACTCTTGATTTTCAGAATCTCCCTTATTCGTGATGGCAGAAAGGCAGAGGAATACTTTGTTTTTCAGACCTGTTGTTATGCCGTGCACACAGAGACTGTGTGGCATGTCTGATTTATGCACAGGTGTTGAAGTTGAGAGATAGCGACAGAGCCTACTCCGTATAATTAATTCCCTGCACAGTTCAAGCCTCTTCCGTCGTCACACCCAGCGCTGCTCTCTCTGGCTGACCCGTGCTCTGCTCCTCTTTCACATTATTACTCTCCGGCGGTGGCGGCAGAGGTGGTGCCGCTGACCCAGCATCCGTGCTGCTGACATGTACCGCAAGATTATGGCATGCAACATCATTTGAATTAGGCGTAGTGAATATCTTAATAACCCAACATGGTAGTAGCCTACGACGCTTCTGAGCGTGGCGCGCACAGGAGCGTGACTTTTGTGCATGCATCTGTTCGAAAGGCAATCCAATTATGCTTGTGTGCATGTGTGAGTGTGTTTTTCTGTGGGTTTGTATATGCCACTAGGTCTGAGTGTTATGTGTCAGATATGGCTGGTTTAGCCCCCAGTGATGTGCAGTGCTACAGTACATGTCCAGACTGACAGAAATGTGTTTTTTGTTGAAACATTGAAACTGAGAGGCAATAAAACAATTGCACTCAGTGATTGATAACACCTTTCTCTATGACAGTGATTCTCAACCAGGTGTAAATGTACCCCAAGGGTACCGAAGCAGGGTCCAGGGGGACTTGGATATATTTCCGTTCTGCTTTTTTACACCTATATTAAAACAGAAATGACTTTAAAATAACAACATCAGGGCAATCGTTTGTCATTGTATTTTAAATGATTCTGTTATTGCCATGAATATAGCCTTTGGTGGTAACATGGTATAAAAAGAAAAACAATAGTAGAGCTGTCAGTAGATTGATACTATAGAACAGATACAAGACCATTTCCCACTTGGCTTAAAATGATGTTATTTAATTCTATAAAATACATACATTTTCAAGTGTAGCTTAAGTGTTCAAATAGGTATATTTTTTTAGAATCTGAATCTAAAAACACATATTTAACTTCAAAATATGGATTGTTCAATTGCAGGTTATTTTGCAAGGTTTTCTCAGTCCTGTTACAACATGTCAGCTAAAAAAAATTGTAACAGGAATGCAACTGATTAACAGGAATGGAAATACTTAACCATAACCTTTAACCATAATTGGGGATACATTTGTTACCCAGAAGTGAGCTTCTTTTGGGGATGTCCTCCTCTTTAAAAAAAAAAAAAAAAGGCTATGACGTTTTCTGTTAGGGTTAGGGTGTACGTTAAGGTTAGGCTTTAACATTTATGACAAAATACCCCCATTTTGGTAGTAAAGCAAAATCATTTAAAATGACTAACATGATAGTATTAATGACAATGCTAAATGATGTCCTGGGCCGGGTTTCCCGATAACTATCTCTCTACGTGCAAGGTTATGAACGCTCGCGGCAATTCCACGCGCGTTTCCCAAAAATGCACTTAACATGAACGCGCGAGAACACGTTCTACGTGCTACTTAAGAGTCGCTGTCCATTTGCGAAGTGCTGAAATATAACCAAATATCGATTCCTATTCTGCACGTTTAAACTAATAATCGTCATCTGTTGTGGATTAGCAATCAAGACAAGTCTATATAAAGCACCTACAGGCGGAGGCATTGACAAAATGTCAGAACAAAAAACAAACAAGAAAAGATACCTTTCAAAAAGATTCAATTAAAGAGTGCCCTTACTTAACAGGGAGGAAGATGAAGAGGTGGAGGAGGTGGAAGAGGAGGATGGCCAACCAAGAAATGGACAATATGGCTGGGTTTCGTGCATGTCAGCAAGTCATTGACAGATTTTTTTTAATTCATCCCTATTTTGCCCAGTCTTTGAAGCATATTTTCCGCATTACTTATTTTATTTATATATATTTTGTTAATTCATTCAATTTAGGTGTGTATTTCTATTTTCTTCCCTTTTTAATTATTTAATTCATAAATTAATGTAAACGAGTACAATAAAGTGTATAATAAAATAAATCAAAACCTTATTATACTCGCGTTGAAGTGTAATCTGTTAAATCTAGATAAAAGTGTAATCTGATGGTTGTTCTGCAGTTGACCTCATAAATCTGTCTTCTTACGATGCACTTGGGGATTTACGATTACTCCAGAGCACTCATAGTTCTACAAAGATTTTCAAGTGTTACTTAAGTTACGATGCTTTTGGGAAACAGGCCATAATATTAAGATCAGTCGTACGATCATTTTTACGAACTTCTTAGGCTTACGATGCTTTTGGGAAACGCAGCCCAGGATGATATATGATCATATTTATGGTTTAGTGTCATTGCCAGTACTTTTCTATTACTGATGTAGCTGTGGGTATCAAACAGTTGGAAAAACACTGATCTAGATGTCTAAAGTAACAACATTGCACTTCAGCCTACAGTATATGCATTAACAGTTTTTGAACTGTAAAAAAGTAAATTCTTCCTAAAAGCTAAAATCACATTTGTAAGAACCTACATTGAGTATTTGCGGAGTGAGCGTGGCTGAACACATGAGTGTTTGCCCTTTTGGGCAGCAGGTGGCTTGTTCCCACAGATGAATTAGTCTGGACGTGGTTTGGGTCTATCACATCGCCGAGCAGGTGTAATCGCTCTGCTCCCGTTTACTTCCATGCAAACAGACATTAGGAGGTCCTGTTGCAGGAGAGATAAAGCAAAATACGATAGATTTCACTGTCAGATGGGCGAGGAAGAGAAATAGGTGAAGATTGAGACGTGAACACCCTAAGGACAGCTCAATTATCCAGCCATCAATCAGCTGGGCCCTGATTGGTTGTGTAGACAGGCCAGGAGTGATACTTTGTGTTGGATCGATGTCCCAGTGGTCTCCCTCTCTCGGTCTTAAGCAGCTAACCCACCCACCAGTTCCCCGCACAGCGTGTCAGATGAGGGTTCCTGCTGATTCACAGGTTATTCCAGTCGCTGTGTAAGTCTGCTCCATTACCCAGGAGGGGCAGAGGTGTTTCTATTCTATGACACTTCGCACTTATGACTTCTTGCTGTAGATCAGTGGCTGTCAGTGGAAAGGATTTACACATTAAAGCACTTTACATTTACACTTTCTTTGCTGTACTGTTGTGCGTATGTTTATGTGTAATGCAGTGTAGCACGGTTTCCAACAAAAAATTAAGCAGCACAACTGTTTTAAGCATTGACAATAATAAGATATGTTTCTTGAGCATGCAGCATATAAGCATATTAGAATAATTTCTGAAGGATCATGTGACACTGAAGACAGGAGTAATGATCTAGGGCTGTGAAACGATTAATCGCGATTAATCGCATCCAAAATAAAAGTTTGTGTTTACATAATATATGTGTGTGTACTGTGTATAATTATTTTGTATATATAAATACACACACATGCATGTATATATTTGAGAAATATTTTTATATAATTTATATTATATATAAATATAAATATTTTATATATAAATAATAAATTTTTCTTAAATATATACATGCATCTGTGTGTATTTATATATACAAAATAATTATACACAGTACACACACATATATTATGTAAACACAAACTTTTATTTTGGATGCGATTAATCGCGATTAATCGTTTCACAGCCGACAATTCAGTTTTTCCATCACATGAATAAATTACATTTATAAAAAAACTGTTGTTTTAAATTGTAATAATATTTCATAATATTCCTTTTTTTTACTGTATGGTGATCAAATAAATGCAGTCTTGGGGAACAGAAGCAGGGCTCCACAATAAAGACTGCCCAGGGACAGCGTGAAAGACAATTGGGACAGTTGACGAAACTGTCACTTGTCTGATCGCTGCTTCGTCACGAAAGTTTATCATTTGCATGCTTGCAAGTCTTGTCAATTTAAACATTCAAGTGGGGTTCTTTTCACTCAGTACGTTTGAGTGATTTAAAAAATGTGGAAATATGTGAACCTGATGTCACCAGTGATGACGACTTTTTCAGCAAACATAAAAACGTGCTTTTCTATTGCATGTTCATATAGTCTTATGAAAGAAAAGGCGTGTTACATAATGGGTCAGAGCTTCCTATTTTGTTGGGCAGAACATTCACTCTGTTTTTCAATCATTACTGGTGTCAGAGCACAAGGTGCTTTTTTCACTGGTTGCATCTCCTCAAATAGGACAAGCAGTGTAAATTGAATGTGAATCACACTTGTATTGAAATTCAAAACATTTTTTGTAGACAAACTTAGGAAGGAATACAAAGTATGAAAAATACTTAATTTTTCTGTCCATTCACTCTTTGTCAGTACACATTGAAGAGTTCAGGCAATTCTCCATGTGAGGTACTCAATCTTAAAGTAATTAAAAGTTTTAGCCTCGCTGCATGTCTTCATTATCATGTCTTATAATTATATGATTAAAATAGCCTGTTTTTCAAGCAGTAAACTGGTTGATTTGGCATGGCTCTACTGTGTTCTGCCAAGATGACAAACTCTATGGTCCCTCGTCTATATCATAAGTTATACACGCTCTGATAATGATAATGACAGATATGAAAACATCACTCTCATGTCTATTCCCTTTGTACATGACAGGAAGAATGTGAGTTCTTTAAGGCGTTCATAACGTTATGTTCTACATTTGATCAGTGTCAATTCTGCATGGCCTTCTAATATATTATATTTACATATAATAAACTACATATAGACCCTTTTAACCATGCCTTATGTAATCGCAATGGTGAGGATATTCTTCAGACAGTAGTCATATAGACGATGCTTTTAGTCACAAGGTTGTTGTGACTCATCAAAGACATCAGCAAGACCCTTGAAGACAGCTGCTGTAGCTTCAGTGTGAGGTTTCAACAAGGGATCCATCATCATTTTTCACCACCATTACCAGCATTAGAGGACAAAGCTATATGCAGCATTATAAAGCTTCAGTTTATAATGTAACCCCTAAAATACATGAGAAATGACAAGCAAGGCTCAGTGGTTTTGATTAAGATTCACTATGTGGGGACTTTTATCTACAAAGTAGCATTCAGTTAGAGGTTTAAAAGATTTTGGCAGTGATAGAAGGTCATTTAAATAGGAAATTAGACCCGAGACTTGGCCTTAATTTGTAGCACCCGACTGTGACTGAAAATTTTCACCGTGTCTAGTTTTTACAGTAAAAACAATGATATAGTTTTTATTACAATTTCAAATGACTGTTTTCTATTTGAATACATGTAATTCCTCTGATGTCAAAACTGAAATTTCAGCATCATTACTCCAGTCTTCAGTGTAACATGCATGATCCTTCAGAAATCAGTCTAATATGCTGATTTTCTGCTCAAGAAAGATTTCAGTGTTGAAAACGATTGTGTTGCTTAATAAAGGATTTTTTTAATAAATTGAAAGTTCAAAAGAACAGCATTTATTTGAAATAGAACGCAAGCAACAAAACAATGTCATAGCAAACAACGCAACAGTAAACAGAAAGGAAACACATACAAGAGGTGCGTTCAAGTGAATGCATTCTAGTGCGGAACTGGTTGGAATAGAAAAAGTAAAATCGAAGTCTTTATTTAGATGTTGTCAACTTTTGTTTGCATTTTTAATGCCTTAATATTGCTCCCTCTGGAGCCGCCGGAGTTCAAACGATCACATTTCACAATATATCTACATTTGACGGCAGGCGATTAGAGAGGTTGGTCGCCTTATTGCTGCTTTTGAAACCAACGGAGCATAAAAGCCAAAAGGCTTGACATTTGATATGATGTTCATAAGTGCTCCTCCGCAATTATCTTGTATCATAGCTGCAGGTGGTTCGGAAATGTGCCTCTTAACATCCGTAACAATGATATCAGTTGACTTGTAATCAGTAATCAGGCCAAATTGTTCTACTAATCAATGCAATATGGAAGCATGAAGGAGTGTGATTGCGTATAAGGGTTTAAGCAGACTGGTTTGTGAGCATGGAGTGCCTCCTGTTATCCTGCTCATTCACCCTGAGACAGCTGTTAACCCAACACTACTGCAGTGGGCGTGCGTTGTCTCATGTTGAATAGCGTTGCATATCTTGACTGTGCTTTTCAGGACAGGAAAGTACATAAGAAACCTTGATTATGATGAATCATGGTATGCCACTTTGGTAAAAAAAAGAGTGAGTGAGATAGTGACATTGACATGCAAAGAGAGCCAGTGAATGGATTGAATTACCCTGTTTATGCATTCTGGTTGGTTGACTGAAGTCACTGCTTCTTAATAATTTAATAGTAATGAATAGATTAAAAAAAATTTTTTAGCTAGCAATGAAGGATTGGGCTGTCATTAAGTAGGAATTTTGAATCGTTGGCACAAAAAGTATGTCTACACGCAAGTGCTTTTTAAGGTCAATAATCTGAAAATGTCTTGAGATAAACATGTTTGTGTTGTTAATGGGTTGTGCATTACATTTGAAATAATTCAATAATTCAGAATCATCAATTCATCTTTACAGTTCACATGCATGACTTGATTCTGATCAACCATGGCCAAAATTATTTTTTTGTATAATGGCCACTAAACTACATTTGGCTGTTTTCCAAGGCTGTTGCTACTTTTCTCAAATCGCTTCAAAGTCTTTCTCTTTTCATCCCAAGGTTAGAACAGCCAGTAGGTGATATCTTATAATGACTATCCGGGTTCACACTGTACACTGAGACAACCTTTGTGAAACCTAAAAGACTCCTCGGATCCTAGGCCAAAATCTGAAGTCTTTGAACATTGTTTTTAACAACCGATTAATGACCATTGCGATCAAATTTGACCTCAGATGAAATTCTGGCAGTATCAGAAGATTTGACGCACAGTCCTGTAGTGTTTCTTCTCACTACAACCATCAAATCAAATGATGTTTTATTAACAAAGTTCAGGAGGAACATGTTCAGATAATTAACCTAAAATACACAGAGCACATTCAGTTAATCAACTCTGTTCTATGACAGTTTTCCAGCATCCCTCCACCACCCCATCTCCTAACTTCTAAATATTCATATCCCAACCTGGGATGGGTGATGGGTACTCTGGGTTCGGGCCAAATTCTGAGCTTGGAGCCCTCCTCTCGGTTAGCACACCAAATACGCATAACATTTACTCCATTTAATGATATGAAAGTGTGAACTCATGAAAAACCAATACAAGTACAGAATGCAACTAGTAAGACAACAACAAATTACCACTTTTTTACACACACACACACACACACACACACACACACACACACACACACACACACACACACACACACACACACACACACACACACACACACACACACACACACACACACCTTAATTTTCTTCCAGTTTTCTTTTCAAGAGCAGCCATGATCAAAATGAACGTGAGATTGATATTGATAAAATATGTTGTTTTTGTTTGCTAGCCACCATTTCGATCCCACATGTAAATGCAGCTCACAGTCGAGCTTGTCACAGCTTAAATCCCCGAACGGGTCTTCTTGCATGCATCAGTTTTTAATGCATCTTGGCAGCCGGAGGTTTATACGTCACAGATGTAAAGGACTATTGCAAATTGTCCATTGTGCACCTGGCTTAAAATGGTCTTGAAGTACTTTAGTATTCATTTAATGGTGTGCATAATACTTTTGCTTTGTAAAACCCCAGTTACACTAACTCAAGTTTTATAGCTACTGTTGCAGGGTTCCCCTTGTTCTTAGACTGGTTGTTTTCTTCGCTGTAATGGACAGTTCGGTAAGTACCATGTAAAAATCTGGATAATATACAGTGATCTGGTGACAGTGATCACAAAACAAACCACTTCAGGGGGATACAAGACCTCTGTGCTTCACGTCAGCCCTGATCTCACTGAAGGGGTTTATTTTGTGATAATGACTGGCTGCCTGCACGTTATCTCTTAATTATAGAACATTATGAGATTTGCTTTGTTCGACTTCTGTTTAATATGCACTGCAGTTGACGGGCTGTACTGAGTTTCCAAGGCCACCACTTCCTGTTATTCTCACCTTTGACAGTTACTGTGATCAGCGTGTCTGAAAGCCGACCTCAGGTCAGCTACTCATCTGGGTATATTAATGGTTCTCTTGATGAGACGAGATGCTGAAGGAAGACAGCGCCATCCGTCCTTGTGATTCTGCCAGGCCGCCATTTCGTTGCAATCACAGCATCCAGCCAAGCCGCACTGGCACTCGTCTGATGCCGCCAGGCTGGCGTTTTCACGTGTGTCAGAGATTCAGTGATGAGCGCAGAGGGCTGCGTCCCGAGCTTAGCCTTGGAACGTGGCCATATGCTGGTGACGCAGAGCCAATTCATTAAAGACTGGCTGTGTGCCCTGCACTCAGTGCGCCAGGCGCACCTGTGTCACTCTGAAGAGGCCTGTGCCTTACTCAGTTGGACAGTCCGGACAGGAGGGATGGAGCCACACTCACAGTCACTTTACATTTGCTTGCAGTTCACTTACACTGATTATCTGAGAGGATTGCTCTGACTCTTAATGCCACTAGAGTTCCTTATAATGGAACCACTATTCTGCTGCATAAGCAAGTTTCAAATGAGGATATGGTACCACTGGCAATATGCTGGTAAAGCCATGTCAGAAAACCTCAAATATTTGGGAATCTTTTAGAAGTTTATTAGTAGTGGTGGTGGTGCTTACTAAGGGTTAGCCATATCTACTGTAGTAACCATATCATAGTGGTTTAGGGAAAGCTCTTTTTACTTGGGTCAGTAAGCAACCAAGACCATAGAAACCACTAAGAAATGACTAGCACATTACAAGTTAGTCATGGTGAACGTGATTTCCACCTGGATCAAACTCTTTTATCCAAACATTCCAATCAACCAATCAGATTTGAGGGACTAGTTTACAGTTTATGTCAAGTTTAGGCTTACAACCAAGGTTAGGTGCTTCTATATCAGTGTTATTCACTTATCATTCCCCTCTGAGGCAGGGATATGGTTAGGTTTAGGGGTAGGGATAGGGTTAGGCCTATGTTATCGGATAGGAATGCTGTTCAAGGATCAACAAACTTACAAATCTAACTTGACAAAATCACATTCGCCAGTTGGTTACACCCATTCACTCTGTTGACCAACAGAAAACTACTTGGTTTAAAATGACTTCTGTGTGAGCAGTGCTTCATACATATCTACACTATTGACAAAAGACCGTTCAACAGTTCATTTCTGCTAATCTGACCAAAGGCAGTGGGTGCAGCCAAGCACCATTCCTTCAGAAAATGTACATCTATTTATTTTATTTTGTTGTGACGTTAAAGGAGCATTTTTCTAAGATATCACACATAAGAGTGCTGCTTACTCAGAAGTGTTCATAGAGCAGAAAGAAAAAGGTTATCTCTATTAACCAATCATTTTCCTGCCTGCCTTAAAACACTTTAGAGGAAGCAAAGCTGTGTGTAAGAAATGGCCCAACATTAGCAGATATGTCCACTTGTATATGTTTGGTACTGCTGAGAGTGCAATTCACTGGTCTGTAAATTGAGACCCTGGGCTGTTTCCCCTCATAAGGCCAAATACAATGTGCAGTTGTCAGGTTCATCTGCAGAATGGATGTGACCAGCACTGGCTCATGTAGCCAGTAATTGCATTTCACTCTTAAGTGATATTTACAGCGACTGTCCATAAGTACTCCGCACCACAGCACCAATTGTAAGAGGAAATCGTGATATATATGACCACAAAGGTGTACTGTATTTACCAAATCAATTATGAATCAATTATGTGGAAATACATTTCTTCCAGAGTCAAACAGACCTGTCTGCTGCCCTAATACATGTTTAAACAGTTGCTGACTGAACTAAAGAACCATGACTAATATTTACAAAGTTCTTTTCATTAGCTCAGCATTTTTCACTTTTACTTTTTGTGAAAAAGGTGTAATTTAAAACAATAGTTTGCCCCCTCATTTATTGATGTAAGCTACAGGCAGTTCCCGGTAAAATTTTTATATAAGGGTAGCTAATAGTTCTCTTACCAGAGGTCTCTCGTACTGCGTAATATCTTACACTAGGGGAAAATCTCTTTTCCACGAGATATTGAAGCCAAAAATTATCCTTAATTTTGAAATAATGCAAAACGCGTTGCGGCAGCATGCAGACATAGGCAAGACGGCTCGCGCAAATATTGGCTGCCCTGCGGCAACTGCAGCAGCCTATCGAGAGAGGCCACTCGTGCCCACTACATCACGTCCCGCCGAGACAGACTTGGGCCTATAAAAACAGCTCGACAGGCTGATAGACTTTGATTGTTCATCTCTTCAGCGAAGCTCTCGCATCGCTGGATCCTGAGAGGAAGAAGCCGCGCCTTCTGCGGGACGAGCCTTTGCATCTGAAGCCGCTGGTCGACAACTCGACACCTTCAGTCGCCGTTCCTGCTACGCTATCCGGCATATTATATCCTTTTCTCTGCTAGTGTGTGTTCGCCGCTGCGACTCACACTATCATCCTAAAAGAGCCGAGCGTCTTTTTCAAGATGCCTCGTATCTTCTGTGGCTCATGTCGAGCCCCACTCAGTGACGGGGACTGCCATGTCACTTGCTTTACCTGCCTGTGTGAGAATCACGCAGCTCTCGCGCTCGCTGGCGGCGGCTGCCCTCACTGGTGAGGACTCGCATGCCATTTTTCGCAGAGACTGCACCTCCGCCCGCTGCGGTGCCGCGGCGTAAAAAGCTCCGTGCTCAGCAGGTCCCGAAACCTTGGCGGCAGGATTGGCCTCCCCATCTACATTTATATGGTTTTATGACCTAGAGGTTCCCGCTTGATCTCGCTGATCGATTAAATAACTCTATGGGCAGTGTGTTAGTCCCATAATATTCATCAATCCAGGCCGAGTTTTTCGCCCTGACTGTGTGAAACACTATTGATATAATTTGCTCCTTATAGGACGCTACTTATTATGGGAATGATGCTGTTCGAGCCCCTCTTCCCGGACTCTCAGCGAGTCCCTGGTGATCATGTACTATATGAGCCCCGGGCACCTGCCCTTGGGACTTTGGTGTTGGATCTCAGCATGCACGGCGTTTTACACTGTGTTCAACTAGCGTAAGATATTACGCAGTACGAGAGACCTCTCGTAAGAGAACGTACTCAGTTACTAACGTAACCTCGGTTCTCTCTAGAAGAGGGAAACGAGTACTGTGTATCTTTGCCTTGCCTGCAGCACGCTCTGGTTCGCTTCGGCGATGAAAAATCAGTCTATCAGCCTGTCGAGGTGTATTTATAGGCCCAAGTCACGCCTGTTTCGTCGGGACGTGACGTAGTGGGCGCGAAGTGACCCCATTGGTTCTTGCGTCACGAGGGGCCTCTCTTGATAGGCTGCTGCAGTTGCCGCAGGGCACCCAATATGCGCGCGAGCCGTCTTGCCTATGTCTGCATGCTACCGCAACGCGTTTTGCATTATTTCAAAATTAAGGATAATTTTTGGCTTCAGTATCTCGTGGAAAAAAGATTTTCCCCTAGCGTAAGATATTACGCAGTACTCGTTCCCTCTTCTAGAGAGAACCGAGGTTACGTTAGTAACCGAGTACGTTACTGTGAACTGTCAAGCTCCAAAAGAGGTAAAAAGGACTACAGAATCAGTCTGCATGACTATTATTAATAACCATGCAAGACTGCAACTCTAAAATCACAGATTCCATCTATGTTGTTACAGTATGTTCTGCCACATAAGAACAATTAAATCATGATTTTGTGCAGTTTTGCCTGAAAAGCTCAATGTGGAGATTCAAAAATTTTCCTTTTGTGTTCCACTGAACAAAATAAACAACATACTGCTTTGGACTGACATTAGTAAACAGTGACAAAATTTTCAAATTTGAGAGAATTTTCGAACTAAGTAACGTTACAAACATGACTTATATGCCAATTTGAGGAGTATGTAAAACCCACTCACCTAATAAGAGCTACAAAGGCTTACAAGTGATAGCATTTATAGATTTCCATACTTTTCTATTGCTTTCTCTCTCCTACTGAGGGGAATTTGTCTTTATCTTCATGTCAGTTGTACATTTAATAGCTTAATCTGTAATTGTTTCCTCCATGTATTGGTCGTGGCCTCAGATTACCTCTTGTTCTGGTGTCAGGCAGGGATTGTAAAGTTGTGGTGAGCTGTTAAACTTTTCAGCCCATCCGTTCTTATTGAGACAGCTTTTTTTTGCCCTCTTACTATCTAATTGACATGTAGGCGAGCGATGACTTACAGTAGAGACTTTCGACAGACAGTCCGCCAAAGGGAATACCAAGGAAGGTTAATCAATATCGATGTAGCAACTGACTAGAATTAGAGGAGCTGACAGCAACTGCAAAACAGTCTGGGCATGGTGCTGCTGGATTGGTATCACTGAGATTTTAATAGTGGAGAGTCAATATGTGCTGCATGAAAACCATGTAGAGTTTTCGATATTGCATGAATATAATCAAAGCTGAAAGTACCATATGCAGTGCTAGGGGACACATTTTTCTTTGCTTCGGGGATCCATATTATCCCAAACTGAAAACTATTTGCAATGCAGTACAGATGTCAAATGTTTATCCAGTCTTCTCTCTGTCAACAGGAATAGAGCAACTGCAGCTAATGGCCTTGTGTTGGGCAGAGTCCTCATCAAAAAATACAAACAAAATGACATTGCTTTCAATGTTAGTTTAAGAGTTTTCACACTGTGCTTAACTCTGGGTTACCGCCTTTTTAAACATGGGTTACGGCCTCTTTTAAAAAAATATATACTTTTAGGGCACTTTTGAAGCAACTTTAATTCACACTTTATTTTCTCAAAGAGGGTTAGCACCGCTTTTGACCATGTGTTTTGAAACCCTGTATTGAAATGCAATGCTACTGTAAGCATACAGTGTGAAATTATGTGGTACACGTTATTTACTCACTGTCATGTCATCCAAAACATTGAATGATATTCTTCTGTGGAACACAAAGGAAGATTTATTTTTCTTTTCTTTTTGTCCATGCAATGAAAGTCAGTGGGGTCCAATGTGGGCTCCACTGACTTTCACTGTTTAGACAAAGCAGTGGATAAAATAAATGGATGGATATCTTCTTTTGAGTTCCACTGAATTAAGACATTAGTACAAGTTTGGAACAACATTAGAGACATGAGTAATTTTCGGGCTAACTATCCTGTGGCTACAGTTGCAGAAATGTTCAGATGCTGTCTTTAGAGAAAAAAAATAAAGGCCTAGTTTAAAAGCCATCAGATTTTATTTTACTCTCTCTCTTTTATTTTTTATTTTTTACTTTGTTCATTAATTCCAATCGTGGATGAAACTGTTTAGGATTTTTTATGTATGTGAAATTTTGGGGTTCATTTTGAGTAACAATTAACAAAAAGGTGAAACTTAAAATTAAAAAGATATTTTTAATGGTATAATATGGACCATATAATACTGCATGTGTTTTTTTTCTACATAATGCATCCATATTTGTGCATTTTGTTGGTTTGTGCACTTTATTTATTTATTTTTTTGTATATAATTTAAGTTTATCATATTAGATCTGTGTCTAACACAAACTTTGAGATAGGTATAAAAAATATATATTCAATAGATTTTACACTCATTCTTAGCCTTAGGGCTCAGGATAGATTTTAGGGCTTTAAAAATAGGCTTTTCATAGACACCTAGAACAGGCTTAATCTTCCATCCATGAATTTATGTGACGTCCCTGCATGTTACGACTAAATGCAAATAGTGATAGATTATTTTCATTGAGTAAACAATCTGCTTTTTGTTGCTATTTATAGTAGATTCAAACATACTCATTGTAAATAGCCTCTACCTTTTTTTACACAGTGTAAATATCCACTGCCAAAATTAATATGTTGACCGGTAAACATGTTAGCTTAAGTGAAAAGAGTATTCACACATTTTATGTGAGTTTTTTTATTTGTTGAACACTTTTATCCAAAGTAACTGCATTTCCAGTATACATTTTTATCAATTCATGCATTCCCCAAGGCTTCATCATGTTGTTTGACATACAATATTGACTTATTGTACAAGAGCTAAAGCAGATCTACATGAAAACCATTTAGATACATGAAGGTATTTAAACAGGTATGACGTTACATGCTGTGTTTGTCCAATCAAAGTTTCTGACCTCATAAATATAAATATGAGAATGTTATGTTATTCCAGGGTTAAGGAGAGACCATTTAGGATAACCATTAGAATTCCAAATTTAAAATGAGACATACAATTCTGGGATAATCGATGAACTAGTATAGTTAGATTTAATACCAAGAGCTAATGGAATTTATTAATGACTTCTGCATTTTTAGCTGTACCTTTGTGAGACTTAATCACATACAGTACAGTCAACTCTTTTTGTCTAGAACACTGTAAGTTCAGATCAGTATTTCAGTGCAGTGAAAAAAAAAGTTTCTTTTTGTGATGCTTGACAAATAGATCCAGATGCTGATAAACTTTCCATCTCTGACGCATACATGCTCTACACTTCATCGTGCCAGGTAGTGTGTTTCGGGGCCCTCTTCACTCCAAACATACAACCTTCCTTCCAGAAGGAAAGATAGCCTGCGTCTGTTAACACCGTGCTGGGCCTGTCAGTGTTGATAAAGGGTCTGTTTAACAGTTAAACCGCAATGGCTGAGAGGAGAATGATGGATGGGGATTTGTTTGTGCCCCAGTGGGCATCCTAACAGTGACATTGCAGGCACTGCATACTTCATCTCGATATGGAAACATTCTGTGTAGCACAACCCTGCAAGGCACCTCTGATGCTGAATTTGTTTAAGGACTAATACCGCTGGTCTATCTCAAGGCAATTACCAGGCTTACTTGAGGTGCGGTGCTCATTATATAAAGGCTGGGATTTTCTTTGGTTTTCCTTGTTAGCCAGCTATATAGCTTATCTTTGATGAGTCTTGCAGTTTCATTTAAAACACTGGCTGCAAAAAAGCCCTTCCCATATCCATTGAGTTCAAAGTGTGCAACAACACAAGATTTCCCAAAGGAAAAAGAACGCCCCATTTCATAGTAGGCCTTGCATTACATTATTTCTGGGTGGTAAAATGAATGCACATGAATCTTGCTTGAGCACATAACGCATGGTCCTGTTTATATGTGCTCTGCTGCCCTGTTTTGTTTCTTTCTCTTGGGCAAGATTCATCCTAGGTAGTGGCCCATTAATCTTCTAGAGAGTGGTAATAATAGTAGTCTAGCCCCCAACATGTCTCTGGCACTCAATACTTCTTGTTTGATGTGGAAATAATTAGTAAGGGCCTGAAGTTCACGAGTCTCTTCAGCACCTTTCTACATGAGAGGAGCGGTTACTATAATCACTAATCAGACACCAAAACTTGGTTAGCAGTGGTCAAAACAACAAAGCAGGTGGTCTTTCCATCCCCAAAATTGCAGATGCTTTTGATTGAGCACAGACTCATTAAATGGAGGCATGAATTGCTTAACCCGTATTCCTTGATGACTCATAGTAACAATAATTACCTGTCTATTTTCACGAATTTGTAAACAGACACCTAATGCCACAAAACACACGAGGACTCTGACTTAAAAAAACAACAACAAAAAAAACATAATAAATAAATAAATGAAATAAACCACTGTTTAAAGGTTTGGGGTTGGTAAGATATAATTTTTTTCATTAATGTTTTATGCGTCACCAAGGCTGAATTTTGTTTGATAAAAAATAAAGTAGGAATGTGAAATATTACTACAATTTAAAATAATTGTTGTTTTTATTTTAGTCATGTGTGTCACGATGCACTCCACAACGCCTCCTCCTGGCTTCACCAGATCACTCTCTCCTGAGTTCTAGGACTTCACTTCCCATCACCCCCGTCACTCATCACCTCCTTCCATCCCTGTCTCATTGCCATTATCTCTGCCACCTGTTCCCACTTAGCTCATCTTTATCAGGACCTCGCTTCCCTTTGTTCCCTGCCAGGTCTTGATACTGCCACGACGTGCTACTCTGAGCTATTCTCCATATCCCTGTGTATTCCTGGTTCCTCGATTCAAGCCTGTATCCCCTTCGACTCTGTGAACGTTTGCTGCCTGCCCACGACCCTTGCCTAGTAACCACTCTGAGTTTGGACTGCCCCTGTATATTCAACAACCCTGTGCTGCCTTTGTTTCTGAAGTTATTTTAAGGAAAGCTCAAGTGCGAAACCCAAAAAATGCTACCGCATTCGGGGCAGCCGTTGCGTCGACATTGGTTACTTCCCAACCCCAGGACGTTGCTGAGAAGTATGCTACTGGAAGGGGAAGGGTAAGTCAATCACCACCTGGTCCGCTGTTTTTGACCAAACGCCCCGTCTTTCTTGCCACATGGAATATCAGAACCGGATATGCAGTGGGACAACGAGAACAGGTGGCTCAAGAATTGGCCAAGTACAACATTGTCATTGCGGCCATTACAGAATTGAGATTAACTGATTTTGGGAACATGTCAGTCGCTGTCCCTCATCAGCGAACGAACTTTAAGCTCTATTTCTCCGGCGGGACCAAACATGTGCCTTTTAGGTTTCTTCATGGACAGCAGCTTTAATCGATATGTTGCCGTTTTCAACCCATTTCTAGTCGAATTGCTGTGCTCTCACTCCATGGTATTATTAACTCGAACCTGGTAGTAGTCTACGCGCCGACGGAAGTCAGCACGGATGCGGCGAATGACGATTTCTATTGCCAACTTCAAGATAACTGGGATACGTTACCTCGGTTTGACATTAATATACTCATGGGTGATTTAAATGCTCACAGTGGACGTGACGACCATACATGGCCTGCAGTACTAGGTCCATTTGGTGTGGGATCCATCAACGACAATGGAACTCGTTTCCTCTCTTTTGCCGCAATGAATGACCTTTCGATCGGAAACACGCTCTTCCGTCACCCATTTTACCATCAATTAACATGGAGATCTGCCAATGGTAAGGATAGAGCTTGTATCGACTTTACAGCGAATTCCCACCGATTTAGATCCTCGTTACAGGATGTCAGAGTGATACGTCATCATTACATGGTACGCGCCAAAGTTCGCCTAAGACTGAAACATCCTCCAACATCACCAAAGCATGGAATAGAAACCCAATGTCACCCTTCTACGGGACCCTAAAGTCCGTGAAGCCTTTCAAATGGACCTTCAAAATCGCTTCAACGCCATCTCCATTGCAGCTGAAAATGGCGAACCAGGAACGTCAGTGGACAGGGTCATGAATGAGCTTACCGAATTGATCTCCGATTGTACATCGGCAGTGTGCCCACCATCGAAGCGCAGATCCAAGCCTTGGATCACTGGGGAAACACTGGCCCTCATTGAACAATGAAAGAAGAATAAGCTAGCTAACCAGGATGAATATCGTCGCCTTCATAAGATCATACGAAAGAGTCTAAAGAAGGAACGTGCCGCCTATTGGGAGGAATTTGCTGAGGAAATGGAAACAGCAGCTAACTGCAAAGAATTCTGTACCTTATATTCAACTATCCGGCATTTAGCAGGGAAGAAGAAGCCACTGGTCAATAATATGAAGGACTCGACGGGGAAATTCCTAACATCAAATGAGGAACGCCTAAACCGATGGAAGGAGTACTTCCAAGACCTGCTCAACCATCTTACTCCTCAAGGTCCGACGGCAGATCCAGACCCAGTTGAGGACCTGAGCACCTATGTGGACGACCTAGAACCCTCATTACCTGAACTACGAGTCACCATTAAATCATTAAAGAACAACAAGGCACCTGGAGTGGATAGCGTAGTGGCAGAGTATTTGAAACATGGAAGAGAAGTTCTGGAAGACCGCCTACACGTTGCTAGGACTGATATGGAGGACTGAAGTTATTCCTACTGCTTGGAAACGGGCAACCATCATCCCGATTTCCAAGAAAGGGGACAACTCTGAGTGCAATAACTATCGTGGCATTAGTCTCCTTTCGATCATTGGTAAGGTGTTCATGAAGATCATTCACCGTCGGATGCTTAAACGCCGCGAGGAAGCGGCTAGAGAAGAACAAGCGGGATTCCGGCCAGATCACAGCTGTTGAGTGTTTTTCTCACCGATGATGATGCCGAAGCATCCATAATTATCCAGGATATCATCAAAGAAGCTACAAGATTTGGGCTTAAAATCAACACTGTTAAAAGAGTTGTTATGACCTCAGACAACTCTCCGGAAGTTGTAGACCTCAATGGGATCCAGCTAGACCAAGTCGAGACATTCAAATATCTGGGGTCGACCATTCAAGGTAAAAAGATTGCAGCATCAGCCGACATTATCGACCGAATTGGATCTGCAACTTCGGCCTTTGGTTCGAATTCCTGGTGTATCTGGAAGAAGAAGACTAACAACAGCAACGAAGGTTCGTTTATATGGAGCGGAAACTTGGGTACTCTTAGAAGCAGATGTGAGAAGACTGGAGGTATTCCAAATGCGCTAACTCCGCCGGATTCTTGGAGTCACAGTCCTCGACAAGATCCCGAACGAGGAAGTTCGCCGTTGCTGTTCTCACCAACAGGGAATCAACGGCTTGATCAAACGCGCCCGCCTCCGATGGTTTGGACATGTTTGCAGGATGAATGAGCACCGTCTCCCATACCGCACCCAATGGCGAACCAGGCCTGATGGCTGGAAAGTATTAAGAAAAGTATTATGGTATTTCACCCGATTATGCCAATAAGAATGCGGCTCAGGACAGGAAACGGTGGAGAAAGATCGTGGAGTTCGTATACGAAGTCAATTTCCGGTCAGCAGCACCCACGGTTCCATATAACCTACTGCCACGTTAGGAATACGGAATCACGGGAGAAAAAAAAAAATATATATATTGTTAAAAGCGCTTTATAAATGAAGGTGCCTTGACTTGACTTGACAAACATTATATAAATAGGGGGGGAAAAGGTAAGAAAACTGAAAAAAGGACAGATTCACAACATTATTTGCATAGCCTATATTGCATATTTTATACTGTAATTATGTAATTATGTTTTACTGTACATCATTTACTACTACTATAGTAACTACATGTAACATGTTTAACAGAGAGACTGTATTATACAGTACTTAAGGAATATGAGTATTGGTATGTTTCTCTTTTAATAAATTAACACATTTTCACTATACTTATTTACAATTTTCAGTAGTAGGCTATTAGTTTCATTAATTAATTTACAGTCATTTTATATTATTATTATTATTATTATTGTTGTTGCTAAAAAATATGTATACAAAAAGTTATGAAACAGATTTTTATTGTATGGATGATTCAATATATCCATATTATATCCAATTATAAAATTATAGCATACATCATTACCATGTATAGCATGCCTTTAGTATTGCCTTTTAGTGTCGCTCAGCAGACCTGTTTGCTCACCAGGCCACCTATCTTGAATCGCACCTCACAGATCAATTTCAGCTCATGAACAGTGGAACCACATGGAATAAAATGAGCTTGTCCATTCCATGACCCTAGGCCTTATGATGGCTTTCGTGGTACGGCAAAGGTTTAAGAGTATATTTCTGATGTTGGCTATCGAGCTTTGGTTGGTTTAAAACACAATGCATTTGGGGTTTATGGTTGAGACCGAGTGGAAATCAATGGTGGTGAAGCTGGACAGTTTATGATGTAACGTGGCTTTTAAGGTGGCACAGAATACCCCCCCCCCCCCCCCCCCCCCCCCCCCCCCCCATTCTCGTTTTAGAATGGGATGACAACCTCAGGGGGTAATTTACAGAAAGACAGATGGCAGCCCAGCTGCTCAGTCAGCTCTGAGGAAATATCGGCAGGTTTGACAGGTTTCCGTGCACAGCAGGTGCTCCTGGAGGTTCACGGTATGTTTGCAGGTCCTATATGATGCACACCTTTTTGATCATCCTATAATCACGAGCATTGCGAAAACAACTTATGTTAGAACACTGGAAAGGCCATATGCAATGACATGACAACACAGTGGATGAACAAGCACTCTCTCTCTCTCTCTCTCTCTCTCTCTCTCTCTCTCTCTCTCTCTCTCTCTCTCTCTCTCTCTCTCTATATATATATATATATATATATATATATATATATATATATATATTAGTATCACTGGTCACCCTATATGATGTAGCATTTCATAAAACGTTTGGCACAATATTATTTGCTTTAGTGGAATTGAATGTCAAGCAGTTGACGGATCCATGACTTGACAGATCCATTAAAGATTTGTTTCAGTGGTATCTCATTTTTACTTTGTATGCCTCTATTACATTTTGCAGTCAAAAGAGTTCTTGAGGATGTTTTTGTTGTAGTTTGTGGAATCTCTAAACGCTGGGGTTTCAAGCATATATATATATATATATATATATATATATATATATATATATTTGTGTGTGTATTTTTTTGTTTCAGTCAGAGGCTGTTTAAAATGTTTTTAAAACTGTTATGCTTGTATGTATTGAACATATTCCCTGTTTAATGCGAATAACGTCTATTTGCATTTTGCTTTTTTCATTTAGGAAAAAGCAGCGGAAATTGATTATAAAAATGTTGTTGTTTAATGTTCAACTTTTTTATGTTCAAAATCTCTTTTAGAAGTTATTTAAAACCATCAGATGCCGTGGGATGCCCAACTCTGATTCCTTTACTCTGAGGTGGTACTGAATATATTTTTTATAAGTCTTTGAAAATCTAAAATGAATCAAGTCCAACACACCTGTATCTGTAGTAAGTTTTCAGGGACTTGTTAGTTGTCTTGTCTAGGGATGTGCCTGAGAGTAGACTTGCTAAATGAGATAATTAAACCTGAGGGTGTAACTGATAAGACAAGGGGTGTAGGAACAATCTATAAACTTGGGGAGATGCATTATTAGTGTGCCTCATGAATATTTATTAGCTGATGTAACATTCACCAAGTAGTCCTAATAGATTTGCTGCGGGTCAGGTACATGAGCGCAAGCCTATTACCATTAACCGCTTGCACATTTCTAAAAGATTTCTGAAAGGAGGACACATCCCCTCAAGTTATAATGGTACACCCTTGTGTAAAATCCTTGTGATCCTGCAGCTTTCTGTGAAAATAGAGTGAATCAGACAGGCTCAGGAGACACAACTTGCTCTACATGAGGTGTGCTTTGTATTTTAACACAACACAAACTTAAGGAAAGCAAGAAGTCCCTAAAGATACAACAACGCATATATTTCATTGCTGTCTTGCTCAGGCCAGCTTTTCTACAGACTGAAATGTCATTTAAAATCATTTCGGTGCATGCACACTTGAGTTTCCCCTCTTTTTGTTGTTGATGTATTTCAAAATTGTACAAAGAATAAGTGTTGGGGAAAGTTATTTTATATGGTTGAATTGGATCATCGAAGGTCAGCAGCAAAGACATTGGTTAATAAAGTGAGATTAAATACATGAAGTACATTTGCATTATTTAACATAAACATTTTAATTATTGCAGGTTTGCGTAATATTCTGAGTTTGCATTTCACTTTTTTTATTAATTTTGAGGAATACTGAATCTGTTTTTGTGCAAGTGAGATTAGTAAAAACTTGCTCACATTCAGTCTAGAACTACAGTAAGCATCATGTTCATACAGCGCACACAACACCTCGTAACTTACTAACAATTTATCTTTAACATGGGGACAGAAGATCTGTCAGTATGGGAATATACAAAGTTTCTTGAGTTTCTTGAGTAATTTTATTGTAATTAAATTAATGTGATGTAAATGACCAGTTGCTTGAAAAAGTAAACCGATTACGTACTGTAACTTGCGTTACTTAAATTATGTTACCCCCCCCCCCCCCCCCCCCACACACACACACACACACACACACACACACACACACACCCCAACACTGCCAACAATATCAAAACATGTTCTGCTCATTTATAAATACAATCTGTACATAATATAGTTGTATGCAGTTAAGGAAAACCGAAATAGTGATTGATAGATGTGTAATTTTGCATGCGTAATTAGAGGACATGATTTTTTCACATTAATGTGGTGAGCAAGGCAGAGTCCTGCCGTGTGGTATTGATTGTGTGGGATTCTTATTAGCTGGCTGAATTAATGTGCATTGCTGTCTTGCTGACTTTTGATCTTGTTTTATCTTTTTAATTGTCCGTCAAGGCATAGTTGACAGTTAGAGACATCAGGGAAACTGAAATCCATTTCTCTTGTGCTTGCACAAATTGTTTACAAGGACACATCAGCAGCTTGTGTCAAGAATCATGTGTCGTGGTTTTTCTCACAGCTGATGTTTGGGATGCGTAAGTGGGGTGAGTGAGGTGTTAATGTGTGAGGTATGAATCAAGAATAGAATAACTGTCAGCAGTCTGCACTATATTTAGCAACATGAAGCCATGTTTCTTCTCTTTGTGTTTTTGGTTTTGGAACGGGGAGTTTCTGACAACATCAGGAGTCATTTCATAATGCATGTATATGCTGGATGAAAAACTGGAGAAAATTGTCCATCAGCGCAGTAGCTGCTGCCATGACCCATTTTTTTTTTTTTTTTACATCAAACAACATGAAAACACAGAGCATAAAACAACAGTATTTCACAGCCTATTCAGAATTTTTCTGAATACTGAATTAATTAATGCTTGATGAATATTTTTCAAGTCATCTCTCAGAGAATCGTCTCAGGTTACGTATGTAACCCTGGTTCCCTGAGAGGGAACGAGACGCTGCGTTGAGACGCGGTGGGAACGCCTTGCGTGATTGCGTCGTGAAGCACATCTAAAATCAGTCCAATGGAAACGGGAGACGTCATGGGCGGGTGACGTCACCGACCAGGAAGCTATAAAGCACTCCCGCGATCAGAGAACACTAGCTTTGAAAAAGCCTGAAGCAAGATGATCACAGGTATGCAGGGAGTATGGCAAAGCAACGCAGCGTCTCGTTCCCTCTCAGGGAACCAGGGTTACATACGTAACCTGAGACGTTCCCTTTCAAGGGAACTCGAGCTGCGTTGAGACGCGGTGGGAACACTATACCCACGACGCCATATGACAAATGCCTGTACTGTATGAAGACCATGCGCACACTAGAAACAAGCCCCCTAGACCCTGGAGTGGAGTCTAGGTCCAAGTCATAAAAAATAGACAACTGTATGCGGTAAGGACATCCTGCCGCATTACAGATGTCGTGGAGAGAAACTCCTGAATTTAAAGCCATACTCCTAGTAGAGTGGGCCCGGACAGCCAAAGGTGAAGGCTGTCCAGCCGCTACATAAGCAAGTGAGATAGCCTCAACTACTCGCTTGCTCAATATCTGTCTTTAGCTTTTCCTGATTAAGGTGGAGGACAGAAGGCCTGCAGCACAAATGACCCGCAAATTGAGTAGGGACCTAGGAATACAACCCGACCTGGGGTGAAGAAAGACTACCACAATACCAGGTGCAAATCCAAGTACGTGCAGGCCTCAGCCTCATGTACCACGGAGAAGATGAAAAAAGGATCTCTCCTCAGAGATAACCCAGCAAAGAAACATACATTGCAGAAATCAAGTACTGTACCATAGGGCAGATAGCAAGATTCAGAAGGTGTTCTGCACACCAGGCAGAGAACAGTTTACATTTCAATTTTCAGTCTTCTCGTGGAGGGAGCTCTAGACTGGAGTAAGGTCTCCACGACCTCAGTCGAGAGACCTGAATCTATGAGCTGGGCCCCCTCAGAGGCCGAGCCCACAGTATCCATGACTCCAGATGAGGGTAACTCCCGGGAGCAGAGATATCGGGAAATGCGTACAGGTGTAGCCTCGACCACACCTAATACATCAGGGATAACCACAAAGGCAAAGTTTTAACCGAAGTTCTCCCAAAGAAGCTCCACCACCTCGGGGTGAAGTCTCCATTCCCCGGGCCTCAGCCCCTGCCTCAACAGGATATCTGCTCTGATATACGAGACCATCAGTGTGTTGTCCGGGAGGACAGGCACATGGTGACCTCTCGGTTCTGACAGGAAGTATTGAGATTCTCGGAATACCGCCATCACTTCTAGCCAATTATGTGCCAAAAGGAGATGGTCCTGCCAAAGACCCTTCGCCGAATGACCACTCATGATCACCCCCCACTTGTGAGGGAAGCATCCGTCGATAGCATAAGCGTCAACAAGAAGCCCCCAACACTGGGCCTGGTCGAGAAACCAAGGTTCTTTCACATGACCGAGGCACGTAGGCATAGCCGCGTGACCTTGATCATGCGAAAACGGATTTCCCCTCGGAGAAAACCCCTTGGTCCTGAGCCACCACTGCAGGGGTCTCATGTACAGAAGGCCAAAAGTAATTACGTTGGACGCAGCTGCCACAAGACCCAACAGTCTGAAACTGTTCCACAGTGAGTGACTGGCCTAGTTTTACCCCATTTACGGCGAATCATTTATAACACCTGGAAAAGTGGTCCTCTGAGCTGGGAGGAGCACACTCTTCTTGGCGTTGAGTCGCAACCCCAACATCTTAAATGAGACAGAACGACATCTCGATGCCGAACTGCTATCTGCTCAAATTGAGCTAGGATCAACCAATCGTCGATAGTATAATACGCAAATGCGCTGGAGTCTCAGAGGAGCCAGAGCTGCATCCATGCATATTGTAAAGGTGTGGGGTGATAAACCTAGGCCGCACGGAAGAACCCGATATTGGTATGCTTCGCCCCCGAAAGCAAACCTCAGGAACCTCCTGTGATGAGGATGGATAGATAAGCGTCCTTCACGTCTATTGTGACAGACCAGTCCTCGGGCTGAATCTGTGACACAATCATATTAGCGTAAGCATACTATGAACATGAGATTCTGAAACCTGCCGTTTAATTGACGCAGGTCTAGAATAGGACGCAACCCCTCATCCTCATTCGGAACAATGAAGAAGCGGCTGTAAAACCCTGACTGTCTGCTGGGAGGAGGAACCCCTTCTATAGCTCCTTTTTGCAAAAGTGTCAGCACTTCCTGCTCCATAACCAGAGCCTGCTCGAGGTCCACCACTGTGGGGAGGACCCCTAGAAATCTGGGCGGACGAGAACCGAACTGAATTCTGAACCCTTTTCTATAGTGTGCTCTCTCGAGACTGGCCTCTGGATTTGGTTGAACAGTCACTTCAGTGCCCTGAAGCGGCGTACCGGCAGGGAACAACCGAACTGACCGTTCTACGACCCTCCTCGGAGGATCGTTTGGGGACGCTGACACCTCGGTGCCCTGAACGGAGGACCGGCAGGGAACAACCGAACTGGCAGCGCTGCGACCCTCCTCAAAGAGTCGCACCCCAGAGGTCGCCGAGGAGAAGCGATTTCTCAAAACCGTCCCTGCCCCGGAGGAACCTTCAGAAGCCTGATAGCCTCAGCGTCAGGACTTCTTGTCTAAGTTTTATTAGAGATAACGACAGTCCTCAGATCTTGCCTACCTCTAACTATCTTAGCTCCAACGACCCTCCTCGGAGGATCGTTGGAAAGAGCAGGCACCTCGGTGCCCTGAAACGGCGAACCGGCAGGGAAACCGAACTGACTGCTCTACGACCCTCCTCGGAGGATCGTTTGGGGACGCTGACACCTCGGTGCCCTGAACGGAGGACCGGCAGGGAACAACCGAACTGGCAGCGCTGCGACCCTCCTCAGAGAGTCGCACCCCAGAGGGCGCCGAGGAGAAACGATTTCTCAAAACCGTCCCTGCCCCGGAGGAACCTTCAGAAGCCTGATAGCCTCAGCGTCAGGACTTCTTGTCTAAGTTTTATTAGAGATAACGACAGTCCTCAGATCTTGCCTACCTCTAACTATCTTAGCTCCAACGACCCTCCTCGGAGGATCGTTGGAAAGAGCAGGCACCTCGGTGCCCCGAAACGGCGAACCGGCCGGGAAACCGAACTGACTGCTCTACGACCCTCCTCGAAGGATCGTTTGGGGACGCTGACACCTCGGTGTCCTGAAACGGTGAACCGGCAGGAGAACCGAACTGGCAGCGTTGCGACCCTCCTCAGAGAGTCGCACCCCAGAGGGCGCCGAGGAGAAACGATTTCTCAAAACCGTCCCTACCCCGGAGGGGACCACCCTCAGAAGCCTGCAGCCTCGGCGTCAGGGCTTCTTCTTCCAAGCTAAATTAGAGATAAAACAGTTCTCAGATCTTGCATATCTCTAACTGGCTAGACAGCGACCGCCACCCAGGTCCCTCTCGATTGTGGATGAGCCCGAATGGCGACGCTCTAATTTGCAGCACTTTAAGCTGCGAGGAGCCTTAGTAGGCTGAGACTGCTCCCGCCCAGCAGTCTCAGGAACATTAGATCGGTGAGGAAGACACCTCTGGAACACCGCTGGATAGAATATATCTTCATTTTGTTGAAAGCGAAGCGTTCAGAGAACAGACATATATATATTATTATTAGTTTATTTTTATTTATTTTTTTCCTTTATTTTTCTTTACATCAGAAAAACTTATATATATATATATATATATATCACTCCGTGGCCACCAGCAGGAAAACAACCGAACTGGCAGCGCTGCGACCCTCCTCAGAGAATCGCCCCTCACATACATCCATGTCCTTATATAGTTTACCCACCAATGCTGCCTAATAATATTTATCTATTATTTATGATGGCTGGTGGATGACGTCGGGGAAATGATGACGCCGACTCGGGAGAGAGATAGCTAGTAAGCGTCTCTTTAACCCGAGGCACTGTCATACTATGACATTTAATACTCAAAACATTACTTTAGTAGAAGTTTTGGGGATAAACACATAAAATAGAAACCGGTTTATTCCACGATCTCAACTCCTCAGTGTAGAGATAGGAAAAAACGGCAATCCCCGACGAGGAGGCTGAGATATAGAGATTTAATTATATTCTCACTCTCATAATGTTCAGTTGGCCAGAAAACATTTAACTTGGCAATCAGCACAAAATAAAACCTCCTTTTATAAGCTCCTCTTTATACAACAGAGTTACGAGCTGACTTATTTATTTATTCATTGAAAACTCACACACATCTGCTTTATTCATATATATATATATATATATATATATATAGATATTGTTTTTAAACACTAACGATCACCAATTCCTCGGAACTGGAGATCGCAGCACGAGAGTCTCATCGCGGGGAAAAGAAACAGCGCGTGCTTCTCCCTGAGATAAGCCACTGGATTTAACACGTGAAGGCAGAGATAGGGCGCGCCCGTCTCAAACCTCGCTGTTAGATCCATTTGCGCTCCCCAAGATGCGCGTCGCCGTTGTGCCTCGGCAGCAGCGGGACTCGCGCCTCGGGAAGCGCGCACCGAATCGTCCTCCTCGAAGAACGCCCGGCGGGAGCGAGGTGATTAACAGACAACCTCTCGCAACTCAGTCAGCCCCCTCGAGAACTGACTGGGTATGCTCTACTCCCAAACAAGCAACGCAAAGCTGATGCGCGTCCCCAACAACCGAGATAACACGAGGGTAGGGAACAACACAACGTTTTGAATTCTTGTTTCTTCATAATATATATCTAGATACTGAGACAGACAACAATAAATAGACATGGACAGACAGAGAGCGCTTGCTGAAGGCAACAAAGCTAGTGTTCTCTGATCGCGGGAGTGCTTTATAGCTTCCTGGTCGGTGACGTCACCCGCCCATGACGTCTCCCGTTTCCATTGGACTGATTTTAGATGTGCTTCACGACGCAATCACGCAAGGCGTTCCCACCGCGTCTCAACGCAGCTCGAGTTCCCTTGAAAGGGAACCACGTGCTTCTGTGACAGTTCTTGAGAGTGCATACGATATCTGTTAGACCGGCCCACAAGTATATTTGCAATATATTACAAATACAATACTACATCTGATCACATATACATCTATATATTATGAAGTGTACATGAATGTAAAATTACATACATTATGATATATTACTAAATTTATTATCACATATTTATTGAGTTTTATTTCAATTATTCTTTGTAAAGAAAAGCCAGTGATCAAGTGATTATTTGCCTGCAATAAGAGGTATTGTTATGCAAGGTCAGCAATGTGTGAAATAATGTATTACTAGCACTTACACTCTTAGAAGAAAAGGTTCTATATAGAATGTAAACTATATGCCTTATGCTTCGGACTCCTGGGTCCGTATGAATTAGCTCAAATGATCCATAGGGAATTTTAATAACTAATCATGAATATGATTAATATTTTGCATACTTCAGTTACATTAAATTGTCGAAAGTGAAGGGGGATTATATGAATATATGAATAACCAATCACAACGAATTATAATTCCTCATTCATATATCAATAATCCTACTTAACCTCGATTGCGAGATAATCTTTAAGGGAAATCAATGTAATTATCAGATCGTTGTTCGTCCAGCGACCAACGATTAGATTAAGTGATTAATCTCTCAATAAAGTTATCCTTCCTTATAAACTCCAAGAAACACCAACCTTCTGGCCGTGAACATTAATATTTCTGGTGTTTATGAAATTAAAACTACTTAATGTAGTGAACAGGGAGCGCGGTAGCTATAACCTACCTCATTGACGTTTGTGGTTTTACGAGCGTTTTTCACAGACACAGTCTTGAATACATTGTTTTAATAAATGCAAACTACAGAGTATAACGGATTACACATAGTGATTATAGGTTTTATACGTCTATGTACAGTTACTTACATTAAACAGACAAGACAAAAACGGGTAACAGCTGATGAGAGAAGGAGAGTTATAGAGAGTTGGGGAGGGGCGCTATGGGGCCCGCGCTCGATTTGATTGCGGGACAGAGAGAGAGAGATAAAGAGAGGATGAGAGAGAGAGAGAGAATGGTCACGTGTGACCATAGAACAGCAAACATCACAGACCTTTGAGAGAGACATCAATCAAAACAAACCTTAAAACATTAACACTCGTCAGAGTTTGATACTTGCAAAAAAGGTTCGTTTGTGTGTGATGAGCTGTGTCCAGCATGCGCGTGTTCTCGTGTCTGAGGCGCGTTCTCCCGTGTCGTTTCGGAGCAGGGCGCGTGCTCGTTGCCAGAGCACGTTTCCGCGGGAGCTTTGAATGCTGGTTGAAAGTGAAGTTGCTGAAGGAATTCAGGCTCCGTTCGTTCGACTCGTAGGTGGAAACGACCAAAGGAGAATTTGAAAATGGCACAAAAGGAACTTTATAAAGAAAATAAAAGCAGGGAACTCCGTGAGGGAGTTTAGATCGGAGACGTCACATGATGAGCAGTGATGAAGGCAGGAAGCGCAGAGCAAGAGAGCGCAGGAAGAGCTTTGCTCTTTCCTTTAAAGACTGTATGGGTCACTCCTTCGTTCGGCGCGTTGTCCAATCACCTTCAGTGATCTGGGAGCGGGAGAATCTTCTTTGTCCTGCCAGAAGACCCCAGTCTGTGTAGTTTATGACAGAGCTTTGCCTTAGTCATTTCTATGACTAAAAAGGATTCATCTAGTAATAATCATATCATTGCAGTCTATTATCGAGATTCAACTCCGTTAGGTCTCAAGATTTAAAATGGTATCAAACACATTCAGGTTGGATTATATGATAACGAAGTTACATAAGATATACAGATTAGAAGCATTTAGATTTTGATTAATACACATTAAAACTTACATTAAATCCCAAAACTGTCATGACATATAAATGGCAACACATAATACATTTGGTAATGTTTTAAATATGATTCGTTTGAAGAAAAGTCTCTTGTGTGTGTGTGCGTATCTCTCTGGAGACGTGGGTGTTCTGTCACGTGTGTTCCTTGGAATTTTTGGGGTGTCGTGTTACGTGTCTCTTTGTGTGTGTGTAATGGAGAAAGAGACAGAGACCTCTTGTTTGTTCACACAACGAATGAAGTGTTTGCAAGAAATCACGATTCACTAAATTTGATAAGCACCTGTCCGGATGTCAATGTTGCTACAAGAACCTTAAAAGGTTCTATATAGAACCTTAAAAGGTTCTATAGGCGCTACGTATTTGGAACCCCTAAAAGGTTCTACACTCTTAGAAAAAAAGGGTTCATTGGGGTTCTATATAGAACCATAGGGTTCTTTACTCAACTCCAAAGAACCTTTTGAACCTTTTATGACAAAAAATAACCCTTTTGGTTCTTAAAAACCCTTAAAAAGGGTTCTGTATATAGAACCTTTTAGGGGTTCCAAATACAAAGCGCCTATAGAACCTTTTCTTCTAAGAGTGTACTCTGAAGTTCCTTTTGAAGCAACTCTATCTCCTGTGCCAGTTTTTTCTTTAAGTTGTCAAGATCTATTTCTCCCCTTAATTTTTTCCCCCAGATCAAAATACTATTTTCTGTTGAAGAACTATCAACACATGCCTCATGCAACACATAAAAAGGAAAAGTAGGCTACTAAACTGCCCACCTCTGTATCACTTCTTTGTGCAGACTCTTTTGTAGGCCTTTCTGTATATGTGGACTCCTGCAACTCACATTGCAGCCCGAAATAATAGGCACACAAGTATAAATTAAGTACAGTTATTTATACACATACTTCCTCCAAAGGACAGTCATTTGAGAGGGTTTCTTCACTGTCCTCTGCGATGGAAACAAATGGGTATTACAAAGTGTTGTATTTTCTTCCCTTTTGATGTAAAAAGTTAGAAAAAGTCCACTTACAGCACGTTTCAGCCATCACTTTCTTGGGAACAGATAAAAGTCTTTGTGCAGTTTCAGCCACCACTTTCTTGGGAACAGATAAAAGTCTTGGTGTATTATGTCTGAAACTGCACAAAAGAGGAAAACAATGTCATTACAATGAACTATACTGGGGGGAAAATTTGATCAATAACTCATGACAAACTATTTTTTCATTAACAGAAGTTTATCAGTTTTCACTTTCACAAGTCAAAGCAATTCATCACTACTCAAGATTTAACAGATGAAATGTGTAAAAGGGATCCACTGGAGGCAAGTGTATGAGCACCCAAGTGCAGTTTATTATAAACAAAATCAAACATGAAACAAAAACATGGCGTAGCATGAAAACTCAAAAATAGGACATGAACAGAAACTTACAAACATGACAGACATGGAAACACATCAGACAAGACACAGAAACATGACATGACATGAACAAAAAAAACAAAACGTGACAAAATGACTGTACCAGCCATTTGGAATATAGGCCTTCTTAATTTAATGCAGCAACACATTATTTTGCTGATCAATGTTTCTATCGATACATATTCCCTTTTAAATCAACGCATGGGCATGCAGTTATCTCAGATACCTCAATCCAGAGATACTAATCATAAACTACAGGTGTTCAATTAACCTAATTAGCCAGATCATGATTAGCATGATGATATCATCTTGGATGTGTAATTTGGTCTCGGATGTATTAAGCGACGTACGAAAAACGGACCCCAGGGGCCCGTTCTTCGTATGTCGCTAACTCAGTTAGCTGGATTTGATTGTTGATGATTTGGCATGATCTTGGATTGTTTGGTTCTTCGAAGCTCATCCTGGACTTGCTGTCATAGCAACAGGTCCGTAAGCTTAAACCTGCTCGGGAGCAGGCTTATTTCATGTAAACAGGATTAGATTGCGGCTTTATAAGCGGAGGAGATAGGGAAGTCTGTCGCAGCCATGTCTTGTCCATTTTTACGACAGCAACCTGTTGCGGAAGGTGCAATAATAATTTGCAGGTACATTTATAATTGTTAAGGACATGCTATCATGACCATGCCAAAATGTATGACTAACAGTATGTGTCCTTCAGGCTTCCCTAACGTGATTGGTGCCATAGACTGCACACACATCCCCATCAAGGCCCCACCAGGCCCCAAAGAAGGGGATTTTGTGAACCGGAAGGGGATTCACAGTGTAAATGTTACTATTACAATTTATAATATTCCAGATTAGTAATATATTACATAAAAAAAAGGAATGGAATCAAAAAGTATGCAGTTGACTGACTCAAATCTCTTAGATGGTGACTCTGTTCCATATCACAAATGTGGAAGCAAAATGGCCAGGATCAGTGCATGACTTAAGAATTTTCAGAGAGTCACATTTATTCACATTATTTGAACGTGGTAAGGGAACATATAAATGTCAAGCTCACAGTATTACACACACTTATGCTGAGCCTAACAGAACTGCACTTTTCCATTATACAGGGGATTTTGACGGGATCCTGCATGGAGACAGGGGCTATGTCTGCAGGCAGTACTTTATGACGCCCTTCCCTGACCCAAACCCTGGACCACAAACCCGTTACAATGTAGCTCTAGCCAGGACAAGGGCACGCATTGAAATGACCTTTGGGCAACTAAAGGAAAGATTTCGGTGTCTGAAAAGTCTGAGGTTGCGCCTGACAGGGCCTGTGACAATTGTTGCATGTGCCATATTGCATAACATTGCCACTATCAGAAAGGAGAGGAGCCCTGTGGTGGGGGTGCAGCCTGATGATGACCTCCAGCCAGTGCACTTGGACCAACCTAGTGGCAGAGCTGCACGGGACAAAATTGTGGAACACCATTTTTGAATGTGTAATAAAAGACAAGACAAATATGCTTAGTTCCTGGAGTTTTATTTAAAGAATTTTTTATAAAGAAAAGCCAGCAAGTCATCTTTTGCCTGCAATAAGAGATGGTTATTTAAAGTCAGCAGTACTACGGTGTGTCAAATGGTGTATTAGCACTTACTCTGAAGGTCCTTTTGAGGCAACTCTATCTCTAGTGCAATTTTTCTCTTTTTCAAGTTGTCAAGTTCAATTTCTCCTCTTAATTTGTGTTTTTTCAGCTCAAAATACTCTATTTTTTTGTTGAAGATGCCGTTTATATAGGGAACGGATGTCACCCGGTGTCATTTTGTGAAAAAAAAGGGTCAAAACATGTCTCATGCAACAAAAGTAAAATAGTAAAAGTACAACACTGTCCACCTCATATCAGTTCTTTGTGCAGACTCTTCTGCAAGCCTTTCAGCAGGCCTTTCTCTAGGTGTGGACTCCTGCAACTCATATTGCAGACAGAAAGAATAGGTACACATGTATATACAAATTAGTGTAAAGTTATTTATGCACTTACAGGTTCTTCCTCCAAAGGACAGTCATCTGAGAGGGTGTCTTCACTGTCCTGTGCAATGGAAATAAATGGGTATTACAAAGTGTTGCACTTTCTTCCCTTTATGCAAGTTAGAAAAAGTACACAACTTACTGCATATGCTTCAGCCACCACTTGCTTGGAAACAGGTAAAAGTGTTGGTGTATTATGTAAAACTGCACAAAAGAGGTGGAAAAAATTGTCATTACAATTAACCACACTGTAAAAAAATATAATGTGATCAATAACTCATGGCAACATATTTTATATTAACTAAAAGTTTAGAAGTTTTCACTTTCACAAACGGTGGAAATGAATGTACCAGCCATTTGGATTATACTTAATTTAATGCAGCAACAAATAATTTTACACTGTACTAAGAGAATTGGAAGCTCATTTAGCCTACCAGTAATGAAGGTGTTGCTGCTACTGGTCCCTGGCTTTGGGTCTGAGGAAGAGCTGCCCCCAGGGATGCCCTCCACAATGGTTCGGTTTTCATTCAACCTAAGGGCCAGCTCCTCTGCTGGGGTATATTGTGGTGGTGCAGGACCACCACCTGTTTTTTTTTTTCTTTTTTCAGTCTTTTTCTTGGTGGCTGTTATAAACAGACAAACACATTATTTAACAGTGGCTTTTAAAAAGAGGAAAAAGTGGCTTTTTAAAAATAAAGACAGTATAAGAATAAAAGGCTACCATTTTGTAGAATATTCTTGTACTTCACTTTTACTTGTCCCCATGTTCTAGTGGGTCCCGTGGTGGCTCTGACATAAAAGAACAAAATAAATATGAAATTATTAAAATGCAAAAATACATACTGTAGAAAGTGATAGAAACATCTACCATGGACAACACTTAATTTAATTTGTCTGATACTTTTTGCCAGCCCTCTCTCCTGGCTTTTGCAGACTTTGAGGTGTTCGGCATAACCTTCCATTAAAAGCTCTGGTTCTGCTTGGGAGAAAAACTGGGCACGTTCTTTGGCCATGCTGAACAGCCAATAACAGCGTTGCTGATCATTGTTTCTACTATCGATACATATCCCCTTTTAAACCAACGCATGAACGCGCAATTATCTCAGATAACTCAATCCAGCTATGCTAATCATAAACAACAGGTGTGTTTGAAGAACCCAATTCACCTTTGGCTAAGCCCCGCCCCCCTTAGTTACTGTTGCTACGTCCGTCAACTTCATCTGGGCTCTGGTTTGGTATCAACATGGTTTATGCTGTGACAGCTCTTCATGCTGACATTTTATCAAACTTGTATAAAGCAGCAAATAAAGTGTCCGATAGAAGTTGGCAAAAGGGGCTGCAATATGCATTCGAAGGCTATATTCAAGACATACCGGTGAAACGCAAGCAACAACAAGGCGTCCAAATAGAGGCAAAATCATAATGGTCACAGTCAAAAAATTAACCACCGCATATCCTAATCGAGACGGAGGCTGGGACTAACAATATCAAGGAGCAACACTGTTCATGCAAAGCTGGGTAGGTCTCTATTTACTTCTATAATCGTTATTACAACGCAAACGGACTACGCGAGTATAAAGTTGTATTTATTAGCAGTGTGTGCTAGCGTTTCAACAATTATGGTAGAGAACCGAAATCATAACCTAAAACTGTCTAACTAACCAAATGTATTTTAGAGCACACAAAAGTGAGCTTGTTGATCTTGAGGGGTTTCGCTGACTGAGGACGTCCACACAGTTTAATCCAAAAACGACACTTGTCAGGAATTTGACTTCGGTTTTGGGAAGGGAAAAAAACTGACAAAATTTGGCTTTTTTTTTTAAGCTACTATAATTAATTGCTTTAATCATAATGTCATTGCTATCTGTCATTGCCAATTTGGTAGGCTATACATCTAACTAAGCCCTTAAAGCTGGAGATTTAAGTTTTGGATGAGTCAGTAAACATTTTACATCTTTGCTTTACATCAGGAAAGCAGTTAACCTTGTAAATCTAACCACTGGATCATAACATTTTCCCTCTGTCCCTTTTAGGCATATATCCCAGAGTTAAGACAGAATCGATACATGCAATTGCCTGGGAACTGATAAGATTTTACCACTGTTTCGCTTGGGCGATCCTTTTAAATACATTATCGCATGGCGAATCCAGTTCTCCTCAGCTGCAGTTGTAGTTGACTGATGAGCCTTGACAGGTTTGGACAAACAGCCGTCCCTGGCGTCATATAGTCAGAGATCAGATGCTGTTCAACGAATAGAGGAGTGACTTCAAAGAGTGACAGTTTCAGCGTTACCTGTCATCTTGCCCCCAACAGCCATCAATTAGGTTCTAAGAGAGGCTGCTGGAAAGCGGTGCACACCAGAAGCACTCAGACAGGTGCTAAGGTGATGCGATTACATTATTTTGCCACTAATATGTTCACAAAACACGTTAAAGAGATTACGTATGCTTTCATACTGTGGAGAAGCATGTGCAATGCATCTCGGTGAGCCACGGGAAGTGGACCTGACGAATAAATAAACATAATAGTTTATTAAACCAATAAGTAGGATATTGCAGTCCAGTAAAGCACAAGGGAGTTCAGTCTTTGCCACTCTTTAGCTAACCCATGGTTTGCTCTCTGCAAACTTGAGCAAAGGGCATCTATTATTTATTAAATAGACTCCAGGGGAGATGGGCTACATTGTAATGTGTGCTCATCTTATTAAAATTGGCCACCTTGAGTCAAAGATTTACAGGTTTAATTTCACATGAGCATACGGACGTCAAGCAGAGCAGACCAAATGGAACAGATTACTCGTTCTGGGTGTTTCTATGGTGCCTTTATAGCTCCGACCATGTGATCAGAGACCAGTGAACGTGCAGTGGCAGCTGATACTGTATGTCTATACCAGTCTGAAAAATGGCTCAAGGCTTCATCAGTTCACAGTGAGGGAAGATTGTGATTAATATATTAAACTTTATTTGTGTTAAAAGGTGTGTTTCTTGCGCTCATGCCTATTTTGTGTGCCAGCAAACCACATGACCTTCACCGCAGGGTCGTATCCAACATCCAGGCATTGAAGGGGACAAACCCCCCACAATAATTGGAAATGTCTGGATTGTCCCCCCAATATTTGATATTTCCTAATCCTGCTCTCCATTACGCAACACTCTGTTTGTTGCTAGGATGGCAGACATTTTTACATTTACATGTTTAGGCTTGTCTGATGTCATTCATAACTGAATGTGACGAGGAAAAGACAGGTTTTTTGTTTTCTTAATTTTTTTACATATTAGACATACTAACAAGATTGAATGTGTGCATATTTTTAAGTTAAATATTATTTATGAAGAGTTGAAATGGATTGCTTTACAACTATGTAGGCTATAATTAGACACAGAACTAAAAAACAAAAATCTAAAACGTTTGTCCCCCCCCCAATGTTCAAGACATGGTTATGGCCTTGCACCATACGTCAGTTGGGTCAGTAATTTACAGCCCACACTAATCTTTCCTCAAGGCTGTAGTGTTGCCCTCTCTGATTCATAGTCACTTTGAATCCTCAGCTGCCTTGTCATCTTTCTGTATTCTCTAGTTTACTGTACATTACTGACTGATCTCAAACCTCTATCATATTGCAAAAGTGATACAAATATGGGATGTATGCTAAACCATTGTGCACAAAAACCTCATTCACAGGGACATGACTTTAGGGCCCCCTTCCCTTTCAAAGTGATCTATAATAATTTCATTCCTCGAGTCCTCATTTGATCCTCGGTCACATGATCCTTCAGAAATCATTGTAATATGATGATTTGGTGCTCAAGAAACATTTCTTGTCATTATCAATGTTAAAAACAGTTGTGCTGCTTAATATTTTTTGTAAGCTGTGAAACTCGATAAATAGAGAGTTCAAAGAACAGCATCTATTTTCAATATATATATTTCCATGTAACAATGTAAAGGTCTTTATTGTCACTTTTGATTAATTTAATGCAACCTTGCTGAATGAAACTATAAATGTCTTTAAAAAAACAAAAACCTCAACCCAAGCTTTTCAAAAGTATAAAAATAATGTTTTCTGTAGCCAGTTCCAGAGCGAAAAACCTCGAAAATTCTCGGGACAGCAGCATGTGTCCAAATTTTAATCTTAACCATTCTATTTAATCAGAAACGATCTGAAAACAGGGCTTACAACTTTAAGTGTAAAATACCGAACTTGTCCTTTAAGTATATCTCGATCAAAAGATTGAGAACAAGTATAGTCCAAATATAGTTAGACCTTTCTGTCAGTATAAGTAAAGTACTGTATATTTAAGTGCAATTTTAAGTATTTTTCTGAGAAGTACATAAAGTATATTTCCGAGAAGTACATTAAAAGTAGACTGAAAGTTTACTTTCTAATTTTAATTTTAAAAGAAGTATACTAAAAGCACACTTGAAAAATCTCTTTCATTTCAATTTCAATTTCACATGCGTGATATTCTTGAACTTCACTTAACACTGCTCAAATACTAAAACAGCGCTGCTCCTTTAGTCTTTTATGTCACTGTTAGTCTTTTCAGCACAAACACCTTGTTTCTGCTGTATGTTGCGCTTATCACAGATTTTGTGTCTGGTGGCAATAATTGTTAGTTATTTTTGTCAGTCTTCTACTTACAGTAAAAAAAAAAAAAGAAGAAAAAAGATCAATGGAGTGATGCATTCATGTATTTATCAAGAGACTTACATATTCAAGGCCTGGAGGAGTCTCTCGAGATAAGAAACACAAGTCATGACTCTGTGAAGTTATATGAAAGTGTTTAAGTGAGAGTTTAATTGAATATGCTTATGATTCTGTCAATTGAATTGTGCAGTGATAAGCAACAGGAGTAAAGTTTAAAAGCAGATGCGCATCAAGGCTGGGCAGTGTTCAGAAGTGGTGTGTAGGAGTCTCTTCTATAGGTTAATGGATTGCATTTTTCAGTCAAAAGAAAAGTCTATTCACAGATAAGGCATTTTTAATGATTTCAACCCCCGAACCCTTATTAGCATAGGCTTTACATACAACTTATGAAATCCAATTATCAATGTAGAAGTATATAATTTGCACATTTTCTCTATAATTAGAGTGTTCTGAAATAGGCTCTAAATGATGGGCTCTGTCTCTGGAGTGAGAAGGTTAAAGACCTTTCAGCACTATTGCAGATTTCAATCTATATATGTGATTTTCATCTCAGCCAAAGTGGATTTAGCACATTCTTTCTCATTGTGGGACTTCACGCCGTCTTCCCTCATGTCTCCCAGGACACAGTCATCAAAAATTATTCACCTAAATCGATTCATTTGAAATTATAACCCTGGACATTTTAGATGAGGTTCAGTCAATTATTCATTCATAGTGGTGGTTTCTGTCTCCATTTCAAGGTCATGAATGTTTGCTGGACAAATGAACCTCGACACAATAGGGGATTGTCATACACTCAAGCATTTCCATTTCACAGCTGATTTCCTCAGTCTTCTTGGAGAGATTGCCAGCTTGTTCACCCCCAAATATCCTCTGCGTTTTCTGAGGGGGAGTCAAAACCGTGGCCAGCTCGGATGGTGAATTTGTACTGCTCAATATTATCTTCTCATTAGGACCTGCAATTTGGCTGCACACACCCTCCAGCGCTTCAGTACTTACTTCCACTCTCACGTTTCCCGCTCGGAGGCCTTTCACTCTCAAGCAATTGTATGTAATTTTCCAATGATCAACATAGTAATCACACAAACAGGCCTGATCTATGAGGAGATCTATATGCCCGGCGAGGCTGCGGTTCTGTCCACGGCAATGGAAATAGAGTGAGAGCTGCCCCCCGTGTAGACCAAGGAGCTTGTTTTCACTCAGCAGGGGTGATGGCTCCTCGCCGAGGATGGGAATCTTTCTACAGTCAATGGGGGTTTTGTTGAAGTGCAATTACTGGCGAACAGAAGCTCCCCAGGTAGCTGCTCACAAGCCGAGAGATAGGAGCTTTGCCCGGCTCTAATCAAACTCCATACAGTTGTACAGTAATACAGTACAGGAAATTGTTCTTCACTTCTATTTCTGACATACGTCTGCCGTAAAAGCAGACAAAAAAAATAAAAATAACAAAAGGTTTTTTGTGGCTTTAGATGCTGCTTTTGTTGAGGATGTCAAGCAAACGGCTCATCCGTTGAACTGAATGGGAAGAGCGGTGATTTTGTGTAGAGCATCTGAAAAGACACTCAAGTCTCTGAAGACTTGTCTCCTGACGGCGAATAAATGACTCGCATATCTCACGCACCTGGTAAAAGGAGCGTTCCAAAAGAGAGGGCGATGTGTCATGTGTGAAGTTGTATTAAGAATGGCAGCCGGCAGTTGCTGGTGACAAGAGAGGCTTATTGAGGGCAGAATAAACAGCTGGTTGTGTGAAGGGAGAAAAAATAGAGAGGGAAAAGTGTCCCAATTGAAGTCTATGTGTAGGAAAACACCGGAATTATGTAACCGAGGATGGACTTGTGGCATGACCGGTGTCTGAATCTTGCATGATGTTGTTATGTCTGTCAACCATGACTGTCAGGGGACAACAGATATGCTTTGAGTCTAATGCCTTCTGACAATTTTGCTACATCTCTTCATTTGCTCTGGTGCTGAGCATATGTCAGCTGTCCCACAGCACCACTGGACAAGAACACTTGTCGGGAGCATTTTTCATTTAGAACCATGAAAAAATAAAGATTAAAGAAACTCTTCTCAAGGTTCTACAGGTTAGGGTAAATACGATAGATTGATGGATGGGTGGATGGGTAGATAATTGAAGCTAACTACTTGGAGTTATTGTATTGGGCTAATATCAATAATCACACTAAATCCTAAACTGTCCTCTTTCATATGGAAGTCCACTACATTTTACTAAATTAGTTCATTTGGATTGGATGGTTCAATAGATCAGTTACATTAGATGTCTCTGATATATACAGTATGTATTCTTTTTCTCTTTCTTCTTCCTCTTCTTTTTCTCTCTGCATGGTTTTTTTTTGTATATTTTTTTTTTAAAATAATGGATTTGAATAGTTCAAGGTTAAGAAAGTTGGAGTGGGACAACATTGGATAACACAATAACATATATAGCTAAATATAATTTTAAAAGGAGCCAAAAAATTATGATGACATGGATAAAGTTTCAAAGACATTTTCAATGTGACCTTCATATAACAAAAAAATATTGTTTTAACACGTTTGAATACAAAGCAACTCCTGGGACGTACAGTAAAATTCCTTGAAAATGAAGAATCCAATCTCATCTTACAGTTTAAAAAGATTATTGCCCCTTCAACATAGTTAGCTTTTGATGTGATTATTGACTTAAATTAGCTTATAGCTATTCGGAGTTTCTTCAACTACACAAACAGGTTTTACAAGGCTCAAATTAAGCCTATTAACTAAAGGTTCTTCTCTGATTCTTGCATGGTAGGATTTCCGAAATAATAAATAAAAATCTATGGAAGAGTGAGTCATGTAAAGTGAGTAGGGTTGACTGAACAAGTTAGATTAGCCACAGGGGAAAACTCACAAAATACCTCCAGCCGAAGGAGGTCATTGAAGAATTTGCAAACCATGGAGTAAGACTGATGATCCTCTGTCCTGGGAGCAGCCACTGTAAAGGGACCTGACAGTGCATTAATATCTACATGACTCGGATCTGTTCTTGTGAAAGGCTGAGAGCACATGCGTGGGTGGAGTGGAGACTGGGCGGACTGCTGGGTATGACTGAGCAATGTGGGGACAGGAGTGGGCAGAACTTCAGAAACTCCAAGTAATGTTTTTTTACCATCATCTTGTGAGGGCTGCTCTGAACTAGTTTTCCTTTTTTCAGAATAAAGGAGAGAAAACAATATTGAAAAGTTTGACAGGTTTAACACAAATGACACAAGTTTAGAGATCATTATGTTTAATCCCCTTGATTTCATGTATTCTTTCTTATAAAGTGGTAGCCAGAACTTTAAGACTACAAAAAATGTAATATTTAATAAAAATAATATATATATATATATATATATATATATATATATATATATATATATATATATATATATATATATATTTATTTAAATTCATTCAAGTTGTTATGCTAATAATATTATTTGTGATGAAAATGTGTGTATTCACTTAGAATGTTCTCAGAGTTTTGAACCGCACTCCATATGAAACCAGAAGCTCTGAAATATGAAAGGTTTATTTTAGTCACAAAGCATGAAAACTCACCCTCAGGGTTTTTAAGTTCATTTTGATTCTGCTCCACCATTGTACATGTAGTAGGAGGTGAGGAGGTGAGCTGCTGTACGACAGCTTGTACACCTAATCCATGGAGGAAAGCCAAAAACAAAAAACACCAACAACTTTGCATTGGGATTGGTGAAGGCCCTATATACAGTATGCTTCACAAATACTATTTATTTGTGGTCCCTTTCTAAGAGTTTTTAATGGGGCTGCATGGGGGGAAAGCACCACTTTGAGTAAGTTTTGCCTCATCTGTGTAAACAGCACAGCAATTAACTAATGCACGTCTGGATGGGGCGAGACACTGATGTGCAAAAGCCTGATTAATTGTGATTCACAGCAGCCCAGTGGTGCTTAAATCTTTAAATCTGAAGGGTTTAAAGCCAGTAAATGGAGTAGATGCACCCTGAGGCTGTAGATCACAGGTGGTTGATTTGGAGGGTTGATAAGGTACCTCATCACACTTGATGGCAAAGCAAGCGTAAAATGAACTGTGCACCCAGTGTCACTAAGGCATTTCAGAGAGGCAGTCATGCGCATTGGCGTTTCTCTCTGTTTTATCTGTAAACTCTCAAGATTTTACAGCCTGATGGGCTCTAAGAAGAATTGTGATGGAGAGGATGGGAAAGTTTGATTTTAAAATTATCAATACCTACAACACTGATGCTGTGAGAGGGGCACATAAAAATACAGACCAAACAACTAGTGATTTTTATTATTTATATAGCATGACAAATAATGTGTCATGAGTTTGCTGTCATATGAGTAAAAATACCTATTGTAGATCATAGACCTAATGTTCTGTAATAGTTAATACATATCTGCTGAAACCAATACTTCTGGTTTCCCAGTCTTGCCATTGGTTTGGTTTTGACAGGCAAACCATGTTATGTTTTTTTTTTTTTTACTTCACCAATTAGCATTAAGCTTTGTATCATTAGAAAACCTTACTTCTTACTTTTTTATTTTTACTTCACCAATTAGCATTAAAGGGATCCCCCGGTATGAAGACATGTATAGCTTAATATAACGTAAACGATGTCTCTTATTTAAATATGTAGTAGAAAACCCATGAAAATGTATGTTATTTAAAACAATCGACATCATTTTTGGAGGAGGAACCAAGGCTTCTTCCACATGACAAGGCACGTAGGCAACGCTGTGTGACCTTGATCATGCGGAAAGGATTTCCCCTCGGAGAAAACCCCCTGGTCCTGAGCCACCATTGCAGGGGTCTCATGTACAGAAGGCCAAAAGTTATCACATTGGACGCAGCTGCCATGAGACCCAACAGTCTCTGAAACTGTTTCACAGTGTGTGACTGGCCTAGTTTTACTATTTTTACGGCTGTGAGAATCGCAGAAATACGTGCTGGAGACAATCTTGCTTGCATCGTTGTCAAATCCCACACCACCCTTAGAAAAGTGGTCCTCTGAGCTGGGAAGAGCACATTCTTCTTGGTCTTTAGCCGTAACCCCAACAACTTTATATGAGACAGAACGACATCTCGATGCCGTACTGCCATCTGCTCGGATTGAGCTAGAATCAACCAGTCGTCAATGTAATTTAATACGCGAATGCCCTGGAGTCTCAGAGGAGCCAGAGCTGCATCCACGCATTTTGTAAAGGTGCGGGGTGATAAACCTACGCCAAACGGAAGAACCCGATATTGGTATGCTTCGCCCCCGAAAGCGTCCTCACACACGGAGCATCCTCACACAATTAACGCAGTCAGCCCCCTCAAGGACTGACTGGGCATGCTCCACTCCCAAACAAGAGACACAAAGCTGATGTGTGTCCCCATCCGCGATGTAACGAGGGCAGGTAACAACACAACGCTTGTAATCTTGCTTGCTCGCCATAGTGATATATAGTAGGGATGTCCAGACCTGATCACTTAATCGGAAATCGGGCCCGATCACGTGGTTTCAGACTCGATCGGAATCGGACGTTACCTCCCGATCAAGACTTGGATATATATGTATTAGGGGTGGAACGGTACATAGATTCGTATTGAACCGAAACGGTACGGGCGTCACGGTTCAGTGCATGAATTTACACGGAGAATACACGGTACAAAAATAAATAAAACTTGCGTGCAAATTGATGAATGTAATGCGGAACTACTGTTAGATACGTGGATTCTTTATGGACACCTAATCTGTAGTCCCGCCTTAAGCTAGGTTTGTTTATACTATGCCTGCCTCCGCAGCGCGAGCCCCCGATGACTGCGCGCGCGCCTCCCCAAATGGACGAGGCATTTACTTCGTGCTCGCCGGTGTACTAGGCTATTCTTTGAAGCGACAGGGTGCGACTCGGTGTAATTGTCTTCTAAACCATCAGGAATCAGCGGCGAGAAGAAGTAAGGTACATTCGTGAATGTTTATATTAGTACAACACTTTAGTAGCCTACACCAAAACCACACTACAAAATAATCGTGTAAAGCAGTAAACCAGATTATTCCCTGTGACATTAGAGAGAAAAGAGAAAAAAAATGGATATGAGAAGGTAACCTATAACTAAATTAACATTACATATTTTCTATTGTAGGCTCATTTGTTAATGTATGCTTGTATGAGCATTGTATGAGCGGCTGTATGAGCCGCAATACAGAGAGGAACAGCTGCTGCAGCAGAGGATCTGCTTGGCGGCCGGGAGGAAGGGGCGGACTGGTGGTGTCAGTGCTCTCGCTGTGCACCTATGGACACAGAAAGAGAGTCATATTGCTGTCGCGAACTCGTTACGGATACTCGCGATAAAACGGAGTCTTTTCAGTTTCGAGTCAACTAGTACTTCCGATACTGCACTCTGTTACCTTGTAGGCGTGGCTTGGGCGTGGCCTCGTAGGTCATCAAAGAAAGTGCATTCTGGGAGTTGTTGTCTTTCATCCACATGGGCACCAATTTCTAAAATAATTTCACATTTCCACTACGTAAATGACCCAATTTAAATACACATTCATCTTTCCACCAGTGAAGTATCCCTTTAAGTAAAAAAAAACTAGAACTACCATAGCGGTCATTCTGACCGTTCATACTTTGACGTTCATATGGCCGTACTGAACGTAATTTTCGTCATGTCATATCTACATTTGAACCTTCTCTTTAAGTTTTCCAATGAAGATTTTAATTCCTGTCATCATGTTATGATGTCATCGCCCTTAAAACAAGCCCAAAAGACAGATTGCCCCGACAGGTGCCATTTTAGGTAGAAATGTTTTGTGATTTTAATAAAATAACTGTGTCAGAATAAAATATACACATATTTAGGAAAAGTCAGAGTCCTACAGCCACATTGATTTATTTTAACAAAGTTACTACACTGTAAAATTTAAAAACGGTCAAAATGACCGTCTTGGGAGTTCTAGTGTTAAATCGATAGCACAACTGTGTTCCTTTCTAGAAAGAAATTATATCTGCGATGATTTTCAGTCTGGATTTAGACCGTACCATAGTACCGAGACAGCTCTCGTTAGAGTCACAAATTATTTGCTCTTATCATCCGATCGTGGTTGTATCTCTCTATTTGTGTTAATCGATCTTAATGCTGCATTTTACACTATTGACCACAACATTCTTTTAAATAGACGCGAACATTATGTTGGCATTAGTGGAATTGCACTAGCATGGTTTAAATCATACTTATCTGACCGTTATCCGTTTGTAGCAGTAAATGAAGAGATGTCTTATCGATCACAAGTTCAGTATGGCGTATCACAAGGCTCAGTACTAGGACCGCTGCTGTTCACTCTGTACATGCTACCATTAGGAGATATCATTAGGAAACATGGAATTAGCTTTCACTGTTATGCCAACGATACTCAGCTGTGTATTTCTTCAAAACCTAACGAAACCTACCAATTCTCAAAATTAACGGAATGCATAGCTGATATAAAAAACTGGATGACTAGTAATTTCCTACTACTAAATTCAGAAAAAACAGAGATTCTAATTATTGGACAAAAAAGTTCCAAACGTAATAACCTAGAATACTGTCTAACACTTGATGGCTGCTCTGTTAAGTCTTCGTCGTCAGTTAGGAACCTGGGTGTGCTCTTTGATACCAATCTTTAATTTGAAATTCACGTGTCTGGTATCTGTAAAATCGCATTTTTTAATCTTAAAAATATATCTAAATTACGGCATATGCTCTCATTGACAAATGCGGAACAATTAGTTAATGCGTTCATGACCTCAAGGCTAGATTATTGTAATGCTCTACTAGTTGGTTACACCGCACGCTTAATAAACAAACTACAGCTAGTTCAAAACGCAGTAGCTCGAGTTCTTACCAGAACCAGGAAGCATGACCATATTAGCCCGGTTCTGTCAACACTGCATTGGCTCCCTATTAAACATCGTATTCATTTTAAAATATTGCTGATTACTTATAAAGCACTAAATGGTTTAGCTCCGCAGTACTTGAGCGAGCTCTTAACGCATTATAGTCCTTCATGTCTATTGCGATATAAACTTTTATCGTTACCGTAGAAACTATTCCCAGCAGACTTTTAACCTTATTGCATCCCCCAACGTGCCTTCCAATTTCTAGGCTAGCTTGATAAAATCATTTCCAAAAACTTGAAATATCGTTAGTATTCGACAATGAATAAATGTGCCTCTGCTTGCCTTTTTTAAAAACTGTGGTAAATGTTGTGAATACGATTCAAAATGCTCCTCGTTCAATGTATTCAAAGCATCAATATAATGCACAAAAACGTCTTTTGGGATGCGTTGGTAATTTCAAAAAGGTGCAAAATCATTTCTTTATTTATAAATTGAAATTGAACAGTGATCAGCTTGAAAAAAATGTATTGGAACATTTACAACCCACACACCCTCTTGTTGGAACAAAGCTGCGAAGATCTACTATTCCACTGATTTTCCTGAGTCGAGGAGGTTACTGATTAGTTAAATGCCTCCTGGATGTGTTGCCTTAAACATAGTCTTGAGGGCTAGAAATGTGGCTGATTGAGATGCACAACACTCTCAGCAAGGGGACCCTTACGAAAAAGAAGTATTCATTTCATGAATTAAGTAATGTTCAAGCTTATTTTTAAGCATACATTATGTAGTAAGTATACTAATGTCAATATGCACTAGTAAACTTGTAAGTGTACTATTTTAATACAGCTTGGGACTAAATTGGCCCACTTTTAGTATATAAAAGTATATGTTTAAGTGTACTATAAGTGTTACGTCCCTATGGTTGTGTATGGCTCTCTATCTCTCGCTCGCTCTCTCTGGCCTTTTCTTAGGCTCGCTCCACCTCTGGTCTGCTGTTGGCTGTCAGTTTCTATCAATGGCGTGACGTCACCTCCCCCGCAGCCAATCAAGTTTCCCGCCAGCATTTAAAAGGACGCTGAAAAGGACGCAGCAAAGAACGCGAGGAGGCAACTTGTTTTCCTGCCGCTCTGTTTTTGTTGTTGCTTTGTACGCTTATTCTTTTTTTCTGTTACCGTCGTAACCCTGTTATTTTGGTTGCCGTTTTGAATATTATTATGATTCTTTCCCTTCCCATTCTCTTTTCTGACTTTTGATGGCGTGGTTTTAGGTAACCAAAAGTAAGGTGGACAGGAGAAATGTCACATGACTTACATAAAACAACACCTGTAACTCTATGTATATATACCCCAGGTAAAAAAGTGAATGCCACCCACTGTATGTTTTATGTTTATTAGTCAGAGTAATTCAGTTAGGGCGTTTGACGCTGACGATTTGATGTATTTTCTTTTCTTTCTTTTCTTAGTTAGATTAGAGGTTTAATTATAAATTAGAATGAGTTTTGTTTTGTTCTTTTTATCTCTTTGGCGTCCCCTTTTTCTCTTGGGTTATTTATTTATCTGTCTATATGTCTTATGTCTGTATTTATAAATAGTCCTCACTTTAGATGAGCTCACAACAATAGTTAACTGACCACTACTAAATGCTTTTTTTATCTATCTGAATTAATCATGAATTACAGTAGAAATAAGTGTTAATAAAGCATTTACTAACACACTAAGAAACTATTACTATATGTCTGAATAATAAGATGTATGGATGTACATTTAGATAGTTTATTAATCAAGTGATCTTATGAACCACTGACAACAACCTAAACAACTGGTGTGTAAAAAATGCGATACTTCATTTAGAAATGATAATTGATCATTAATAAAGTATGAAAATACAATTATTAAACACATAATAGATATGCTTTTAAATCAAGAATAAAGTAGTTATAGCTGTATTTGTAAACTGCTTATTAATGTCTATTAATGCTTTATAAATGATGAATTAACTGTTTACTAATGCTTAAATAATTATTAATAGTGTGCAGTTATTATAAAGTGTTACCTTATGTTAAAATGTTAATTTTTATACTTGAAAAATACCTTTAACTGTACTTTAATTTTAAAAACATTTTATTAGCTTCATGCATCCTTTTTTATCAACACTTGAATGTTGGTAAGTTTCATAAAGAAAGGCAACATTTTAAACAAAAAAGTTGAGAAAATCAAATTTTTGTCAAAGATCAGATTCAGAACGATGATCAAAACACAGATGTTGTAGATCGAGTCCAACAACCTCAAAGCGTCACGGTCGTTTCCTCTTCATGTGTTTCACTTAATTTCATTTGGAAACATTAAGCATTCACGCTGTTTAATGTTTGATGATCACGTTATTTTACATTTGCGTGAGCTATCTTCTATCACTTGTTTCAGCTTCTTCTTCACCTGTGTTTTGATCCTCCTACCATATAACAGTAAAAACATGGATAGCTGGAAAATTCAGTCAATAGTGGGAAAAGAGTAAAGTAGAATTAAAGTAAATTCCTATGTACACTACCAGTGGACTAGCCTACACAAAAATTCAGATACACAGAATTAGAAACATAACTGTTTTATATCAATATTTTAATCAATATTTTCAAACAATGTAAGTTTCATAAGGCTGTACTGTATATGAAAAACTATGTTTAAAAAAGTATATTTAATAGGCTACTCAATCAAAAGAGTTAAAACAACTACAAGCCAAGTGTACTTTAAATAATTAATTATACTTTTAAGTATATCTCGATCAAAAGATTGAGTACAAGTACAGGCCAAATATACTTGGACATTTCTCTCAGTATAAGTCAAGTACACTTAAGTGTAATTTTAAGTATATTTCTGAGAAGTACATAAAGTATATTTTTTACATTTAAGTATATTTCTGAGAAGTACATAAAGTATATTTTTGAGAAGTATATAAAATATAGACTGAAAGAATGCTTTCTTATTTTTGGTTGAAAAGAAGTATACTAATAGAACGCTTGAATAAACGTATTCTTCGTAAGGGTAATTATTATCGCTGTGTACAAGATCAGGTTCAGTTCCATGCTTATTTTATTTACTCTATAAGCTATTCCACCCTGAAAGTGTAACAGAGACACCGTCATCAACACCAGACATCATCACTCCGCCCACTCGTTCCCATTCCCCTGAGTACTAATCACCATCACCTGTCCTCACCACCTGCACATCATCATCCCGCATCACCCGCTCCCTTCATATACCACACTCCTTCACTCTGCCAGTTGTCTGGTCTCGTCGTTGCACTACCGACTACCTGACTCCTTCTCTGAGATCGCTATCCACCTACCTGATTACCCAACGAACTACTTACCTTCATCATACTTCCACCAGGACCATCTTCCGTCTTCTTCAGTCAGTCACCCGGTTCCCTCTGTCCGCCTTCTGTCATCTGGATCCTTCATCAAACTCCAAACCTGCCACAGATAAGAGACTGGTTCACTTTCATCATCAAAACTCATCAGAAACTGTTTACATCCGGTTACTCACCTGCTACCTTTTACCATAACATTACTGTTCAATAAACACTGTTTACGTTACCTGTTCGTCTCCTTCTGCTCTGTGACAGAAGACCAGACCACAATGCAAGATCCAACAGGTGACGGCGGAGTGGAAGCTTCAGCGTTGGCTGGAGCCGCGAACATCATTCCACCTGTCATTTCCCCAGCCATCAGTTCTTCTTCTTCGGCTTCTTCATCTGCCTCTGTATGTCCCATGGCCCGACCAGCGACCTACTCTGGCGAGGAGGGGGAGTGCAGCGGGTTTTTGCTTCAATGTGAGTTGTTTATGGAGTTGCAAGCTCCACTGTTCACCTCGGATAGAGCGAAAATCGCGTTCGTTATCTCACTTCTCGCTGGACGTGCACTTCTCTGGGCCCGGGCTCTTTGGGATGCGAAAGGAACAGTCATTCAGTCATTCTCCCATTTCATCACTCACTTCCGGGAGGTTTTCTCTCAAGCATCTAATGAACTGTCAATCCACGATCAACTATTCCGTCTACGGCAGGGTAAATCTTCTGTTGCTGACTATGCCCTTCAATTCCGCACACTGGCCGCCAGCAGCGGATGGAATGAAACAGCCTTGATCACCGCCTATCGACAGGGTTTGAACCCGGATATCTGTTTACAGCTGGCGATCTACGATGATCATATCGGAGTTGAAGGTCTCATTCAGCGCTCCATTCGAGTGGCTCAACGTCGCTCGGCCTGCTTCCTGAATAACCCTGTTCTGCCTCCTCCTCCTCCTCGCTCAGCAACCGTGGTTAGTTCAGTCAGTCCTCCAGTACCAGAACCTATGGATGTGGATTCCACTCATCTGTCTTCAACTGAACGCCAGCGCCGCATCCTTAATAACTTATGTCTGTACTGTGGAGCGGCTGGTCATCTTCTCCTCTCCTGTCCTGTTCGCCCTCCACGGCCGGCGGTGAGTTCAGTTCGCCTTCCATCACCCATTTCATCTATGAAGTACACCCCTGTAATACTCACTCATGCCAAACAATCTGTTTCAGCGAAAGCGTTGATCGATTCCGGTGCCGCTGGCAACTTCATTAAACAGAATGAACATTTCTTCATCTACAGAAATTGCATGCTCAACGCCAGAATAACCCTCAGATTCTTCAAGTTCAAACCATCCTGGGAAAACCGCTAGGCCGCGGACAGATTCGTCACTGCAGTCCGGAAATCACTGTTCGCATTGGATGCCTGCACGAAGAGAAACTTTCCTTTCTGGTACTGGAGGGCTCGACCGCTGACATCATCCTGGGACGCCCGTGGCTCGAATATCACGAACTCACCATCTGCTGGTCCTCCGGTGAGATCTGCCAGTGGGGGGAGAACTGCTTCTCTCACTGCCTACCCTCCATCAATAAGATTACTCCTTCTTCTGTAGAGTCTTCCAAGATCCCCATTAACTCCACTTCAGTAGAAAGTCCTCCCACTGGTGAACATCTCGAGATTCCCAGCGTCTACCGGGCGTTCCAGGATGTCTTCAGCAAGCAGCTGGCCACCAAACTTCCTCCTCATCGGCCATGGGACTGTGCGATCGACCTGCTGCCTGGGGCCACGGCACCCCGAGGAAAGATCTATCCGTTGTCCATCCCGGAGCAGAAGACCATGGAGGAGTACATCAAGAGGCTCTGCAACAGGGATACATTCAGACATCTACCTCCCCTGCCGCTTCCAGCTTCTTCTTTGTGGGAAAAAAGGACGGAGGCTTGCGCCCCTGTATTGATTATCGTACCCTCAACAACTCTACAGTCAAGTTCAGATATCCTCTTCCTCTGGTCCCCGCCGCCCTGGAACAACTGCGTGGAGCCCACGTTTTCTCGAAACTGGACCTCCGAAGTGCTTACAATCTGATCCGTATTCGAAAAGGTGACGAGTGGAAGACAGCCTTCATTACCCCTGCTGGCCACTATGAGTACCGGGTCATGCCTTTCGGATTGTCCAACGCTCCCGCAGTATTCCAGGGCTTCATGAACGAGATCCTCAGAGACTTCCTGCAGCGGTTTGTTATCGTGTACATTGATGACATACTCATATATTCTGCCAACCTGTCCGAACACGTTCTTCATGTGAAACAAGTCTTACAACGCCTCCGTGATAACCAGCTTTTCCTCAAACTTGAGAAGTGTGAGTTCCATCTGGACACAGTACATTTCCTGGGATATGTCATCAGTCAACAGGGAATTACTATGGACCAGAGGAAGGTGGAGGCCGTATCCAACTGGCCGTTACCTACCAACATCAAGGAACTTCAACGCTTTCTCGGATTCGCCAACTTTTACCGCAGATTCATCCAGAACTTCAGTAAGATCAGTGCTCCCATCACATCCATGCTCAAGAAAGGGGCCAAGTCTCTGTCCTGGACCGCGGAAGCCACCAATGCCTTCAAGAAGCTTAAAGCGTCCTTCAGTTCCGCTCCTACCCTCCTTCATCCGAACCCAGATCTTCCGTTCCTCGTCGAGGTAGACGCCTCAACCACCGGGGTAGGAGCGGTTCTCTCCCAGCGGCAGGGGAAGCTTCTAAAACTCCATCCATGTGCCTTCTATTCCAAGAAACTGTCCCCGGCGGAGCAGAACTATGACGTCGGAAACAGAGAACTGCTGGCCATCAAGCTGGCGTTGGAAGAATGGAGACACTGGCTGGAGAGAGCGAAACATCCATTTGAGGTCATCACGGATCACCGTAACTTAGAGTATCTTCGAGACGCTAAAAGACTCAACTCCCGTCAAGCCCGCTGGTCCTTATTCTTCACCCGGTTTAACTTCAAGGTAACCTATCGACCAGGGGACAAGAACGTGAAAGCTGACTCACTCTCTCGTCAGTTCCAACCGGATTCTGTAAACTCCAATCCTGAACCTATTCTCCCTACAGCCATGCTAGTCAGTCCCATTCAGTGGAAACTGGATGACCTCATCGCCGAAGCCACTCTCACCGAACCTGCTCCGCCGGGAGGTCCTGAGGGGCGGACTTATGTTCCGTCACGTTTACGTCCGTCCCTCATGGACTCAGTGCACACCTCTCCGGGCTCTGGACACCCAGGCAGCCAGCTGACCCTCTCGCTCCTTCAACAACGCTACTGGTGGCCCAATATGACCCAGGATGTCTCCCGATACGTCAAGGGATGTGCAGTCTGCGCTATGGCTAAGGTTCCTCGTCGCCTCCCTGAGGGAAAACTCGTTCCTCTACCATTACCCACCAGGCCCTGGTCTCATCTCGGAGTGGACTTCATAACCGATCTTCCATCGTCTGACTCTCACACCTGCGTTTTGGTGGTAGTAGACCGCTTCTCCAAAGGCTGCAAGTTAATCCCTCTACCTGGTCTGCCCACCGCACTTGAAACAGCCGAAACCCTCTTCAGCCAGGTGTTCAGACACTTCGGCCTCCCCGAAGACATCGTGTCTGACCGAGGACCTCAGTTCATCTCCCGTGTTTGGAAGGCCTTCTTCAACCTGCTGGGAGTTTCTGTAAGCCTAACATCTGGATATCATCCTCAATCGAACGGTCAATCTGAGAGGAAGATACAGGAGATCGGGAGATACCTGCGGTCATATTGCCACGATCATCAGGACTGCTGGAGTCGTTACCTGCCCTGGGCCGAGTATGCACAGAACTCCCTCCAACAGTCCACCACGGGTTTGACCCCATTCCAGTGCATACTCGGCTACCAACCTCCTCTGTTTCCCTGGTCAGGCGAACCATCGGACGTTCCAGCAGTCCATCATTGGTTCCAGCAGAGCGAGAGGGTCTGGGACTCAGCTCATATTCATCTCCAAAGGGCAGTTCGTAGACACAAGAGCCAGGCCGATACCAGAAGACGCACTACTCCGGTGTACCAACCTGGACAGAAGGTCTGGCTCTCCACCCGGGACATCCGTCTACGACTGCCCTGCCGTAAGCTGAGTCCCCGCTACATAGGTCCGTTCGCCATACAGAGGCAGATCAATGATGTCACCTACCGTTTGTCACTACCCTCACACTACCGAATCTCACCTTCATTCCACGTGTCTCTGTTAAAGCCTTACACTAACCCTCTGATCCCTATCTCTGCAGAATCTGGTGTTGATGACGTACCTCCTCCTCCTCCTGTGGACCCTGCAGACGACAACATCTATCAAGTTCAAGGCATACTCGACTCCCGACGTCGGGGCGGCCACCTGGAGTACCTCGTGGATTGGGAGGGCTGTGGTCCTGAGGAAAGGTGTTGGGTACCTCGTGATGACATCCTAGACCCATCTCTTCTTCAGGACTTCCATGCTGCTCATCCCAACCATCCAGCACCTCGAGGTCGTGGTCGTCCCCGTCGTCTGTCTTTTCCGCCATCAGGAGCTGGCCGTGGAGGGGGGGGTACTGTAACAGAGACACCGTCATCAACACCAGACATCATCACTCCGCCCACTCGTTCCCATTCCCCTGAGTACTAATCACCATCACCTGTCCTCACCACCTGCACATCATCATCCCGCATCACCCGCTCCCTTCATATACCACACTCCTTCACTCTGCCAGTTGTCTGGTCTCGTCGTTGCACTACCGACTACCTGACTCCTTCTCTGAGATCGCTGTCCACCTACCTGATTACCCAACGAACTACTTACCTTCATCATACTTCCACCAGGACCATCTTACTTCCATTCCGTCTTCTTCAGTCAGTCACCCGGTTCCCTCTGTCCGCCTTCTGTCATCTGGATCCTTCATCAAACTCCAAACCTGCCACAGATAAGAGACTGGTTCACTTTCATCATCAAAACTCATCAGAAACTGTTTACATCCGGTTACTCACCTGCTACCTTTTACCATAACATTACTGTTCAATAAACACTGTTTACGTTACCTGTTCGTCTCCTTCTGCTCTGTGACAGAAAGCTTGTTACTATATAAACTTGAACATTTTAGTTCATAAGACAGTGTGTAATATTATGTTTATATATATATATATACAATGCCCTCCACAATTATTGGCACCCCTGTTTAAGATGTGGTTGAGGACTTCTAAAAATTCTCCTTTTTTAAAAAAACAACATAGAACCCAAATGCAAAAAAAAGAGAAAAATCCAACCTTTATGTAAGTACATTACTTTGGTGGTAAAAAAAGAAAAGAAAATCACATATTTAGAAAAAAAAAACTTGAAATCATGTGTCCCACAATTATTGGCACCCCTAACAATTCCGCTGAAAAATTTTATTGATTTTTTTAAAAATATATTTTTCTGTAGTTGCTAAAGTTGGTCAGGGTATCTAAGGACTTTTAATTAGTAATTCATGACTTCCTGTTTCCCTGGGGTATAAATATGATGTGATACCTAATTCTCTTACCCATTTGTCAACATGGCAAAGACAAGAGAACACACCATTCAAGTAAGGCAGATGAGTGTCGACCTTCATAAGTCAGGCAATGGCTACAAGAAAATAGCCACTTGCCTTAACTTGCCCGTATCTACAGTCAGAGGAATCATTAAGAAGTTTAAAACAACTGGAACAGTGACAAACAAGGCTGGAAGAGGTCCCAAGTTTATATTGCCACAACGCACAGTGAGGAGGATGGTAAGAGAAGTAAAAAAAAGTCATAAGCTCACTGTCACAGAATTGCATCAAAGAGTGGCATCTTGGGGTCACAAAGTCTCCAAAACAACCATCAGAAGCTTGAGCAAACCTCAAGTTGTTTCAAACCTGTATGAGTTTCTTTCTTCTGTTGAACACAAAATAAGTTATTTTGAAGAATGTTGGTGACCAGACAGTTGATGGACCCCATTGACTTCCATAGTATCTTTTTTTTCCTACTATGGAAGTCAATGGGGTCCATCAACTGTCTGGTCACCAACATTCTTCAAAATATCTGCTTTTGTGTTCAAGAAAGAAACTCATACAGGTTTGAAACAACTTGAGGGGGAGTAAATTATGACAGAATTTTCATATTTGGGTGAACGATCCCTTTAAATAAAATGTTGGATTTTTCTCTTTTTTTGCATTTGGGTTCTATGTTGTTTAAAAAAAAAGGAGAATTTTTAGAAGTTCTCGACCACATCTTAAACAGGGGTGCCAATAATTGTGGAGAGCACTGTATTTAAATATATATATATATATATATATATATATATATATATATATATATATATATATATATATATATATATAATTTAATAAGCTACTCAATATACAGTATACCCATAGAATAAACTTATTTTTCGTAAGGGGATTTATCCTTCTCCTCTCTTTCTATCTCCCTTTACACCTCTCTTATATTCTCCAACTGAATCTCAAGGAAGACAGTGAAACTTTTAGCTATCCGATGACAATTTCATCAGTTCACTTTTTGATCCCTTAAGGTTTATTTTGGAGAGGATTCACAGGCACGCTGCCTACCATTTCACTGACAGCCACTAGAAATTGCTCATGACATGTACAATCAAATCTCAGGGAAGGAGATTTCCTGATTGCCCAAACCAAGTGGCTCATTCCAAGAACATGAGATTGTATCATCATGGAGAAAAAAAAGTGGCAAATTCAATTCTAAAGTTATTAATCCTCAGATTTCCCTTTTCACAGCACAGCTCAGGGAGAGAAAATTATTGGCTCTATTTACCTGTCAAGAATATCAGAAAGTACAATTATCAATGTCGTATCTGAACAGAAACAAGCGCACACTGAAGGTGATCCGGTTAATGCAGAAGCTCTTATGGAGCTGTTCAATCACACAGATCCTGTGTGATCCCCAGTGAGTGCAAGAAGGTTTTTGTTACCATGACCACGATCAGATAAGTTGGTTTTATGGCTGTTAAAAAAAATGTGGTCACGTGCTCAAGATAGAGACAATGGGGGAGACAGAAACATCTTTAATATAGACTTTGCTGCATTAATCATAGACGACCTGATCTATAAATTAACATGCATCCCAGAAACTGTGTGAATGATTTACTTTCTTGTGTAGTGTCTTTTAATTATATTATTCTTATGTTTGATACTGTGTGTTTTATGATAGTACCAACGGTCAATGTAACCTCACCTATATCAGGTTTGGTCTCTATAAATTGGTACTTAGAACATCAAAATTATTGTGTACATGATATGTCGATAGCTGCGCAACATATTAGTATTACAATAATATTTGTTATTTTCTTCATCAGGAACCAATCCAGCGGCCCCTGCAAATGAGCATGCTTAAACCAAGGATTCATAAATCAACCACAGAGGAATTTTACCGCTTGGAGAGGTGGGTTTTTTCGCAGGCTTTAGTAGAGACAAATTCAGTGACTCTCTCTTCTTCTGGACTCTACTGCTGCTTCTTCGGGTTGATGTCTGTGGGAACCCCCGCCTGCTATGCCTTCACTCTCCCAACAGAGTCAGACTGTATTTTCTTCAATCTAACTCAGAGGAAAACTGCAACTTTTCCATTACTAAATGGGCAGCCATCTACTCTTCTGACTTCCTCACTCCTTGGATGCCGGCCGGCAGGTAACAATCTGCATGTGCTCAGCCATGTGCTCATGGAGAGAGAGAAAACTTTCAACCAGGACTGAGTCGAACTAACCATGCAAGTTCATCATATCTTCTTCTTCCAACAGAGAAGAAAACGATTGCAACTTCAACATTTGACACTCACGGAACCAGTAACAACTTTTATTTTCAACAACTTCAAGAATTGTGTACCCGGCACAGACCATGCATGTATCGATTTAATGAGGTGCTCTGAAAATGATTATCCGATGGTTCGCTCCATAGTTAAATGGATCTTTCCCATAGTTCCATTTCCTGCTTCCGATTCCATTCTGTCACTCACCCTTTTACCTGTGTGTGTGTGTATGTGTTTAGATTAGTTATGTTTGTGATTTAGTTAATAAAACTTGTGCACAACACGTATTTGGTTCTGATTCTCTGCTTAAAACAAAGTTTACTTTACGATTTAGATTTTGACTACAGGCTCTTAGTACTGTACTGTAATGAAACAGATGATCAGCAAGACAGTTGACGGACTAACAGCACTGGCAGGACACAAACTACAAAGCTGTATCTGTGGCTGGAATAAAATCACATCGGAGAAGGGTCTCAAGATCCACCAGGGAAGGAAAAAGTGCCTGAGGGAGCTTACCAAGGGACCCCGCATTGACCACTACTTCCTTAGAGGTAGGGCAAATCAGTCGGATGAAGCCCAGTGGCAGGGTACTCACCACAACCCACAGGGTATCAGCACCCCAGACGAAGCTCTGTCGGGCACAGCTCCACCAACGGACATGTGCCCAGATCCCATCCAGTCACAGCCAGCGGTAGAAAGGAAAATGGATGGACGAAAACCTCAAATTCTATGGCCGAAATCCTGCCAGAAAAAGGAGTGGGGAACCATCGAACAGACCTCATCCATCTTCTAGAAGGTCTGAAAGGGAGTGTCGAAAGAAAATTGGAGAAGATAGGAGAGATCATCTACAGCTACGGCACAGAGAGATTTGGAGTGAAACGCAAGGACCACAGCACTCAGAAGGAACCTTCAGCCCACCTTAAGTCCAGGAGGCAGCAAGAGATTGAGTGACTTGTTAAAGAGAGAAGATGCCTGAGAAGACAGTGGAAGAAGGCCACAGAAGTAGAAAGGGAAGGAATTGAGGTGTTACAGGGTGACAGCAAGCAGTGCCTTGCAACGCTGCGAAGAGCAGAATGCTTGAGAAAACAACGTAAGAAGAAAGAGCGAACAAGGACTGCCTTCTATAGAGATCCCTACAAGTTGGACAAAGACCTCTTTGCCAAGGAGAAAACTAAGACTCTCAAAGTGCCTGTAAGGAAACTGGAGGAGCACCTGAGAAAAACCTACTCCGACAATCAGAGGCATGTGCCAGCCACCATCCCCGATGACATGCCACAAATTCAACCACCTGAACACCAGTTGAACACAAGACCCCCAACATGGAGTGAAGTTGAGAACACAGTAAAGCGGGCAAGAACAGCATCAGCCCCTGGGCCCAACGGTGTTCCATACAGGCTCTATAAGAACACACCAGGCGTCTTGAAGGTACTCTGGAAGCTAATGAAATTGACATGGGAAAAAGGCATCATACCTAAGGCATGGCGAAGGACAGGAGGGATTCTGATTCCCAAAGAGAAGAACTCCTCAACCATCCACCAATTCCGCCAGATCAGCTTACTGAATGTGGAAGGAAAAATATTCTTCAGTGTCGTGGCCCAAAGACTCTCAGCATTCTTCAAAAAAACAACTATGTTGACATCGCAGTGCAGAAGGCGGGGATAAGTGGTTTCTCAGGATGCTTGGAACACGCAAATGTCATCTGGCATCAGGTACAAACAGCTAAGAAGGAAAAGAAAGACTTGCATGTGGTTTTCTTGGACCTTGCCAATGCATTCGGGTCAGTGCCTCATGAGGTGCTGTGGACAGCCTTCAACTTCTTCCAAGTCCCAGAGGGCATCACAAGGCTGGTCAAAGCCTATTTCCAGGACCTCCAGTTCTGTGTTACAACTCAGGCTAGTACAACCGCCTGGCAGCACTTGGAGATAGACATAATGGCGGGCTGCACCATCTCCCCACTGGCCTTCACCATGGCAATGGAGTTAATAATTTGGGCATCTCGATGGGTGGTTGGAGGGGAACGCCTGAAGAGCGGGCTACGGCTTCCTCCAATCAGGGCATATATGGATGACATGACGACCATAACAATGATTAACGCATGCACCAAACGCCTGCTGTACAAACTCCAGGGAAACATCAGATGGGCACGAATGGAGATTAAACCCAGCAAATCCTGCAGTATCTCCATTGTCAAGGGCCAGATTGTAAATGAGAGGTTCCACATCAATGACGAGCCGATACCAACTATCCTGGAGAAGCCAATCAAAAGCCTTGGTCGGTGGTACAACACAGATCTCAAAGACGCCGAACAGGTGGAACAACTGAAGCAGGATACCATCAGTGGCCTAAAGCAGATCAACAGCACTGCTCTCCCAGGGAAGCTGAAGCTCTGGTGCCTTCAGTTCGGACTGCTGCCCCGCCTCATGTGGCCAATCTCCATCTATGAGGTCACGCTAATCGTTTGGAGCGATTGGTGAATGTGCAGGTGAGAAAGTGGCTTGGGCTACCCAGATGCCTCAGCAGTATAGGCCTGTATGGCAATGGAGCCCTCTCTCTGCCAATCTCAAGCCTGGTGGAGGAGTACAAATGCTCTAAAGCAAGGCTCGAAATGACCCTCACAGAATCGCGGGATCCCTTTGTCAGAGGGGCTGCTCCCACCTTAGCCACAGGGAGGAAGTGGAGGCCAGGGGTAGCAGTGGCACAGGCAAAATCCACTCTGAGACACCGGGACATAGTGGGCCAAGTCCAACAAGGCAGGGGGGGCCTAGGGTTGGGAGCAACAACACCCACATTGCAGAAGGCTATTCCAGCTGAACGGCAGCGCCTGGTGGTTGAGGAGGTGAGTCACCAGGAGGAAGCGGACAGGTGTGCCAGAGCGGTGTCCCAAGCCAAGCAAGGGCGCTGGATGAGGTGGGAAGGTGTGGAGAGGAGGAAGATCACTTGGAGCGAGCTGTGGAACACAGAGTCCAATATGCTGAGCTTTACCATCAGAGCCACAAATGATGTCCTGCCCTCTCCAACCAACCTACATCTCTGGTTTGAAGAGGATCCAACCTGCCTCCAGTGTCTTGCCCCAGCAACCCTAAAACACATCCTGTTGGGCTGAAAAACCTGCCTTACGCAAGGCAGATACACCTGGCGCCACAACCAAGTGCTGAAGTCCCTAGCTGCTTCACTGGAGAGTAAGAGGGTAACCGTCAATGCCATGCCCCTGTGGCCCAGACTACCTTTCAGCAACCAACATCCTTCGTCAGGGAAGGGGAGAAACGGTCGACCAATCGATCGCCGCCAGACTCATGCCCACTGAACGCAGACCGGGACTGGGAAATGCGGGTAGACTTAAGTCAAAGGCTCACCTTCCCACCCAAAATTGCAGCGACCAACCTGCGCCCAGACCTGGTCCTTTGGTCCAAATCCTGTCGACGTGTCTTCATAGTGGAACTGACAGTCCCGTGGGAGGAAGCCATCGATGAGGCATTTGAAAGGAAAAGGTTGCGATATGCAGATTTGGCTGCCGAAGCAAAGGACAGGGGCTGGAAGGTAAACGTGTGTCCAGTGGAAGTGGGCTGCAGGGGCTTTGTAGCTAGCTCCACCACAAGGCTACTAAAGGAGTTTGGAATCGGAGGACAGGCTCAGCGGAAGACCATCAAAGACCTGGCAACCACTGCCGAAAGAAGCAGTCACTGGCTGTGGTTGAAGTGGAAAGAGACTGTATGGACTGCCAAATGATCTCATGGAGCCTCCGGTGCGACACACACCCAGGTCTGATCAGCCTGTGGTGGGCCAGCCTCGGGTGAGGGTGTATTGTGGTAAAAGGCCGAAACACCCAATGAGGCCGGGGTGCACAACTGATGATGTGTCGTATTGGAGGCACCAGGCGATCATCCCCCAATCCAACCCCACCCAAGAGGACATCTCCAAGAACAGCGCTTGCTGATTATCAAGGGATTATAACATCTAGTCCTAGGAAGCATACTGTAAGAAAGGCATTTTCCTTCCCCGGGAATTAATATTTCTTAGAATTAATAAACAATTAACGCTGAGTGTTCACAGGACGAACAGGTGGGTTTATTGTAATATCAATTTCAATATCAAGTTAATTATATTAACTGATCCAAATATTAATAATCAATTATAACCAGTTAATATTGATTATTAATATTTCAATGATTTAATAATTAACAAGAGATAATTCATTACAACATCTCATGCTACCATTTATCTTTGTTTTAAAGTGCCCCTATTATGGATTTAGTGTTTTTTTGGATTTTGAACTCCTGGATTTTTGAAAATTAGCTTTCATGTAGTGTGTAACATATAGCATAGTAACACAAAGTGAATGAAAACATCCTGCAAAGTTTGAAATCTGAAAGTGCACCGTATATAAAGTTATTGTTTTTTTTCCCACTGCCAAAGGACAAGCATGTGAAGAATCAATGGTTAAATATTTTGTGGTAGTGGTATCTTCACCATGATACCACAGCAGTATAATCCTAAACTTTTGCTGTGTTCCCTTTATTTGACTGACTCTCGGAGTTCAATCTTATTTCTATCTTACTGAAATACTTCTGATAATCAGTTGTGGGCCTCTATTACCTGAAATTGTGTCTATTAATGCAGGTTGTTTGTCGTTCTCACTTCCACTTTGAGGAAAGATTAAGCATGGAGCAAGATTTGTTTTACCAACTTTTATGTTACATCAGTCATTAATGCATATGCTATAACTTGGCTAATATGCACTGTTATTGATACAGTTTCCACGTTCACCGCAATAAATTAGAAAAATACTCGGTAAATAAATAAGTACAAGTAAAATAATCGGTTTGTTGATGGACATGCATTTGTTAATTCTGATGGTAAGGAATTACAGTTGCAACATCTCATAATGTACCTCAAACTGAGTAGTGTATCACTGAGAAACATCCTGCTCGAGTTGTCCTAGCGATGGAGGTTCGGGTTGAATAACTAGTTCTTCCAACGTTTCATCATTGGACTTGCACTCGGATTGATATGGTAAAATCTTCGTCATCGTTCGTTATTGGGTTTAGTTTACGGTGTAGGAAGCCTCAGGACAGAGCTGACGTTGTTATGGCAAGGGGAGTTTTTGTTTTCGACACACGCTGTACGCGGTAGACCAATCACAACAGACTGAGCTGTCTGGCCAATCAGAGGAGAGGAGCTCGTTGAAAGGAGGGATTTAGAGAGATTGATTCATCTGATGATTTGTTTGAGAATCATTGAAAATGTGGTGATGTATGAGAAAAGGAAACAGACCTTTGATGCATGTAAACCTGTTGTAGGAGACTCCAAAACAACATTAAAATAGCATAATAGAGACACTTTAACTCTACAAACTGAACGGATCTATCGTGCCACTGTACTCATGCAGCGATGCTTCTTCACTTTTATAGTTCAAGCCAGTAGGTCATGAATATCAATATTAAGATAAGAGAACACAAGGAGGGATTGCAAGTCGCACGAGAGTGCTCTCTCTCTCTCTCTCTCTCTCTCTCTCTCTCTCTCTAGGCTTCCTGGCTGGCCCAAATATTCATGTTCTCATAAGCACGTTTATGCAGAATACAATTTGTATCAAGCGAGAGAGAAAACAGGCTTATCAACAACTGCTTTCAAGTCTTTAGTACAAATCCCCAGCTCCATCCCCTCCAACTGTGTGTCCTGGAAAGAGAATGAGGAGGAACGGCTTCTTCCATCGACAATGCCTTAATTTCCCCTTTTATCTTTTGCTGATGTGAGCAGGGCTCAAGAGGAAATGGTACTTAGACAATTTAAAAGCAGCTGCGACCAAACAATGCCTATTGAAGGGGCTACATGCTAAATGCGCTCATATATGCCCCTACTGTAAATAATATTTTGGAGATGGACCACTCATTAGTGTTTATTGTTCTTGCCACTCCAAAGATGTAGATTGCATTCAGATGGAAACCTCGGGTTTCATCCTCACGGTCTGAAAGCCTCCAGTAGAGATGAATAACAGTATTTACCATGTAAATAGCTCCTCTTTTGATTCAGTATGACTTGCCTTTAAATGCATATTCATGCCTTTATGCTATAGCATACCCATCTATAAAAATTGAGACCATTCATAATGAATCAGAGTTATTACTTTTCACTTGGGGCCCACATATGTATTATTCAGCGAGAGCTTTCTGATATGCGGCTGTGTGGTTTGATGCAGTATATCCTGAAAGCAAATCCTCTATTCTCTTACTTTTGTCTACAGTGGCTCGTTAGCATGTCAGTTCATGCAGCTGTGTGGTTTTGTACTGGGGTGCTTTTACTAAAGAGTTCCATTTGCATGATAAAACAAGCTCGCTGATGACATGATGTAGATATGGTAATTACACCGTTATAAGCATGGGACCCTAGTCTTACAAATGTCTGAATGTAATAATAGAGCTCTTGGTTGTATTTTCAGGATCATAGATGCTTTGGCACTGGATCCCACTTCATTGTATTCAATAGTCAAATGCAGTCAACTATTGAATTGACTGCTTAACAAAGACAAAAATATATGAATGCTGCTAGGGATGAGGAAAAAATATTTTAAAATAAACTTGTCAACTATAGTCTGAATAATTACTTTCTATTGGTTCACCCGAAAAAAGAAGAAGGGATTCATTTACACAAGATGGATTTTTTTCTAAACAGGGAATGGAACAAAAATACAGGGGTCTCAATTTTTTTTTTTTTTGACTAACTATTTTTAACTGGTATGCTTTGAAGCATGTGCTAAAACAGCCAAATATATTCATTTTATTGTGTATGATTGTATTATGTATGGGGTTAATTAAAAATATATATACATAAATGCCCGTAGGTAGGCTATATAAATAGGCTACTCATTAAATAATATGCATAAAGAAATGGTATCTACAAATTGTAACGGTGTTGTTTATGTCATGTTTGTTGTTTCACTGTCTTTGGCTTTTTCATTCAGTTTGTACCTTGTTTCTCTGCCTTGTTAACTGTATTCCCGATCTCATCCCAAGCAGGGCCGGATTAAGAGTTCAGAGGCCCCTGGGTACAATGACTTGTTTAACCGGCAAGGCTTTAAAGCACATGCAAATAATTAATTTTTATAAACTTCAGTGTCCCGTTCCTCTGCATTTCATGTGAATATACGTCGCGCTGTACAGTATGTTGAGACGGAGGCGCCAGAACTGCAAACTGATAAAATGCACGATCCTACGATATTTATTCAAAAGCAGATCGTGGAGACATTTTAATCATAATATTTGACATAATATTTGACGGTGCCCAGGGCCCCTTAGATGTCCTGGCGCAATTGCCCAGTTGCCCTAATGGTTAATCCGGCCCTGATCCCAAGGCGTCATATACTGACGCTTTTGACATAATCGTCTACATCCAACGCACATGGCACCCTTTAGCGTCAATATGAGACGCAGATAGATATGGGCCAGAAGGCGCCTCCTAGCGGTCTAACCCTAACCCTGCCCCAGACCTAAACCTAACCATAACCGAACAAAGCTCTTTGCGTGTCATATTGAAGCTAAAGGGTGCCATGTGCGTGGGATGTAGACGAAATGTCAAAAGTGTCAGTATATGACGCCCTAGGATGAGAATGCGTTGGTTATTCCTAGTCATGTTAATTATTAGGTCCCTTGTTTCAGGTGTGTTGTCCTGTAGTTTGTATGGTTCCGCTCGTTGTTCTCATTTGCCCCAGCTGTGTCTCGTTCCCTGATCCTCTGTGTATTTAAATCCTGTGTGCTCTTTTCTTCCTGGTCAGCTATTGAATGTAAGTATGGTCCACGAGTATCTTGATTAGTTCTGAGTTTACTCGAGTTTATGGTGATTAAAGTCTACTGCTGCATTTAGATCCGACTACCGCCTTTGCTTCCATGCAATTCATGACACAAATAGTTTAATTTAATTTTATGTTTTTGAAAGAAGTCTCTTTTACTCATCAAGGCAGCATTTATGCAATCTAAAAAAGTAATCGAGTTAAATATTATTACAGTTTAAAATAACTTTTTTTTTATCTGAATAGATTTTTAAATCAAATTTGTTCCTGTGATGCAAAGCTGAATTTTTATCATCATTACTCCAGTCTTCAGAGGTCCTTCAGAAATCATTATAATATGATGATTTGCTGCTCATGAAACATTTACTATTATTATCAATGCTGAAAACAGATGCGCTGTTGTACATGCTAAAGTGTGATACATTCTATTATTTGATGAATAGAACATTAAAAATAACAGCATTTTTTTAATTTCTTTAAAAAAAATAAAGAACTGTCCACAAAATTTGCCATATTAACCTTAATAATAAAAATTGGCCGACAAGTCAACAATCATTACCTATTCCCAGTGATGCCAAAATGCGGTCTTGGTCTTTTTCATGTTGACAGGAGCGCATTTCAAACTCACAAATAGACATGAATATCTTGAAATAAGATGAAAATATCAAGTGCCTCCCAAAAATTATTTGAGTGTCTATAAACTTCATAATGCACCAAACCATTAGATTAAAAAATGTCACTTGTCTCATGAAGCCTTGTCTCTTTGTGCTATTTGAAAGCATCTCTTGCCTCCGGTGAATGAAACAAACATTCTCTGATCATTAGAATGACAATCAGAGGTACCCTGGTCTTCTCAGACAGCCTGATTGAACGACATGCACATAAGAGCAGCCACTGGCAGACACATCAAGACGGCGGCCGACTGAGGGCAAATTAATTAAACAGTGCAGCAATCACCAAATGCCTCCTCCAGGGCCAAATCAAGATGGTGATTGCAGGGCTGGATAGATTATCTTAAACATGGGCAGACCAATAACATGCCCATACTTGCTCATTAGAATTTGTGGATTGTGCTCACCAAGCCATTGGATTGCGTCTGATTAGGAAACCGAATCCAAAGATTCTGGGATATATACATCTGTTCTTGTCTGTTTTGTCTGTTGACTGTAAGTGTCCAGAGTTTTAAACAGGAGGCCTGTAATACATAAACCATTTGCTGAATGTTGCTTGCAAAATTTACACCATATGGACAAAAGTATTAGGACACACCTCTTAATTCTTGAATTCTAGGGTTTCATTGCACTAGATGTGTTTCAAAACCCATTCCCACAGGTGTGTAAAATTACCAACCAAGCAATGCGTTTGCAAGTTAGCATTTACAAACAAAGATGGAAAAAAGGGTTATTTTGAAGAGCTCAGTGAATTCAAGAGTGGTAAGATATCACCTTTGCAATAAGTGAGCTTGTGAAATTTCATCCAGATATTCCATGGTCAAATATAAGTGGTATTATTGCAAAGTGGAAGCGTTTAGGAAACAGCAGTAACTCAGCCACGAGGCAGAAGGCCAGGTAAAGTTGCAGAGTGCTGATTGAGGCACATATTGCGTAAAATTCGCCAATGCTTTGCTGATTCCATAGTGAAGAATTCCATTTTTCCACCAGAATGAATAACTTTACAACAAAATGAAACAGACCCGACGGGACCCGCGGGGTCGGGCCGGGTTCGGGTCGAAAATATAAGCAAATGACTCGGGTCGGGTCGGACCTTGGGCTTAATCTTTTCCGCTGAGTGAACAAAAAAAACAAAACATTTATTAATCATCGCTGCTGTTCACCGTAAAGAAAGTCTGGCTGCTGCGTGTAACGTGGCGTGCATCATGGAGAGGGGTGGGGGCAGACCTGACGCCGCTGCGTGCACGCCTTTAGCCTGGAGAAGAAGATGGAGTTGGTGAAAAGTAAACTTGCCGCAGGTGAATTCACCGTCGCCACTACAGGAGTGGGAAATCAGAGGTCTGGAAAGTGTTTGGACTGGTGCTGGATTCTGATGGAAATTCTACAGGTTATGTACAGCCCGCCCGCTGGCTGGGTACATGTTTGAGTTCTTTTTATTTATTATTGTGTGAAGATTTTTATTTAAGGCATATTTATATAGCCTATTTATATATTTAAAGTTTATTGTTTCAGTTGTTTGTATTGTTAAAAGGCGTGAACATTAAATGTTGATTTGAATTCCAGTCTAATTGAACTAGACACAGGGCTTAAATACACAGGCAAACAAGATAACAAGGGGGCATGGCTAATTAGATACAACTGGGTAGACTACAAAACTACAAAACATGGCACAGAACAGGAAATAACAAAAGTCCACACAAGACAAGGGGAACACAAGACAGGAATCATTACATAGCCCCCCACTTAAGGAGCGGATTCCAGACGCTCCTCAAAAAAAAACAATAGTCCAGGAGGGTGTTGGAAAAAATGACCCGGGGGTGGGATGGAGTGTCAGGCACGTGTAGCGGAAGAGAGCCTGGAGACTGCGGCAGGACGGGAGGCCAGGGCGGATCAGGCAGTGCAGGCGGCCAGGACGGAGACGACCCTTCGGGCGGCCCGGGCGGATCAGGCTGTGCAGGCAGCCAGGGCGGAGAGGACCCTTCGGGCGGCCAGGGCGGAGAGGACCCTTCGGGCGGCGAGGACCCTTCGGGCGGCCAGGGCGGAGAGGACCCTTCGGGCGGCCAGGGCGGAGAGGAACCTTCAGGTGGCCAGGGCGGAGACGACCCTTCGGGCGGCCAGGGCGGAGAGGACCCTTCGGGCGGCGAGGACCCTTCGGGCGGCCAGGGCGGAGAGGAACCTTCAGGCGGCCAGGGCGGAGACGACCCTTCAGGCGACCATGGCACAGGAACAGACATCGGCTCAGGAACAGGAACTGACACCGGCTCAGGAACAGACACCGGCTCAGGAACAGACACCGGCTCAGGAACAGACACCGGTCTTGACGGCGGACATCTTGTCAGGGGACACAGGCTCGGCGGTGGCCATCTTGTCCGGAAACTCTGGACTGGACGGAACAGGCCTCTTGTGAAACTCTGGGCTGGACGGGACCAGCATCTTGTGAAACTCTGGGCTGGACGGGACCAGCGGCGAAGAGGGCTTTGGCTCTGGCTCGGCAGGGCTGATGTGGAGTTTAGGCTCGGCAGGGCTGACGTGGATTTCAGGCTCGGCAGGGCTGACGTGGATCTCAGGCTCGGCAGGGCTGATGTGGAGTTTAGGCTCGGCAGGGCTGACGTGGATCTCAGGCTCGGCAGGGCTGACGTGGAGTTTAGGCTCGGCAGGGCTGACGTGAAGCGCAGGCTCGGCAGGGGATACTGTGGGTTCACGGAGCTCCTCCTCTACCCCGCCCACAGTAAACAATGAGCCACTCAACAAAAGGGCCAGTTCAATATAGTGCTCTAAAGTCCCGTGAGGATCATGCAAGGGCATGAATGAACTGAGCGGCTCAGATAGCCCCCCTCTAAAAAAAATCATGAGGCATTCAGAGTCCATCAAAGTCAAATTTGCCAGTTCTATAAAGTCTCTCACATACTCCTCAATAGGACGTTCTCCTTGACGGAGACACAGGATCCTCTCTGCTGGATTCATTTCTTGATGAGTTCGTCTGTTACGATGCAGTTGAAACAAGAGGAAGCAGAATCCACATGCAGCAGTAATTTATTTAAACCAACTCAAAACGAGACAGACTCAAACTAAGGAACAGGACTCGGGAACAGAACAACCAACATCAAAATCAAGAACTCACTAAGACTGAACTAGACACAGGGCTTAAATACACAGGCAAACAAGATAACAAGGGGGTATGGCTAATTAGAAACAACTGGGGAGACTGTGTATTCACACCTGCCTTGTTTGGTTCGATTGAATCGAACTCTAGTTCGTTTCCCCCCTTGGTGCGGACCTTTTGGGCAGGTGTGAATACAGCAATCGAACTCTGGTGCGGACCAAACAATCGAACCGAGACCCAGCTGAAGAGGTGGTCTCGGTACGGTTCCAAACGAACTCTGGTACGGTTCGTTTACGATGTGAACATGAACCGACCCAATATCGGCCCAATATCAATATCGACCCAATATTGTTCATTCAAGTGCGAAAGAGAATTTCATTCCGGCGCGCTGTCTGGCCACTACTGTTGCGCGCGTCTTTCTGCGCGTCGTGTGTGCATCATTGGCAGTGTTGTGCATGAACGTGTTCACTGAACGCGTTCATATTTTCCCCGAACGCTGAACGAATCACTTTTAATACAATGAACGTGAACGAGAGATTTTTCGAGAGAACTCATCTGATTTTTTGTACATAGCATAGCCTATTTGTTAGGATTTTAGTATCATAATGATTAGGCTAATAAATGCACGCACAATTATCCGTGAACTTGATTTGAACAAATGCCTTTCAACTTGTGTGTGCAAAATTCAGAATTAAATTAATGTGCAGAAATTTGTACAAATAGAGAGTAGGATATGTAGGCCTACTATACTGTTGTAGCCATTTAAAAAAGCGCGTTTCATATTTGTTAAAATATTATAATGTTATTTTTTTTTTTCATTTATGTTGATTTATGAAAAGTGAACAGCACGACCTAGATAGGATGTGCAATATGAGACATGGAGCGGGTCAGACATGATTTTGACCGTTGAAGTTGAAGTTGTTATAGAAAGCCTTTCTTTAAAGTGAATTTCGTTTTGTATAAATTGTATCTTAATTTTAATACATTTTTCATCAACCAATTGCCTGTATTTAATGAATAGGCCGACGAAACAAATATAACGGAGGCGCCCGCGCGCTCACTTGCACGTGAACTGAGCACATCCTAACTTAACGAATCTCAGAGTATGCCTCACACAGACATGACAAATACACCAAATACACAAAGCTTAAAATGTCTTTAAACGAAATAATTCAAAACGAAAAAAGAAAAAGGCTACTCTCTGATTATGTAATCCATTATTAGGCTTAGCCTATTTATGTGCATTTCTCTCTAAGCGCGTTCTCACGGAGATGGCGATCGTCAACTTCATCTTTGCAGCCGAGTCGACACTTTTAGAGAAAACACTTGTTTATTAATAAAAATCAATACACGCGTCACCGGATTTACAGATGCACGCACACATATTATTTCGAAATAACGAGACAGTAAAAGAACAAATATTGTAGTAGCCTACGAAATATCTCCAAATTTATTTTTAATTTATTTTTATATTTTTTATATCTCCCAGCCTTTTTTTTGTTTCACTTGCTGATTTCCCTACTTGAGAATCCTTGTCCAATGAATGGACGACCTTAGCACACGTGTGGTTTTGTTTACACATTTTGGTTCACTTGCAAAAAGAGCAGTGTGAAAGCGAACCGTACCAAACAAAAAAACAAAAAAATGTATTTGGTCCGGACCAAAGCAAGTGAACTATCGGACTTTCCTGGTGTGAATACACCCTAAACAAGAAAAACTACAAAACATGGCACAGAACAGGAAATAACAAAAGTCCACACAAGACAAGGGGAACACAAGACAGGAATCATTACAACGAGTCAGTAGGCAGATCCATATGCAACAACTTTTATTAACAAAGGCAGGTAAAGAGAAACTTAGGAATTCTTGAATGGGACACGCCGAGAGGAGAGTGAGACCAGGCTGGAAGTCGAGGGCAAGCGGCGAGCAAACGGTATCCAAGGACAGGCGAGAGGTCTAGGCAGGCGGCTGAGAAATAGGGTCAGGATCAGGCAGTGGGTCAAAAGGCAGAATGCAAACAATCATATAGTAGATAAGCAAGGGTCAGTAACACAGGAAGACAGGGTATTGAGAAACGGCTCGGACATGCACACGTAGAGAGGCAATACTTCGCAAGGAACACTCCATAAATGAGGCAGATAAAGGCTGAGCAATGAGCACTGATGTAGAACAGGTGAAAGGCAATAACTGCGTTAGAACTCGGGAGAGGGCACTCGTTACTGAGAGATGGGGGAACCAGGGAGACTGGATGCCGTAATAGTTATACATTTTTAAACACTACTGTTCAAAAGTTAAGTTTAACGGATATTGCTACTTCTATTCAGCAAGGATGCATTAAATTGACAGTAGGCCTATAAAGTGACAATACATCACAGATAAACAGGAGAAGGAGCACAGGTATCATTGAACGGGTACTTTATTGAACGGGATTGGACGAACAGCAGACAGTCAGGTGAGTGAGTGATTTGCAGATGGGTTGCAGAAGTCACACTTAGCTCATTGATCTTTATCTCTTTTGCAGGGGATGAAGCAGTATACGGTTGAGATGGGGATGCGTGTAGCGAGAAGAAGGTGAGCATTCAGGTAAGTGGGAGTCAGGCAAGAGCGTTCTCATGTAGATCGATGAGACTGGACAACAGGTGAGTGTGGCTGGTGATGTAGAGGAGGTAATCAATTGGTGAAAAGTGCAACTGGTTAGAATTCCAGCAAATGTGAACGGATGCATTGTAAATCCGAATAAGTTGGCAAAACTGTGTGTGGTAAGTTAAGAAATTCAAAGTTTAAGTAAGCAGAACTGGCAGATTTTTATTTTGTACTTATAAATTTTAATTGTTCTTGACTTGAAATGTTTGAGTTAACTAATTCATACATTTAACTTAGAAACTTTCATGTTTCATGTTTTTTTTTAATGTACTGCAAAGCACTTTAGATCAATTACAGTTGTGTTTAACTTGTGCTCTTTAAATAAAACTTGACTTGACATGTAATCAATGTGATCACTTTTATTAGTATAAACGTAACTATCTGTTACAATGTATTTTGATTTCATACGAATTTGTCAACATGTTAACAGTAGTATGTTATACATAAGTACTTGCTGTATGAGTGCAGCAATATAAAGGTTTTATATTTGTTCTGAAATCAAGCTGCATGTACCACTTGTCACCATGGTGGTAACTATCCTAAAACCAACATTAACATAAATTCTTCTAAATTAGCATAAACTATTAATCACTACTAAATCTCCCGTTTAACGTTAATCTTGCACACAACCCCCCCCCCCCATGCTAATAGCAAAACCAGTACAGTAAGTGAAGGATACATCCTTCCTTTGTGTTTGAAAGGTAAAGTGATGCACAGCAGATAAAGCGAGAGCAGAAAAGCATTGCTGTTTAGAAACAATACTCAAGTCAAGTGTTAGAGCTTCAACCACTTCAGATACAGTGGATTCCATTTGCTTGCACTTTCTCTCTACTATTTAATGTCTTGGCAAATGAGCACATTTCTTCTTGGATGTGGAAAGTGAAAACGTTTTATCTTTGCTGAGCAGTCACTGGGAAGTTTTCACCTCTGTATCCAGTGGTAAGCAAACTCATAAAACTACAAGGAGGAAATAATTAAAGCCTGAAAGTGTTTTATCTCTTAAAGGAACGGAGCCATTGATTTCCTTCTCCTCTATCTTCTTCACCAGAGCGGCGCTGTGATCAGAGGAGCCTTTGTATGGCAGGATAAGAATAAAAAGAAGGACCACAATGAGGATGGAAGACAGCCACGCTCATTATCAGCAGAAACAAAAGTTCCTGCAACAAAAAGTCGTGTGAACTGTGTGGGAAACACTTATTTTCTTGCCTTCTGCTTCGCGAGGTTTCTTTGATACACTCACGCTTTATATCATAATGAGCAATATAGTTTAATCCTGTTCTGACCTGTTGCATGCTCAGCGGTAACCTGCACATCTCTGCTGCCTCTTATGTGACTGACAGACTGCATGACCTCATTCTCTCCTCTGATCATCAGAAGAAGGGTTTGATTTTCTGGTTTATTCCATGTTGGGATCGCTTTCCCGCTTGATGTGTAATTTATTATGAAGTAGGTTACTCTTCTTAAAGGTGAAGGATTATTTTATGTTAAAATACATTCTCAACCCAGTTTATTGTTCATTGACTACTATTAGTATGCCATTCATTGCTTTATCTCCAACAAAAGTTTAAACACACATCAAAACATTGAGAGTGGTCTGCCAAGGTCTGTCAATTTCTTTAGAGCTCAACCTGTAGAGTGCAACAGATCCCGCCCCCTTTTTCAGCTGTGTTTTACAATGTTGATCAAATATATATCTAAAACCCTGCCGAAAAAGATGGGTCTTAAGGCCCTTTCACACCGGACGCATAACTAAAAAGCGAAACGAAAAACCGAATAGTTCGCGTGAAAACCATTCACATCAGCCGCGACACGAATTTGCGACGTTCAGAGCTTCAACATTCCAAAACTTTTGCGCCGACAGCTGAGAAAACATGGATCCTTCATCATCATCATCATCATCATCACCCAGTGAAGGCGAGCTTTTCATTTTCTTTAAAAGACAGAAAAGAAGGTTTTGGGTGCACCCAATCTTAAAGAACAGAGAGTGTGAAGGGGAGTATGCTAATCTTGTACAGGAGCTAAAACTTTATCATGGCCGGGTCCGCACTTACTTTCGGAAGTCTGTGGGACAACTTGAGGAGCTTCTTCAGACAGTGGCACCACATCGGACGAGACAAACCACAAACTTCAGGGAACCAATCGGTCCAGAGTGGCGGAGCAGCGTCTGGCAGTCTACTTAAGTGAGCTGTCCTCTTAAAATCATCAGGGGCTACATTTACATGCAATCAAATAAACAATCCACTGTATGTGATTGGCTGAAGCCTTTTCTGTCGCCCCAAAGGTAAAAAAAAAATCGACATCGAAGCGAAAAAAATAAAAGTCGTTTTTCCGCCGCAGCACATTCGCGTTCGGTGTGGAAGCACTCATTACACAAACAGCTGATCAAAAAATAAAACCATCGCGTGAATTATTCATGCGTCAAAATCGTGTCCAGTGTGAAAGGGCCTTTAAGGTGAGATTTAAAAACACGAAGACTTACACTGTTTCGCATATCCTGTGCAGGAGGTTCCATAAATAAAAAGCTGCATGACTAAAGGCTCAGGACCCCATGGAAGTAATAAGAGTTTGAGGGAGAACAAGTGTGAGTGAAGAAGATGATCTTAAAGTCCGAGAAGGGGTGTAAATATGAAGAAGGTCAGATAAGTGTGAAGGGGCAAGATTGTTGAGTGTCTTGTAAGTAAGAAGAAGAATTTTAAAATTAGTACGATATTAAACCGGGAGCCAGTGCAAGTGTCGGTTATCATTACGTATATGAAAATGACACTGTTTCACGAGTTCACACTTACGAATGATCAGAGAGTAAAGGTTTATGCGTATTTGGCGTGTTGTCCGGGGGGAGGGCTCCGAGCTCGGAAATTGGACCAGAACCCAGAGTACTCCCCCCGTCTCTGGTTAGGAAGATAGCCATGCAAGTGTGAGGAGATGGGGTGGTGGAGGGATGCTGAAAACTGTCGAGGAATAAGGGTGAGTTGACTGTGAATATTTATAGGTTTTTCTCATGCTGATTGAGTGGATCTGTTGATTACTGATTGATGACAGCTGGTTGGATTTACTTGATTGCTTGATCATTAAAACGTGTTCCTCCCGAACCTAGTTAATAAAACATCATTTATGTGTGCTACAAATGAGAGAGTACTGTCAAGGATGACCCCCAAACTTTTAACTTGTTTAGATACAGACACTGGTAAGTTGTCAATATTCACAGATGAACGTGGATATCTTCCGATTTTTTTTTTTTTTGAGCCAACAAGAAGAATTTCCGTTTTACTGGTGTTAATTTTAAGAATATTTGAAGTAAACCATTCTTTAATCTCTGCTAAACAATCTGAGGAAAGATGGAGGAAAAGTAGAGGTAGGTTTGGAGGACAGGTAAAGTTTGGTGTTGTCGGCATAGCAGTGGAATTGAATACCAAATTTCCAAAAAATATTACCAAGGGGTAAAAGATAAATAATGAATAAAAGAGGACCCAATACTGAGCCCTGCGGGACACCTGTAATGACATACGAAGGCTTTGAACAAAACTGCTTCAACTGTACAAATTGAGTACGACCCGCAAACTAAGATAGAAACCAAGTCAGGGGGTACCAATAATTCCAATAGACTCCAATCTGTCCAACATAATGCTGTACGAGATAGTATCAAATGCTGCACTTATATCGACCAGAATTAGTATAGATAAAAGTCCAGAGTCTGCAGCTAGCAATAAGTATTAAGAGATCTTACAGTTTTTTACGATCGCTATGACAGTTTTTTCAATACATTTAACAATTTTCCTAAACTCTTAACGCACCAACACACCTAAAACACACAATTGGCAAAACGGTTAATTTCATGCTAAAAATCACACATTGTAAACTAAACTCCAAAACTAATTTTCAAAATACAATAATACACTAACACAATACACTATATCTAATAAAACACTGCAAACATGTTTCAAAATCAACTAATTATTCAAAACACTAACACATGTTCTCTTCCAACAGGAACATTTAGTCAATCATAACACAATGACGGAAAAAACACTAACATCAGCTGAAATTACAGAAACTGCATTATGTTATGTGTCAGGTCTGCCCTTATACAATAGACAGTATATTGTATTGATCATATATTGTGTTTTGCACTGTAGTTTCTTTTGAAGCCTCTCTACATTTTTGTTTAGTTGGGTTCAGTAAATGCATGCATTTTGTTTCTTTTGCTGCAGAAATTCAATACAAAAAATGAATGACCATCTCAGAGTATAGCTTTATTTACATTTACAGTTTATGAAAGAAAAAAAAAGAGACAGAATTCCTGCAGTAAAAACTTTATTTGCAAAAGGACATTACTGCAAGATATACCTCTCCATTGTTCTGGTACTCGTCTTCCTCTCCCTCGTGCAGGCATTTTCTTTCTTTCTTTCTTTCTTTCTTTCTTTCTTTCTTTCTTTCTTTCTTTCTTCTCTCTCTCTCTCTCTCTCTCTCTCTCTCTCTCTCTCTCTCTCTCTCTCTCTCTCTCTCTCTCTCTCTCTCTCTCTCTCTATCTCTCTCTCTCTCTCTCTCTCTCTCTTTGTGTTGCTCTATGTTGTTCCTTTTCCACACAAGATCAGCCCAAAGAGTCCTCTTTTATAACATATGATCATGCGATTGAAAGAACCTCAACACCTGAGTGTGCTTCCTAGATGGGAATGAATCAGCTGTAATTTATATATTTGCATAACTTCAATAAGCTGTTTCTCAGTAGCAATGGAATAAAATACAGGGAATATTTGTGTTTCAATTCACAATATGAACAGCTGTTCACTTTGACTTTAGCCTAAGTTATGTTTAGAACATGATGTTATCTGTTCTGACATACAGTGTGAAAGCATTTGTAGATTTGGCAGTAAAATTACATTGTTTTGGTATTGGTTGAGCTTGTGTGTAAAAGAAGTTCAAGCATTTTAAATTTGTGTTAACTATATGCATTTTGTGTCAAAGCAACAAGAAATGTGTTAATTGTATAGCCTACAAAGATGGATGTTGTGCTAACCGTGTTAAGAGTTTAGGAAACTTGTTAAATGTATTGAAAAAACTGCCATAGCGATTGTAAAAAACTGTAAATGAACTGATTGTTAAAAGTGCTAAATTGAAAGAAGATCATACTGTTGTTTCAGTGATTACAGTTTTTTTTACAGTCACTAGGACACATTTGTCAATACTTAGGTCACTTTTTCAAAACTCTTCACACAGTTCTCCTAAAAAAACTTTCAGCTCGGCACAGCAGTTCATTTCACATTCAAAATGCACTAAAACGACCAAATCACTTCATACATGTCTCAGATCAACACATTCTTCCATAACACTAGCAAAGGTTGACAGCCAACAAACACACTTTATCACCCACAAAACAATGACCTAAAAAAACACTAACAACAGGAGCATTATACAATGTATTCTTCTGTAATTGCTTTCTTTCTTCTACTTCTCTACTGTTTACAATTCACTGCAATATAATGTTACTAGAATGAATCAGCCATGATGCAGTATGCTTCAATACTTTATATATTATAGAGTAATTCCATAGTACAAAAAATTGTCTACACACCATCCCACCGATACAGATACAATAGGAATCAGCTGTGGTTGGTCCAATTGTTTTTATACCATTTCATTTTTAGATTCAAAATATATTTCGTTACAATATTACTGTAGAAATGTGGCAAAATGCTGTCGTATACAGTGTTGTATTATGTTATTGTTTTGAACTTAAGTTTAACAGTTTTGAAAATAGTATGTAAGCATGTGCAAATTATTATACATAGTTAATGTAATTTGAAAGATGTAGTCATTTAATGCATTTTGTGCCAAAGCAATGATAAATGATCCACAGTCTAGCCCACATACTTCTGTTGTGCTCACTGTGTGAAGAGTTTTGAAAAAGTGACCTATTGAGAAATGTGTCCTAGCGACTGTAAAAAACTGTAAACCAAATCTTCTTATTATACATAATACAATATTATTGTGTTTGAAACTGATTATGTGGACTGAAATGTGCAACTGTAATGAAAGCACACACACTGTAATGTGTGTGTGTGTGTGTGTGTGTGTGTGTGTGTGTGTGTGTGTGTGTGTGTGTGTGTGTGTGTGTGTGTGTGTGTGTGTGTGTGTGTGTGTGTGTGTGTGTGTGTGTGTGTGTGTGTGTGTGTGTGTGTGTGTGTGTACTTTATGTAATAATAATTTTAACTTCCAAACTATACTTCCAGTATCGTCATGTTCAGTTAAACAACTGAACACACAGTACAAGCACACTGGCATATTCATGTAAGAGTCAAGTAATTAATGAAGGCAGATTTGAAAAGAAGAGTGGCCTGCTATTGGGACTTGTTGTCACAAAAGGGTAATATGTTTTTATTGACTTTACTGGGCAATAGCAGTGAAAATGTCCAAACACCTTTTTGTAGTCAGGACTTTAATATATACATCGGTACATCTACGCAAAAGGGAACAATGCCCTGGTCCTCTCCAGACTGTATGTATGCTGCTCTTTGCCAATCAACTTTTTTTATCTATCTTAATCTGCACATATTTAGAAAGTGCAGTAGTATGTTTTTGAGAAATAAGTCATACATAATTTTTTGTCTTTCAAAATGAGTGTTCTTTGAACTACAAGAGACTTTTGATTTAGTACTCAGAATGGAGGACAGTAATTAGTTTATCGTTATCACTAGCAGTTTAATGTTTCTCTCTATGTTTAGACTGGAGTTAACAGCAACAAAGGCTTTTCAAAGCTTTATACGTTTATACATTCCCTGAACGAACAAGATAAAGTACAACCTTGTCGCATGTCGCACAAAGTCGACTTTGCCATCCTCATATAGGAACCGTGCTCTACAATAAATAAATAAAAATCTATTAAGTGGGAGTCCGAAATATCTGCTTCTTTGCTACCCTGTCTTTCCTTGCTTAGAGAACTGTCTCATTATTAACTCCAAGGATGAATACTACTGTCATTTGATTTGAGCAGCTTCATCTGAGGCCACAATTGACTGTTTTCCGTCCAGCCAATCACCCGTGTCCAATTAAACTATATGTCTCGGGAAAGTTAGGGAACTTCTCAACTCCTTTCTTCTTAGACGCTTTAAGCCAGTCAGCCTCTCTGAGCCTGCAGTCACGCTCTGTGGACACCTGATTAATGCTCTCCACACCATGTCCGAGCAGCAGGGGAAGCTCATCGGACCCCACCTCCAAACACGGCCCCAGGAAGGACACAGGAGCTTAAGGGAGCAGATCTTTGTTGCGACGGACAGAAAGAGAGTGATTGCATTTACTTTTATCATCGCACCTTATATATCTGCAGACCACTATAGCAAAATGCCATCAGAACCCCCTTACAAGCGGCGTTCATTTATGCAGCATCCCTGATGTCCAAATTAAATTGGACGCTATTGATTTTTACTAGCTCAAATTCCCATTTCACAAAAAATTTCATTCACTTATAGACTGTAGGAGAGTGTTTATAGTACATATATTCCATCCACACTATGGACATTGAGATCCAGAGTAAGAGAAGAGGATGGTTTTAAATTAAGTCGACAAATACAGCGAGCTGATAAAAACGTACTCGGTTACTAACGTAACCTCGGTTCTCTCTAGGAGAGGGAACGAGTACTGCGTCGAATCGACGCTGCGGGAAAGATATTTCTTTGTCGAGATTGAAGCCCAAAAATTAATCCTTAATTTTGTAATATGTAAAACGCTTTTCTGTAGCATACAACCCTAGGCGGAGCAATACCGCTCGCCCATTGGCTGCTCCGCCAGAAAAGCACAGCCTATGCGAGGCCAGTGACGCTGACCAATGAGGGCGCTTCGCGCCCTTCTGCGTCATCTCCCGCCGAAACAGGCGTGGCCTAGGTCTATAAATACCAAGCATAGCTGCTTCCACTCCGATTTTTGTCACAGAAGCGACACAGCGTGGGCACGCACGGCATGAGACGCAGTACTCGTTCCCTCTCCTAGAGAGAACCGAGGTTACGTTAGTAACCGAGTACGTTCTCTTACGTAGAGTTCTCTCCTACTGCGTCGAATCGACGCTGCGGGAACCCCTGTAAGACGCCGTGCGTGCTCTTGGACCGACACAGACACCCGAGGGCGCGCGCACGCGCCCCGGCATGCCAGAGCCTACACCAAGAGTATACAGGGAGAGCGGCTAGGATAGCATCATCCCTTTATAATAGGGCCCCTAAGGGCATAATAACATATATATGTAAATATAGATATATATGGGGGGGGGTAAAAGCATGCTCATGGGACACATTTGTCGGTGAGTGATGCTTGACCTGGGCCGCCGTGCGGGGCAGGAACACTATACCTGGTCTTAGACCGAGAGCAGTTTAGCCTGCAACGCAGGAACCTCTAGGTTATAGAACCTTATAAATGTAGACGGGGAGGCCCAGCCTGCCGCCATACAAATATCATGCAATGAGATTCCGCTATACCAAGCCCACGACGAGGCCATGCCTCTCGTAGAATGTGCTCTGATGCCCAGGGGGCATTCCAAACCTCTAGATGCGTAGGCTAGCGCAATGGCATCCACTACCCATCGAGATAGGCTCTGTTTCGTCGCAGCACGTCCTTTAGAGCGCCCACTGAACGAAACGAAGAGCTGCTCCGTCTGTCGAAACACAGCGGAGCGGGACACGTAAGCTCTTAATGCCCTGACCGGGCAAAGGAAGCTATTTCCGTCCTCAGAGGCCGGCAGAGCCGACAGGGAGATGACCTGAGCCCTGAACGGTGTGTTGAGGGACTTAGGTACATACCCGTGCTTCGGTTTCAACACGACTATAGAGTCGTTGGGCCCGAACTCCATACAAGAGGCTCTTACTGAGAGCGCTTGCAGATCCCCCATACGCTTCACTGAAGCGAGAGCCAAAAGAAACATGGTCTTGAGAGACAGATGTTTCATGTCAACTGAGTGAATAGGCTCGAAAGGGGCCCCTTTCATAGCGTTTAACACTGTAGAAAGGTCCCAAACGGGGACTGAAGGAGGCCTTGGAGGATTTAACCTTCTGGCTCCTCTAAGGAAACGTACCACCAGGTCGTTTCTGCCCAGTGCATGGCCAAGCGTCGGATTGACGAACGCTGATATGGCTGCCACATAGACTTTGAGCGTGGATGGGGTCCTACCCTTATCCAACAGCTCCTGCAGGAAGGAGAGAACCTCCGTTTCACCGCACTGAAGAGGTGATAGACCTTGGTCTGAACACCAGTCAGAGAACACCGACCATTTGGAAGCGTAGAGCCGTCTAGTAGACGGGGCCCTAGCCTGCTCGATCGTGTCTAACACTCCTCTTGGGAGTTTAGCGGGTACCCGTTTATGGCCCACACATGAAGGGACCATAGCTCTGGGTGAGGATGCAAAATCGAGCCCCTGGTCTGCGAGAGAAGGTCCCTCCTCACTGGGATCGGCCACGGAGCAGTACTCTTGAGCTGCATCAAGACTGGGAACCAGGGTTGATTCGTCCAGTATGGTGCGACAAGAAGCACTGAGCATCCGCTTTTCCTGATTCGCTCGAGCACTTGGGGCAGGAGCGAGACAGGGGGAAAAGCATAGAGCGGACGGCGGGGCCAGACTTTGGCCAGCGCGTTCGTGCTCTTTGAAAAGAATTCTGGGCAGTGAGCGTTTTCCTGGTTTGCAAACAGGTCTATCTCCGCTCTGCCGAACTTTTTCCACAGCAGACGCACTGTCTGTGTGTGTAGGGACCATTCTCCTGTCGGAACATTGTTCCGTGAGAGTCTGTCTGGTCCTACATTCAGGCGACCAGGCACATGGATCGCTCTCAGCGAGCGCAGGTTGTGCTGGGCCCATACCAGTATGCGTTCCGTCAACCTGTAAAGGTTTCGGGATCTCACGCCACCCTGGCGGTTTATATAGGCTACTACCGACGTGTTGTCCGAACGGACTAGGACGTGGTGTCCCTTTATCCGAGGACAGAAGCGCCTCAGCGCTAAGTCCACTGCCATCATTTCTAGGCAGTTTATGTGCGGTAGTTCGACTCGTTCTGCCATTGGCCAAAGAACGGTCTGCCTTCGAGCAGTGCTCCCCAGCCTGAGGTGGACGCGTCCGTGGACACCACCTTCAGGCTCGAGGAAGTCCCCAGGCTTACACCTGACCGGTACCAGTCTGACGCTCTCCATGGTGTCAGGGCTGAAACGCATTCCTGATTGACCTTGAGGCGATAACGACCGTGAACCCATGCTCGGCGCGGTACACGCGCTTTTAGCCAGAACTGCAGTGGGCGCATGCGCAGCAGGCCCAACTGTAGAGCTGTCGATGCTGCGGCCATGAGGCCTAGCATTTTCTGAAATCTCTTGAGCGGCACTATGTGGCCGCTGCGGAAGGATTTCGCCATCCGCAGGGAATTTCGCCTGCGTTGTGATGACAGTCGAGCTGTCATAGACAGCGAGTTCAGCTCCAGTCCTAAAAAGGAGATCCTTTGACTGGGAAACAGTGAACTTTTCTCCCAATTGACTCTCAGACCTAAGCACTCGAGGTGATCGAGAATTAGGGTCTTGTGGCGGATGAGTTCTGAAGGTGATTGAGCTAGAATCAGCCAATCGTCCAAATAATTCAGAATTCGAATGCCGCGGAGTCTCAGGGGTGCCAGCGCCGCGTCCATGCACACTGTAAATGTACGAGGTGCTAGAGACAGGCCGAATGGCAGGACTGTGTACTGATATGCCTGGCCCTCGAAGGCGAATCTCAAAAATCGCCTGTGACGTGACGCAATTTGTATGTGAAAATACGCGTCTTTCAGATCTATTGCCATAAACCAGTCTCCTCGGCGAATCTGCGCGAGGATAGCTCTGGTCGTGAGCATTCTGAACTTTCGCTTTGTCAGCGCTTTGTTCAGATGCCTGAGATCTAAAATGGGTCTGAGACCCCCGTCTTTTTTCGGTACCAGAAAATATCTGCTGTACAGACCCCCTTCGCTCTGAGCTTGAGATAAAGGCTCTATGGCCCCTTTGCTCAATAGCTTCGCTATTTCGGCTCGAAGTAGATGTGCTACTTCTGTTTTCATCGTGGTTTCGACTTTTTCCGTGAAACGGGGAGGGCGTCGATGAAACTGTAGCGAATAGCCTCTTTTTATAGTCTCTAGCACCCATTCTGAGACCCCGGGAAGTCTTTCCCATGCATCTGCACGTGTGACTAGGGGTTGAATGTAATCTGGGCCCTGGTCGCGAAATGGCGGCGACACGAGAGCAACCGTGTGCTGTGACATGGACGCCGTGGCGTGTGAGGCGGGGGGCATGTTTAACACAGTATGCATCCCGCGCGCGCTCGGCTCTCTGTGTCGAGAGAGAGCGCGCGGGACGAGTCCCGTAGGGCTCGTTATGCTTGTGAATAAACGTGGGCGCTTGGTGGCGGGCACATTTATAACACCGGGGACACTGTGTTTGTGTACTGACTGACCGTTCGTTAGTTTCGTTTTTACAGAAACCTCGGAACGTGCAGTGTGTAGTGGTTGTGGGCACTTGGCAGTGGGCACGCTTACTACATGTAAAGCACAATCGATCTGAGTCGATTTTAAGTGTGCAAACCCTGTGTTGAACGGGGCTGCCCGTAGGGCTCGTATATTTGTGAATAAATGTGGGCGCGTGGTAGCGGGCACATTTATAACACCGGGAATACTGTGTTTGTGAACTGACTGACCGTCCGTTGGTTTCGTTTTTACAGAAAAACCGCGGAACGTGCAGTGTGTAGTGGTTGTGGGCACTGGACAGTGGGCACGCTCACTACATGTAAAGTACAATCGACCTGAGTCGATTTTATGTGTGCAGACCCTGTGTTGTACGGGGCTGTGCTTGCACGGGTTGAAAAACCGGGCTCTGGTCGCGAAATGGCGGCGACACGAGAGCAGTCGTGTGCTGTAACATGGCGTGATGCGGGGGCGCGCTTATCGAGCGGGCAGCCTGCGCGCGCGCTCAGCTCTCTCAGCTGAGAGAGAGAGAGCACGCGGTCTCCGTAGAAACCATGTTGACATGTAGCTTGTAGTGATTGTGGGCACTTGAAAGCGGGCACGCTCACTACATATAATACACAATCGACATTGAGTCGATTTTATGTGTGCAAGCCCTGTATTGTGTGGGGCTGTGCTTGTGTGTATGAATGGGCACTGGGTCGTGGGCATACAGTTACACACATTACATCATCGGCTGTGGCCGGGACACCGTGTAGCACAGAGAGTACTGTCTATCAGAACCGACTGACCGTGCATTCGTTTCGTTTTTACAGAAACCACGGGACATGCAGTGTGTAGTGATTGTGGGCACTGAAAAGCGGGCACGTTCACTAACTTACATGTATTGCACAATCGACGAGTCGATTTTATGTGTGCAAGCCCTGTATTGTGTAGGGCTGTGCTTGTGTGTACGAATGGGCACAGGGTCGTGGGCATTACGGATACACACATCACACCATCGGCCGTGGCCGGGACACCAGAAAATACATTTTCAGATTTACCTGGGGCGTCGTGAAAACGGCGTTTGTGTGCAGGCAAACGAGCATTGATGCCGATTTGGTGACTGCAAAATACACTGGCACGGTCGCGTATGTTGGGACTGTGCGAGCGAGACATTTTAGTGAAATCCGGCCGCGGCGGGATTTTAACACTGTAGCTTCCCTCGAAGCAGATGTGCGCATCCTGGCTGAAGACGGGGCTTTCCGGGACTCCGCGATTTCTTCGTGAATTCAGGAAGAAAAGGGCGCGGGTCGTGAGGACGGTAACGTACGTTCCTCTGCAGAAAAACAGCCATCCAGCCGGTAAGCGCATCGATGCTGGTCTTTCTCCGTCGACGCTCATGAGCGGCGGGGGAGGGGAGATCCTCGGAGCTCGCCCATCCGAAGCGGGAGAGAAAAGCAGTCGTCCTCCACAGACGCGGCTTCACCTTCCTCGTTCATGACGGACGCGGCGGCACACAGCGGCCCTTGTCCGTCGATCAGAGAGTCCAGCGAAGCGGGCGGAGAAGCTAGCGGCAGTAGCGGCGAGCACCTCGTGGTGGGGGGAGGTTCCGGGCTCCGCTAAGCACGGCGCTTTTCACGGCGCGGCACTACAGCGGGCGGAAAAGATGCAGCTTCAGTAATTGAACGCCAGGCGAGTCCGCAGAGTCACCGTAGGCATCAAATCACAGTGATGGCAGCCGCCATCGACGAGAGCTGAAGCTGCGTGATACTCACAGGCAGGAAACACAAGCACGTGGTCCCCGACGCTGAGTGGGGCTCAACACGAGCCACAGGAGGTGCGAGACATCTTGAAAAAGACGCTCGGCTCTTTTAGTGTGGAAAAACTGTGTGACGCGACGGCGAACACACACACAAAACACACACACATAATGTAAAGGATATTCCACGCCGGAGAAGCGCAGCAGGGAACGGCGGCTGAAGGCGGCGATGACCAGCGGCTTCAGGTAAGGGCTCGTCCTGCTGAGGTGCTGTATCAGACGGCTGTGGTGGCTCGAATCCGGTCCTACGATGCGTGTAGCTTCGTGAAGTAAAGAAAATCGGAGTGGAAGCAGCTATGCTTGGTATTTATAGACCTAGGCCACGCCTGTTTCGGCGGGAGATGACGCAGAAGGGCGCGAAGCGCCCTCATTGGTCAGCGTCACTGGCCTCGCATAGGCTGTGCTTTTCTGGCGGAGCAGCCAATGGGCGAGCGGTATTGCTCCGCCTAGGGTTGTATGCTACAGAAAAGCGTTTTACATATTACAAAATTAAGGATTAATTTTTGGGCTTCAATCTCGACAAAGAAATATCTTTCCCGCAGCGTCGATTCGACGCAGTAGGAGAGAACTCTACGTAAGAGAACTTTTAGTTTTATTAAGAAATTACTCAAAATTAATTTGCTCATTACTTTTGCTGCTTTAGATATTTTTCAGTCCTTCAAATTTTCCAGTCTTACTATCAGATTTTCCATACAATAATGTAAATGTATTATATTTTGACATTTATAATATTTGTAATGATTCAAAATAGTATTATTTTTTGAAAAAAACATTATAAAACATTAAAGGCATTAAAAGGCATGTTACTTCTAAGCGAAGAAAACGAAAAATAAATTGTTGTGATTATATAATCGAGGGATCGAATAACGTTCAGTGTCTTGTATATTGTGTGTGCACAAGTGCGAGCACAAGCAATAAGTTGATGTCTGCAGTTCACTTAACAGCCACTGGTGTCAGTAATAACAAGGGTTTCCAAATTCTACATAAAGCCCGTTTAATACATTTGATTTTATAATATTTTTTCTTTAATTCATTAACTCTTTCCCCACTATTGCTAAATTCATCTTCTGAAATAGTACAGCATCTTCAGATCCAAAAACAAACAAATGAAAAGATCTGCTTGAAAAAGAAGGAGTAGATAGGAGTACCCTGCTGAAAAATCCTGAATAAACCAGCATGGATTCCAGGCTGCTCCAGGCTGGTTTATGATAGATAGAGCTAGTGCTGGTCTAGCTGGTCCACCAATACTCCTGCTTCCCATGACCAGCAAATCAGCAACCAGCTTCCCATGCTAGCCCCAGCATGCAAATCATCCCTTATGCTGGTGACCAGCAATGCTAGATTTGTCAGCAGGGTAAGCTAGCGGGATCATCAAATATTCAACAGCATATAAATAAAAACTGCCTAATGTTACCAAATGAAATGTCCAACCCACAAAGAGGAATACAACTGTGCAAGCTTTGGGGCTGTTTACGGACTTGATCTATGTTTTGATCATCATTCTGAATCCGACTGTTTTTATATTCATTTCAGAATATTCTAGGAGCCAAGCAAGTTTTGTGAATATGATCAAAGATGCTGGTGGGGAGAGAGTTAATAAATGGTTAGCCTCTTCATATACTGTACACAAAGAACCACTCTTTTCAATTGTAACCTCAAATGCTTTCATATAAAATTGTGTCCTATCTTTGAAGTTGCTTGTATGTATTTTTGTAGGATGCCCATGCTGTTAATATTGTTTCATTGCATTGCAGTAGGTGAAGATAAGCCTGTAACCCTTCTGATTGGGGTGTTAATGTAATTCACATATTCATACATCTGTGTGCATGATTTATTCGCACAGAATACCATTCATCCCTAATTTTGTCATAATGCTCATCCAATAATTGCCATGACTATTTTTTAAATGTCATCTGTCATGATTTAATGTCTTATTTATAAGGAAAACACACACACACACACACACACACACACACACACACACACACACACACACACACACACACACACACACACCTGAGTTGTGTATATGAGACGCACACACATCCTTAAACCATTTAATTGGCTGCAGTGGTTAGTGTTCGTTAATTGATATGACTCATATGTTCTCATGGACTTGTACTCCTCAATAACATTTTAATGACATTTGAAAGTTTTGCTAGAAACAACTCATTAATTTTCATAGATGGAGATCAGGAAGTGTTAATGCAGTCATGTGTCACTGCATGATTTAAAAAAATGCAGTGCTGGTGCTGTTTATTCCACGATTCATTTAGACAAGTAGAATGTGTTGTCATGAAAACATCCAAAAACTGCTATCAATTTGGACTGTTCCTGCTCCAAGCTTTTACGAAGTTATTTACTTATTAACAACCTGCCTAATGGTTAAACTTTAACACGGTGTTACCTGCATTTCTCTTAAGGCCAATTCACACTGCACCAACAGACGGCGATAAATACTTTGTCGGGTTTTGTTGTTTCAGTCAGTGTTATTCCTGTCGTTGTTGGTTGGCTCTTGTTTTTCGCAGATTTAACATGTTGAATCTGTGTTTGTTGGAACTTGAAATCTCTGAAGTGATGTACTGTAATCTGGTGAATGGTCGGTGTCTGTCAGAGCCTTGTTAATTGGACTTTAAAGGGGTCATGACATGAAAAATCTATTTTTGATATATAAGAGGACTGTGTACCATTAAAACATCCTGGAAGTTTCATAGCTTAAAATGCCCTCCTCATTATAAATGAAGAATTTATTTAATCAAACTCCAAAAACAGCTCAGTTTGATTGCAGGATCTGTGACATCACACAAGCAAACACATTTATATAATAGCCCATAGGCCTCATCCACTGGCATTCAGTCACTTAACGGCTGCCATATGCCTACAATGTAAGTATCACGTAAATGCAAATAAAACCCATTATAATCACTGATGCTGTCTACACTGGATACAGTATACAATTACGTGTTCAGTTTCTGACACTCAAAGTACAGTACTTGAGTCTGTCGACAACAAGACAAATGGAAGAAAGAAAGAACCTTTGCTTTGACACGTCCAGTTTTTTGCGTATTGGTACAGACTTCAGAAGAATCTCAGCGTCGGAAACAAGTGGATGATTAACTGTCCCGTACCGCAACAGATGATTTTATGGTTTGTTGAGAGCATTGTTTTGTATACAAGGCACAGTGTAATAGAGAGTTTGCAAATACACTTTTGTTGACAGATGAAGCAGCCAACTATACTGGATCTGACAGCAGCTGCATCGCAAATTATAAAAAAAAAGTAAATGTTTTCAAAACACTTACTCTTGAGACCCACGCAATAGCAAGTTAATCGTTTCTGTCTCCTATGCAATGATGTTAACAAATTATAACTGACCATTTACTGACAAGCCTAAAAGGAACCACCCCTAGGGATGGCTGACGCGAAACTGATGTTCCAAAGCTTTTCAAGATCCCGAAGCACAGATGTTTCGAAACACTGATCCGAAGGCTATAGCTAAATGAAGCTTCGGAGTGTTTCACAAATGTTTCGACAGGTGGCATGGTCCGCCGAATCAGCGTTTGATTGATAGGGTCGGGAACAGATCACACAATCGCACATCTGTATAAAAGTGAAATCAACGCATCTTGATCTCGTGGGTTTTTGTGAGAGGAGTTTAATTTTGAAATAGCGGATTTTTGGTGATAGTGACATTTATAGTGCGATTTGTTTAGTTATATTTAGGCTTACATTTAAATTTACACATTGACTAATAGACTAGAGACAGACAGAGTATACATATAGTGACACGTCAATAGATGCATAGATAGAAATATATATAGACAGATACATAGATTAATAGATAAATACATAGATTAATATATACATATATAGATTAAGATAGACCGATAAATAAAAATAACATTATGCACAGTGAGGAGCCTCCAGTATCTAAGCTTCACATATTAGAGAAAAAAAAAAGAGATTTTTTTTTAATGGCTCATTATCAAGGTTGTTTCAGATCAACACCTGCAAGTGACCACTAGGTATCACCCTTGAGACAAGTGTCAGATTGTTTCGAAGCCCCGACATAATACGGCACATTTGCTTCAACTGCTTCACGAGGCCTCGATCGGCCCACCACTAACCACCCCTCAAAACCAGATAATTTCAAAGAGTCAGAATGAAGGTTAAAAATAATCGGTTTCCACTTTTGTGTGCAAAAAAAAAAAAAAAGTTATGTTTAACCTGTGAACTTGAAGTGATATATTAAAATAATAATACAAATCCATGTCAAAACCCCTTTAAAGCCAAACTGAAAACCAGTTGTACCACCTTGATGACTCAAACATTATTTGGGCAAATCTGCTAGTTGAGAAATAATAAATCACTCAGCATACAAGCAGATGTTATATCCCACAAATCAAAAGCTTATATATTCATTATACCACTGAATGAAGACCCAACAACACACAGCGGGCCTGTATTGTTGAGTCTTCATTCTGTGGAGGTCAACTGTGGAGGACTGTTTTGACCCGCAGCGAAACTACTTGAATCAATGAAAACATGACTAGCAGACTACTTATGGATAATCTTTTAATGTGCTTTTATTGACAGTTAGTCACAAACCTCCTTTGTTAATATTGGCCAAACTATTCATTCAAACTGCTTCTGCAAAGGTATTTGGACTCCTAAATTACTCACTAGACAAGGAAGAATTGCAATATCTGTCAGTAGATGAGTGGCCCAAAACCAGACCACTCATAGTCCGCATAATCCTGGCTGAAGGTGGCGTTCACAGAACCAGATCCCTGAGCATCATCCTGGCTGAAGGTGGCGTTCACAGAACCAGATCCCTGAGCATCATCCTGGCTGAAGGTGGCGTTCACAGAACCAGATCCCTGAGCATCATCCTGGCTGAAGGTGGTGTTCACAGAACCAGATCCCTGAGCATCATCCTGGCTGAAGGTGGCGTTCACAGAACCAGATCCCTGAGCATCATCCTGGCTGAAGGTGGCGTTCACAGAACCAGATCCCTGAGCATCATCCTGGCTGAAGGTGGCGTTCACAGAACCAGATCCCTGAGCATCATCCTGGCTGAAGGTGGTGTTCACAGAGCCAGACCCCTCAGCATCATCCTGGCTGAAGGTGGCGTTCACAGAACCAGATCCCTGAGCATCATCCTGGCTGAAGGTGGCGTTCACAGAACCAGATCCCTGAGCATCATCCTGGCTGAAGGTGGCGTTCACAGAACCAGATCCCTGAGCATCATCCTGGCTGAAGGTGGCGTTCACAGAACCAGATCCCTGAGCATCATCCTGGCTGAAGGTGGCGTTCACAGAACCAGATCCCTCAGCATCATCCTGGCTGAAGGTGGTGTTCACAGAGCCAGACCCCTCAGCATCATCCTGGCTGAAGGTGGTGTTCACAGAGCCAGACCCCTCAGCATCATCCTGGCTGAAGGTGGCGTTCACAGAATCAGACCCCTCAGCATCATCCTGGCTGAAGGTCGCGTTGACAGAACCCGATCCCTGAGCATCATCCTGGCTGAAGGTGGATGTGTTCACAGCATCATCCTGGCTGAATGTCACGTTGAAAGAATCAGACCCCTCAGCATTATCTTGGCTGAAGGTCGCGTTGACAGAACTAGACCCCTGAGCATCATCCTGGCTGAAGGTGGTGTTCACAGAACCAGACCCCTGAGTGTCATCCTGACTGAAAGTGTCCAGCAGATGGACAGAGTTAGAACTGGATGCAACGACTTGATTGTCTGCAGAGAAGGAGAGAGAAAAAAAAGTTTGAAAATAACAAAATAACCATGTAGAGCGGGGATAAGCAACTCTGGTCCTGGAGGGCCACTGTCCTGCAGAGTTTAGCTTCAGCCCTGATAACAACTCACCTACTTGTATCTATCTAGTAATCCTGAAAACATAGATTGCCTTGTTCAGGTGTCTTTAATTAGGATTGGAGCTAAACTTGGCAGGACAGTGGCCCTCCAGGACCGAAGTTGCCTATCACTGATGTAGAAGATGTTAGATTAAGAAACAAAAAAGGAGAAATCCAAGGATCCATCTTCAAATGCAGAGCAGAAAACTGAGAAACACATTGATGAAAATAAAAAAAGACAGACAAGTATACTTACAAGCAAAAAATAAAATAAAAACTCACCATTCCATACCAATTGAAGGTAAAGAACCACCAAAACAGTAATTTTGCTCAAACCCATTCTATAACAGACACTGACACACTAAGAAGACCAATATAAGCATGTAAGATAAAGTTTCAAAACAACCAGGTCTTTTAAAGCCAAACAGAAATCTGTACCACCTGGATGACTCGTTAACTCATTATTGGGGCGGGTCTGCTAATTAATGAGATCAATTATTAATTAATCAATCAGCATAAAAGCTTATGTTATATCACATATAACTAAAGTTTGAATGTCTATCTCTTGAGATTGAATGACTGTCCAGAACACACTCTTACTTAGGACTGGATTCACAGACAGGGTTTAGAATAAGCCAGGATTAGGCCTATTAGTTCAATTAGGAAATTTAAGTAGCTTTTATAAACATGCCTTGAACAAAAAAAAACATTACTGGGGTGCATGTTGAGACAAAACAATAGCACTGTCATATTTGAATGTATGTCAGTGAAAGTTGCTTTCATTTGAAACTGAAACCTGCATTTTAGAATCAACCCTGTATCACACGAAATACGTTCTGGGGAAACTATTTTGCAAATCGCAATTACGTTACATGCCAACATATAAGCAGTGCTATTACGTTGCTCCTTAACCTAATATAAGCAGTGCTATTACGTTTGTCCTTAACCTAATATAGCCAATCTATTGCAGTGCTATTACGTTTGTCCTGAACATAATACATCCAAAGCAGGTTTCTTTTAATGCTGTTCATTTTGTTTTAATTATTTACTTACTTTTTTCTCATTGGGCTACAAAATATTATCTATTCCAGGGCGTGTCAAATGGCGGCACTCAGATAATTTTTATCTGGCCCTCCAACTGGTTTTTGATGTTTAAAACCCCTCGCAATCTGATATCAAAGTCCCCGCAAAGGTTTAGCGCGTTCAGCGGTGAGTTTAACAACGCACGTGATCATTCAGCGGTGAGTTTAACAACGCACGTGATCATTCAGCGGTGAGTTTAACAACGCAACGTGACACGGGCACGTTTATTTCGTTATTTTCGTGATATCAGCACGTTTTTTAAACTAATGTATTTCAATGGGAAGCATCTTTCGTGATCACAGCACGATTATTTCTGCCTTTCGGGCTGCAGCAGAGAAGCTGTTTAATCAACATTTATTCACGAGATCTTATCATGGTTTATGTATTTATTTTAATTATATTATTTCTGTCTTATTGCCAGGGAAGCTGGATTGCTTTGCTGTTATTTGATATTTATAAAAGTATATTTTATCAGTAGGAAATCGCGCTGAAGAAGTCTCATTCCGAACACATCGCGATATTTGGCATCAGTTCACGTGTGCCAGATGTTGGTAAGTAACGTTAGTCGTAAATACGCTGTCCTAATAATGTTTGATATAATGTATTTTCTGTTTGTCGAAATTAATCAGATTAGCTCAAGTTCAGTCGCTGCATTATATCTGGCTTTGAGTTTCATTGCTTTCTATGAAAATGGTTTATATGGTGATTAAGCACTGTCTGTCACGTGATATGCTATAGGCCTAGAGTAGACCTTCAGTCAGTTAATCATATTCATATCAGGTTTTTAAGTAGTACAATTACAAATTATGTAGGCCTACAGTAAAACCAACACCATGCTTTTACCACAGTAACATTAGTTTTACTGTGATAAGTGTAGTAAAAAGACAGTAATCACACAACTTACCATGCTTTTACCACACTATTGGTAGTTTTAATGTGGTACTTATTGTAAATGCACAGTAACCACAACACTAACCATGCTTTTACCTCAGTAACCTCAGTTTTACTCTGATGGGTGTAGTAAAGGACAGCAATCACAAAACTTACCATGCTTTTACCTCAGTATTGGTAGTTTTAAAGTGATAATTGTTGTAAATTATGCATATTAACCACAACACCTTCCATGCTTTTAATGCTTAATAATGCAAAATCCAATATTTGTAAGGAAAATCTGTACTTTTTCCTTTAAATAATCCTATATTATGCATAATGATATTTTTTTCTCTCTTTTTTCAGCTGAAAAGACCAAAAGGGCCTTTCCGACTCAGTCAGCCCATTATTTTTGAGGACAAGTAAACGGAGGAGACGGCGGACAGCTGCAAAGGCAAATATTCGCAATGGTATGTATGTGTTGGTTTTAACCCTAAATCAAACATTTTATCAAGCATTTGTTGTTTCTTAAACCTGTTCTTACAAAACCCATAGCCCAATCAGTATGAACAGTCTCAAAGTCTTAATAATTCACAAGATTTAACAAGTTGTCAAATTCGTACGATACTAGTACATATTTGTATACTCGTACATAATCCTGCAGCATTTACTCCTAGTGCTGTCATTGGCTACTTCCCTGTACATATTTATTGCAATATTTGTATCGCAAATATAAAAAAAAAAACAGTTGCGCCCCTTCTTGAAAAGTAGTCTGATGTCCCACACACTGTCAGAAAGTTTATATTAATTGCATTGTATTCATTAAAATTATTACAAATTGGTCCCTGTCTGTTGTGTTCATGTTCCAATGTCCAATGATACATGATGTCTCTCCAAACCTCATAACCTACCTCTGTTTGCAAGAGTGGAAAAGCACTTGTCACATGACATCAGATACTCGATTATTTTGTCGTAATCAGATCAGTTACACTGCTGATAACTGTCCCGTTTGCATGTAAATCATGTTATTTTTAAATGAGTTCATATGATTATTGCTTGCTATTAAAGACATACTTTTATTCATAGAAATGCCCACATATCAGTGAACAACGTATTACATAAACATGCTTTTAACATTTAATTATGCTACACTCTTTACAGAAATATATCCCACAGTTGTATAACTGACTGCTTGAATGTAATGTAATAAAATTACCTTCCTTTCTGTATTGCAGGATTACGTAGTCCTTTTTTTTTTTTAGATCTCTACAACATCAAACTCAACAGCTCTTTTAAGAGCCAACCCTCACAAGAGCTACTAATGAGTCGCAGCGGATCTTGCCGTGATCAGCCCTTCCCAGGTAAAGTTTCTAGAATATTTCAATCAGTATTTACTCATCAAATGCTCTCTCCTGAATCGTAAGGTAAATTATAACTGTCTTATATTTCAAGAACAATAGTAATTGCACATAGAGTAAGTGGAGACTTTCTTGTTTTACAGCAGAGAAGGAAGACCAGTCCTTATATCAACACAAGCTAATCGAGTAAGTCCTTTGTTTCGGGTGAGGAAGGAACATCTGGTACCCAAAGAAGACAGAAAGGTGCGCGAGTCCATTGGTATGTCTTGTATTGAAACAATGCTGTAATATGTAGTACATAATTTGATGTTGACAATTTTACATTGTACAGGTTATCACTGACCAAGTGAAGCTCTTGAAACTAGTGACAGAAGAGTTTGTTGTCTTGAAAAAAATCACTTGCAAAGGCAAAAGAGACCATTTAAAGTAAAGATCTTTTAAAGTAGGTTGCTGTTGATATGGGTAAAACAGTTTTTGTTCAGTACTTAGCTTATATCATGTGCTGAAATATTATATATATATATATATATATATATATATATATATATAATACTTATATAATATATAATACTTCAATGTGTATATTAAAGTACTGACTGCTGCTTTGTAAATTTAAATCAGGAACGGGCAACTCTGGCCCTTTTGCGTTCTCCTTTTTGAGGTTGTGAGTTTACCTCCAACCCTAATTGAGCACATATGAAAGTCTTCAGCTTTACTTATAGACAATAGGCAGGAGGGTTTGAGGTTGGAGCCAAATCTGCAGGACAGTGGACGCTAAGGGCCAGAGTAGCCCATCACTGCTTAATATATCGCAGAACATAGGCCCCGTTTACACGAAGTGAAGACACAGATATTTCCCTGCGGTTTGGCCTCTCATTTACACGAAAACCGAGTTTTTATCACAGAAAACGATTATTTCTAAGAACTCGGGCCAAAGTGGAGATTTTGGAAAACTTTGTTTGCACGTTTGCATGTAAACTGACGTCACAGTATGTGACTATTTTCGGGATTCTGACTAGCTAACATGGGCTTCAGCTTCTCGTTACACTGCCACCTACAGGTTTGGCATGCTCTGGACGGCATATACACGGGTTCGTGTGCACAATGTTATTTTTGAAAACGAAGAGGGGTGAAATGTCCGTTTATGAAAATAGCCTTCCACGTGTAAACGTAGCCATAAGCTGACCTGACTGTCCATTAAACAACTTAATTTGTATTGTTTGTGTTTTTTGCTTTACTTTCAGAGAACTGGAGAACACCTGGCAATGGGATGTTGAGACTTCTTCCTCTGGTTGAGAAAAAGCTACACCACATCAGTGATCACATCTTCTGTTCATCTGTTGTACTACAGGGTACACCTGAACAAACTGTTTAGACGAGGAAGAACAACATGAACATGATAGAGACATTTACAGGGAAGAGCAAGAAACCAGTTTAGCTGTGATAATGAATCATTATTTTCCAACATAATATCAAATCTGTTTTCTGTATAGGTGACTGAATGTGATTCTCTGGCACTCATTTTTTGGCTTCAGCAGCTGTGAATGGATTAATATGATGTTAATGTATTTTTGAAGACACATTTTTATTTATCTTGAATCTCATTGTCTTTATTCTACTTTATCAACTTTATGCTGTGTCCTCCAATAAAGTGTTGTGTAATAAAGTATGGTGAATATTGTGTATTGAAAGTGCTGTTTGGTACAGTAAATAAAACAAATATTTGAGAAATTTTAATTTCTTATTTCTTTAGTTTAGTTCATAATTTAAAAACAATATAATGAATTACCATGATTCTTTTTCTTAGGACATACACATTTAGATCTGGTTAATGATATTTGGGACAACAGTGCAACAAAAGTTGCACATACTTGCATGTATAAGCAGTTTGCAGTGAAATAAAGGGAAGCTATGTGAATAACAAGAGGCTGCAGTAGCTATCTTGCTATAAAAACACTTCAAGCATAATTGAAGATGATCCATGTTGATCATTCTAGATTCTAGAACATCTACTAGCCTACTGCATTTAAAATGAAAGCATAGACATGACTGATGTCAGGCATATAAGCAGCAATCAGAAGGGGTGAAAAGGAAATGTTGGGACTGGGTTTTTTTTGTTTGTTTTACTGAATGGAGTATTATCCCTGTGTAATAGTGTGTGTAGATATGTGTAGATTGTACTGCACTTCCACCCCAAGGGCCCAGCGGCCCCCAGAAGAGCAAAAAACTGCACATTTCAAATGGCTGTAACTCACAGTCCGGTTAGTGTATCAAAGAGAAAATCGGCAGGACAACTGCTTATGCTATGTTTACTAAATAATGTTGGGCAAAGTTTTCTGACATATACGGAAAGCTGGCATAAAGGTTATTTTTAAAGTGCTCACAGTAAATTATCAAATTTCAGCCTGTCCCTCATATATGTCATAAAGGTTTGCACAATGAACAAATTTAGATATCCAGTTGTCCATTAAAGATATTATTTATTTAACATTTATTGTTTCATTACTAAACGTTTTAAACTACATTACCCACATATCTCTGTCATTCTATCAATGGAACAGGAAACATTGTCCTGTAGTTCATTAAAATGTGCAGACATGCTTAGGGTTAGGGTGGGGATCTCAGTAAAGGAGCAATTTCTCACAACATAGAGACACTTTATAGTTAACTTTATGTATAACTAACGCAATAATAACACCAAAACATACTTTGTAACATGAAGCGCCGTTTTATATGAGTTAAACGATAGTCCAATCTCAGCGAGTTCTGCGATAAAGTCACAGCCAATAACAACCCAGCTGAACAGATGCGTCACACTTACTTGCCCATTTATGGAAAATAATGACAGATCTCTTCTGGTTCCGGCTGAAGGGATAGATACCTTAAATATTTAATATTTAATACCAAACAATATTTGAGCTGTAATGTATTCATTCTAATTAAATTACAAAACTCACATTTAAAAACAAAAGACTCCTTTATGTGGTTACCATCCAAAAACGAGATCACATGATCAATGACACAAATGTGCTTATTTGATTAGACTGATTCATAAACACATTTGAAAGAGAAACTTTTTTCTAAGCAATGGCCTACAGCAGGGGTAGTTTTGCAGTATTTTAATTAAAGATAATTACATGTACTAAAGTGCTTCTAACATTTACAGTGTATGTATAGTATATCAAAGGTATATCAATTATATTCAAATAAATGTAACAAAATCACAATGAATGCACACAATTTTGAAAGCATATTCCAATATTTAATGTCAAACGGTTTAAAGACAAATGTAGTGCCAAACCTACTGCACAACAGTATAAAAATCAGTTAATTATATATAAAATACAGGTATAAGATACAGGGGCAATCTATTATAGGGACATATACAGTAACGTTAAAAAAAATGCTATGATGAAGTTATATTTTTACAAACCAAGAGATGAGATTCAACTTTGTTATGTGAAAATATATTTGTTTCTTCGCTTTAAAGAACAAATAGGCAAAAATGTAAGCACAACATTTTACATTCTCAACTTTAATTCTATATCCTTGTGATTATTGGTCACTTTTATTGTAACTAAATGAAAGGCAACTTAAAATAGTTAATGATTATAAACGTCAGTAAGAAAATGCTTCAATAAAATACACCCACAGGTATATTACATTTACATTAATCAGGTAGTGATGTAATGATACCATAGATGTGGACATTTACTATAGTGACCACTGTAATAAAAGGTTTAATGAAGCTAAATGTAAGACATTAAGTCCATCTAAATGTAAAAGTAACAAACTCAGAATAATGTCCAGTATGTCATTTCTGTAATATTCTTTCAGCACCAATAAGATTTCCATAAATATTGATTGTTTTCTAAAGGTTTTCCTGAACACTCTCACTTCAATTGTTCGGACAAACACCTGCTATATACACTTGCAGAAATATACATTTGTCTATTGCATCAGGAAGTCACTGCATGACTAGAACTAATGGATGGCAATGAATATGTCCTTTAGGAAAACACCTGATGAGCACTGACGCTTCTTTGATGAAGGCATTAGGCAGACATCAAGCACAGTTTATGAAGCTGAAAAGAGAAAACACAATGCTTTAACAATATGGAAAAAAGATAAATCACTATTTTCAATATTGGTTCTGCATATATCAAAGAGATCCTGAGGAGGAGTGGGACTTCACATGAAGACTTTCAGAAACTGTGACAGAGCAAAGGGTGCACCTCGCTGGACACATCCGACACATGCCCAAACAACAACACCCAAAGACAGTGATGAAGTGTCATCCACCACCAGGAGGATGCAGGAGACCGGGAAGACCAAGGAAGACATGGAGACAGATGTTTCACGAAGAGCTGAAGAATGTCAGTGTCCCATGGGAAGATGCGGAGAACTTGGCCACGGATCGAATACGTTGGAGGACACTTGTTGCCCAATGTGCCCAGCACAGGACTTGATGATGATGTTGGGAGTTTATCCATAACTGTGGGATATATTTCTGTAAAGAGTGTAGCATAATTAAATGTTAAAAGCATGTTTATGTAATACGTCGTTCACTGATATGTGGGCATTTCTATGAATAAAAGTATGTCTTTAATAGCAAGCAATAATCATATGAACTCGTTTAAAAATAACATGATTTACATGCAAACGGGACAGTTATCAGCAGTGTAACTGATCTGATTACGACAAAATAATCGAGTATCTGATGTCATGTGACAAGTGCTTTTCCACTCTTGCAAACAGAGGTAGGTTATGAGGTTTGGAGAGACATCATGTATCATTGGACATTGGAACATGAACACAACAGACAGGGACCAATTTGTAATAATTTTAATGAATACAATGCAATTAATATAAACTTTCTGACAGTGTGTGGGACATCAGACTACTTTTCAAGAAGGGGCGCAACTGTTTTTTTTTTATATTTGCGATACAAATATCGCAATAAATATGTACAGGGAAGTAGCCAATGACAGCACTAGGAGTAAATGCTGCAGGATTATGTACGAGTATACAAATATGTACTAGTATCGTACGAATTTGACAACTTGTTAAATCTTGTGAATTATTAAGACTTTGAGACTGTTCATACTGATTGGGCTATGGGTTTTGTAAGAACAGGTTTAAGAAACAACAAATGCTTGATAAAATGTTTGATTTAGGGTTAAAACCAACACATACATACCATTGCGAATATTTGCCTTTGCAGCTGTCCGCCGTCTCCTCCGTTTACTTGTCCTCAAAAATAATGGGCTGACTGAGTCGGAAAGGCCCTTTTGGTCTTTTCAGCTGAAAAAAGAGAGAAAAAAATATCATTATGCATAATATAGGATTATTTAAAGGAAAAAGTACAGATTTTCCTTACAAATATTGGATGTTGCATTATTAAGCATTAAAAGCATGGAAGGTGTTGTGGTTAATATGCATAATTTACAACAATTATCACTTTAAAACTACCAATACTGAGGTAAAAGCATGGTAAGTTTTGTGATTGCTGTCCTTTACTACACCCATCACAGTAAAACTGAGGTTACTGAGGTAAAAGCATGGTTAGTGTTGTGGTTACTGTGCATTTACAAAAATTCCCACTTTAAAACTACCAATAGTGTGGTAAAAGCATGGTAAGTTGTGTGATTACTGTCTTTTTACTACACTTATCACAGTAAAACTAATGTTACTGTGGTAAAAGCATGGTGTTAGTTTTACTATAGGCCTACTTCTACTACACATACAAATTTGTAATTGTACTACTTAAAAACCTGATATGAATATGATTAACTGACTGAAGGTCTACTCTAGGCATATAGCATATCACGTGACAGACAGTGCTTAATCACCATATAAACCATTTTCATAGAAAGCAATGAAACTCAAAGCCAGATATAATGCAGTGACTGAACTTGAGCTAATCTGATTAATTTCGACAAACAGAAAATACATTATATCAAACATTATTAGGACAGCGTATTTACGACTACTTACCAACATCTGGCACACGTGAACTGATGCCAAATATCGCGATGTGTTCGGAATGAGACTTCTTCAGCGCGATTTCCTACTGATAAAATATACTTTTATAAATATCAAATAACAGCAAAGCAATCCAGCTTCCCTGGCAATAAGACAGAAATAATATAATTAAAATAAATACATAAACCATGATAAGATCTCGTGAATAAATGTTGATTAAACAGCTTCTCTGCTGCAGCCCGATAGGCAGAAATAATCGTGCTGTGATCACGAAAGATGCTTCCCATTGAAATACATTAGTTTAAAAAACGTGCTGATATCACGAAAATAACGAAATAAACGTGCCCGTGTCACGTTGCGTTGTTAAACTCACCGCTGAATGATCACGTGCGTTGTTAAACTCACCGCTGAATGATCACGTGCGTTGTTAAACTCACCGCTGAACGCGCTAAACCTTTGCGGGGACTTTGATATCAGATTGCAAGGGGTTTTAAACATCAAAAACCAGTTGGAGGGCCGGATAAAAATTATCTGAGTGCCGCCATTTGACACGCCCTGGAATAGATAATATTTTGTAGCCCAATGAGAAAAAAGTAAGTAAATAATTAAAACAAAATGAACAGCATTAGCTGCTACGTGTGAAAAGAAACCTGCTTTGGATGTATTATGTTCAGGACAAACGTAATAGCACTGCAATAGATTGGCTATATTAGGTTAAGGACCAACGTAATAGCACTGCTTATATTAGGTTAAGGAGCAACGTAATAGCACTGCTTATATTAGGTTAAGGAGCAACGTAATAGCACTGCTTATATGTTGGCATGTAACGTAATTGCGATTTGCAAAATAGTTTCCCCAGAACGTATTTCGTGTGATACAGGGTTGTTTAGAATGGGGCTAGGCTCAAGCTTTGTCTGTGAAACCTGGCAGTATTATTCCACATCAACTGGTGAAAACCCACCAAATAAAGGGGACAGAAAAAGCAAAGTAGTCTCATTGAGAAAAAAAAGTTTAGCACCAAATATGCATCTAAAATTAAATATTGTCTCATTCTATGCTTTCTCCAGAAACAATCAGTCTAAACCTAGACTGAAGACACATCTGCCAGACACACAGCCAACTTCCTACTGTAACTACAAGTAACCATATATCAGTGTAGAAGGGAGGCTCTGTTTTTTTTTTTGGACTGTTTATGACACACACAGCAAAACAACTTGAATTAATGAATACATGAATCACACAGACTACTTATGGATCATCATTATTTTAAGTGCTTTTTGTGATTGACAGTTACAGTCACAAACCTCCCCTCCAGCCATATGTTTCATGAATGAAAACAAGGATTTCGAGTAATATCATGGGGAGTAAACTAGATTAATGTTGTTCAAACAATTCATTCAAACTGCTTCTGCAAGAAAGTAGAACTCTTTTATCATTTACTATTAATATTGCAATATCTGCAAAATATAATTGCAGAAACTTTGTCCTATCATAGTCTTTAAAGAAATTAAACTGTGAAGAATCCATGTTCACTGAACTTCACAGCTGAAGATTTGTTGGGCCAAACCTGACCTCAAAAAGCAGGCCTCCTGTGATCCACATGACAATAAAGCCGTTAAAAACTAATCTTAAAATCTTAGTAAATCTAAAAGCAGGGTGAAGTTAACAAAAACCAACCAGGCAACACATTCCAAAAGACATACAATTGTACTTTGTTATACAGTATCTTGAATCATGTTAAGTAAAATAGACAGGGGCCAAAACAAAAAAAATTCCTGGCTGAAGTAGTGTTAACAGAAGCGGACCCCTCAGCATTTTCCTGGCCGAAGGTGGCGTACAAAGAACTGGACCCCTCAACGTCATCTCAGCATAACATGCAAACTGTACAGCGTTAGAACTGGACACACCAACTTCTTGATTGTCTGCAGAGAGGGAGAGAAAGACATGTTTTTTGTTGTTGTTGCTAATGTCAAAAATAGCAATAACCATGTAAAGGGGTTAGTATAAACTCATATTATTTAGAACAAGAGCATGTTAGTTTAAGAAACAGAAAAAAAGTCTACGGACCTTTTTCTCTCCAACTACTCTCCCAACATCACTCCAGGAGAAATCTAAGGATCCATCTTCAACTGCGGGGCTGAATACTGTGAAACACAATGCCATTTGAAATAATACAGACAAGTAAACAAACCCATTATATAACACAAACTGAGCTACTAACCATACAAGCTAAACCAACCAGATCATTTAAAGATGCTTTGTGGCTTGATTAGCTCTGGCTCTGCAATAAACCAGGGTGTTTCACTAGATATGGATGCTTAGCTTTGAGGTCAACTGTTTGGCACTATACTCCAAAAACTGACAAACTGTTTATGTTCCACCCCAACTTCCTGTAAGAAAACCGGAATTAAAACTGTGCTTATAAAGCACGTCATGTGGTCTTTATCCAAAACAACAGAAGAACAAATGAGAAAAGGCATGAAAGACCTTCCTAAAGACAGTCCAATTACAACATGCTTGAATTTAAAATGTCTGGAGGTCTGGCACTAACAAGCATCCAAACAGCTGTCACTGTCTTTCTGTGCAGTTATCACAGCGTTTCACTGATCTAGGTCAAGGCTGCTGGCAGAACTACAGGAGCAATTGAGCCAAATTTTTCATTTAAACAGAAAGATTCTGATGACGAGGCCTAGTTTGTTTCATGTGCCAGACGTTTTCTAATTTTGTCAATTTGTGAAATGCCAGTGCGTCTGCTAATGAAAAGCAAAGCATCAAAGATGCTGTATGTGTGAACCGCTTGGCATCACAATGTACACATTAAACCTCCTTTGTACTGAGATTAGTTTTATCATTAACTTCTGTTCATTTTAATTAGATTTTTCCATTCCTTTACATTTCAGTTTTTTTTGCAGTTTAATTCAATTAACTCAATATTTTCAAATGTTAGCTTTTAATTGTAATTCTGTTATTTGCATGTGCCAACTCGGATGTGTAATTTCCTCCATCAAAAGAGCTCTGTAAGAATAAATAATTTAAAAATATGTATGGAAGAGTGCAGCAGTAATCTGACATCAGCAGAAATTATGTACAGAAGATGCCCAAGGTCAGTCACACAAATGTGTTTTAGCATTTTTAATATGTCATTCTAACAGTACCCATCACCCATTCGGTTCTCTATTCTGCACGTTCATCTTAGTGTTCCAGCGTCCTGTCAAGGCTTCTGGAGTGTGGGCCACGTTTCCCCTGCCAAACGTCTGGGCTTGCCCTCGGCTCTTTCTCTTCCACTTTCCCTCAGTTCTTCTATTCCTTCAGAAAGCTCCAGTCTGTCTAGATTAAAGACGGTGTGAAATTGATGCTTGGATGCTTTCAAAGGGCTTCTGCTTTATCTTATTTTCCGTAAAGCCTCAAACCTCACTTTGCACCCTTATCAGTACTTCCCTGAGTAATCTTTGATGGCACTACCATATTTATTTATTTTTTGTCCTAAAATAAAATATCCAGTATATCCGTAGATGTTGAGATTATCATCTCTTACAGGCGTTCTGACTACAGCTGCATAATATCTGTTTTTAATATGTAGTATTTTTTTTCAGAACTGGTTATTTTTTCAAAAACTAATTTGATTTTGTTTGATTAATTATTTTGCATGTGTAACCGGAATGAGGAGACTGTGCTTTTACTTTGACAGGTGAGGTGATAGGGCAGATGAAGTTTAAAGTCTCGCTATACTGTTGGTAAAGCAGCGTTTGTTCTTGTTTTTCCTCTGACGAACGAGCGTGGTTAGTTCTCCTACTCTGGCGCGTTGAATGAACTGCAGTTGCGTAATTGGTGGCTTTGGCAATTTAATGTGAGTGGACATTGACTTTTATTTATATGAGTTGTAATTTGTAGGAGATATGCAAGTACAAATTCACAATATGTTATTTTAGGATTATTCCTATGCCGATGGCCTTTTCATCTGAAAGCTGTGTGTGTGTGTGTGTGTGTGTGTGTGTGTGTGTGTGTGTGTGTGTGTGTGTGTGTGTGTGTGTGTGTGTGTGTGTGTGTGTGTGTGTGTGTGTGTGTGTGTGTGTGTGTGTGTGTGTGTGTGTGTGTGTACTTTATGTAATAATAATTGTAACTTCCAAACTATACTTCCAGTATCGTCATGTTCAGTTAAACAACTGAACACAGTACAAGCACACTGGCATATTCATGTAAGAGTCAAGTAATTAATGAAGGCAGATTTGAAAAGTAGAGTGGCCTGCTATTGGGACTTGTTGTCACAAAAGTGTAATATGTTTTTATTGACTTTACTGGGCAATAGCAGTGAAAATGTCCAAACACCTTTTTGTAGTCAGGACTTTAATATATACATCGGTACATCTACGTAAAAGGGAGCAATGCCCTGGTCCTCCCCTGACTGTATGCATGCTGCTCTTTGCCAATTAACTTTTTTTCTATCTTAAGCTGCACATATTTAGAAAGTGCAGTAGTATGTTTTTGAGAAATAAGTCATACATAATCTTTTGTCTTTCAAAATGAGTGTTCTTTGAACTACAAGAGACTTTTGATTTAGTACTCAGATTGGAGGACAGTAATTAGTTTATCGTTATCACTAGCAGTTTAATGTCCACAGTCCACAGAGCTCGCCCACCCCTCGCTACCCGAAGCGAGGAGAGCACAGCAGTCGTCCTCCACAGACGCGACGGCAGACAGCGGCCGCTGTCTGTCAGTCAGAGAGTCGAGCGAAGCGGGCGGAGAAGCTGGTGGTGGCGCCGGCGAGCTCCTCGTGATGGAGGGAAGATCCGGGTTCCGCTGAGCATGGCGCTTTTTACGGCGCGGCACTGTAGCGGGCAGAAGTCCAGCTTCAACGAACGAAGCCATGCGAGTCCTCAGAGTCGCCATGGGCAACTATTCACAGTGATAGCAGCCACCATCATTGAGAGCTAGAGCTGCGTGGTCCTCACCCAGGCAGGAAACACAGATCACATGGTGGTCCCCGTCGCTGAGTGGTGCTCTACACGAGCCACAGAGGTTGCGAGGCATCTTTAAAAAGACGCTCGGCTCTTTTAGTGGGTGAGAAAAAAATGTGTGACGTAGCGGCGAACACACACACAAAACACACACACTAGAGAAAAGGATATTTCCACGCCGGATAGCGATGCAGGGAACGGCCGCTGAAGGCGGCGAGATGTCGACCAGCGGCTTCGGTTGAGAAGGCACGTCCTGCAGTGACGGCTTCCTTTCAGGATCCAGCGATGCGAGAGCTTCGCTGAAGAGATGAAAATCAGAGAATGGCAGCTGCTGCTCGGGTATTTATAAGCCTAGGCCACGCCTATTCTGGCGGGACGTGACGCAGAGGGCGCTTGGGTCAAGCGTCATGAGAGGCCTTGCATAGGCTGCTGCTTTTGTTGCAGAGCAGCCAATAGGCGTGCAAGTTAGTTCCGTCTGTGGCTGTATGCTGCTGCAAAGCGTTTTACATTATTACAAAATTAAGGATTGATTTTTGGCTTCAATATCTTGAGAAAGAATCTTTCCCGTAGCGTCTTCGACGCAGTACGAGAGAACTCTCGTAAGAGTACTTAATATTTTGTAATTATAATAAACATTGCTTCAGTATCTTGCATTTAAAAACTAAAAAAAAAATAGTTTATAGGTTATACAAAACTTTTATCTTTAAAAGTTCTTCTATATGCTCTATTATGGATATAATACTGTCCCATTTTATAGTTCCCTCTACAATTTACTTTTAATTGCTGCTTGCAATCATTAGACTAAGCTCAAAACACTCCACAGAGCATTTGAAACGACCTCTTCATTATGTGTTATTGATTCAGTCCCATTAAATATATAAATAAATTAATAAATAAATAAATAAGCATCATGGGGGACTAGGTTTTATGACACACTTGATGCACAATTCATGTGCAATTTATATGCATCATATAGTTTCTATTTAATTATCAGATATAAAAGTAGGCTACACATAAGTCACTTTGAGTTATTTTGTTCCTTTTCTCGTCATTGACCCACCACTGACAGCGGGTGTATCAGTCTCACACAGTGAATTAAAATCATGTCCCTAAAGGTAAACGAAAACATTCCTTAATGTCGCATTCAAATTGCTACACCTCCTGGTGTTCACAGTCTTTTCTAATGAAATGATTATTATTCAGATGTGCAGGGCCTTCTGCAATCAACTACTATGCAGAGTCATTAACATGAAAGTAGAGGCTGTGCATGCATGAGGTACATTCAATTAAAAGACTTCTGCATGGAAGAATTGTCAGGATCAGCTCAGGTTTCAAAGTCTGTAAGAAGATTATCCAACAAGTGGCAAAGTCACAAAAACCTCTAACTCTGATGGACAGGGCAAATTGACACCTCTGGATATGCAAAGCCAACCTGATTTAAATAGATCTAACTTTTAAGTGTATACTATATGCATTTGTCGGAAAATCCAACTGCAACTTGCAGACGTTCTGTCTATGATATTTGTAATCATAAAAATTAAAGCTTAAATATTAATTTACACAAATGTCAATGATGCATTTAGCTACATTTAAAAACAGCTTAAATATTTTAAATATTTGACTTCTCTTTTAAAATATAAAAACATTCCAATTTACTGCAACACAATTATGTGGTTTTTCAAAAGTTGTATTAAAACATCACTATTATTTAACAACATCACTATCCTTCTGCTATTTTGTTCAGTTTATCAATCATCTTCATTGTGAGTATCTTCTTTTATGTTCCACAGAACGTCATACAGGTTTGGAACCACGTGAATGTGAGTAAATGACAAAAATGTAGTCTGTCTATCCATCTATCCAACCTTTTTACCCTAGTGCAATGATTAATATCATATTGAAATGATCAGGAATCTTACTAAAAAATTAACTTGGAACCCTTCAAAAGGATAATCAGAGTGCCTCTAAGCACAATTCCGGAAGCAGCTAAAATTTTCATTTTCAGATGCATTGGCATTAAGCAATAATAAATAAAAAAACTAAGGGAAATTTGATTCTTCACGTGTATGAAAATCTTCATCTCTGTAATAGAACTCATATTATTTCAATCACAACTCTGCTTCTAACTAGCACGTATTGATCAGTTAAAGCACTTGGAACAATCAATGGCATTTGGAATCAATGTGTTTATGTGCCATATTTGAATGAATTTTTGAAGTCATAGTTCCCTTTCAAGGGAACTCGCGTTGCGTCGAGATGACGCTATGGTAATGGTCTGCGTGATTGCGTCGTGAAGCACTTGTGAAATCAGTCCAATGGCGTATAGGCGGGTGACGCCATGGCAGGAAGCTATAAAGTGCACCCAAACTAAACTTTGTCAGCTTCTGTCTTCAGCAAGCGCTCTGTGTGAAACTGTCTCTGTCTATTTATTGTTGTTTGTCCACAAGCATTATATATCTAGATAGGAATATAATGGCGAGCAAACAGCATTTTGGATCATGTGTTCCTTCCCTGCCCTCCTTCATTAAGAGTGGGGATACACGCGATTTATGTGTTGTTTGTTTGGGAGTAGAGCATGCACGGTCAGCTCTAGTAAAAGGGAGCTGACGGTGTTCATTCATAAATTCCTGACGTGTAACATATGCACTATCGAGAGTTTTAGCTCTGCTCCTGTTGGCTTTCTTCTCGAGGGAAGAAAGTCAATAAACAATTCAGTCATGCAGCTAAAATTCTAAATGTTAACCTTGAGACAAATTATGCCACAGATCCGAGGACTGGTTTGTCACGGTAGATCTCAAGGACGCATAGTGTACTTCCATATATCCATCCTTCCATATCACAGGAAGTTCCTGAGATTTGCTTTCAGGAGCAAAGCATACCAATATCAAGTTCTTCCATTCGGCCTAGCACTATCACCCCTCACTCTCACGCAAATGCGTAGATTCAGCTCTGGCGCCTCTGCGTCTGCAGGGTATTTGCATCATGAACATCGATGATTGGTTGATTCTAGCTCAGTCGCATCAGTTGCCGGTTCGGCATTGAGATGTCGTTCTCGCCCACATGAAAGAGTTGGTGTTTTGGCTAAACGCCAAAAAGAGTATGCTTTCTCCATGACAGAGGACCAGTTTTCTAGACGTGGTTTGGGACTCAATGTGGATGCAGGCATACCTCTCACCTGCACGCATAGAATAAAGATAGGCCAGTCACTCACTGTGAAACAGTTTCATGAGACATGAGTACATGAGTCAAGTCAAGTCAAGTCATCATCTTCATTTATATAGCGCTTCTGACAATGTCGATTGTTTCAAAGCGGCTTTACAGTGATAAAAGGATAATTTAAGGTAAGATAGATTGTTTTAGCTTCATAACGGTTCTTGAATAAAGATATTTTTCAACTAAAGTTAGTTTTGATTGATTCACTTCCGTCGCAAGGATCATTAGATATTAAATTAGAGGCCGCTATGATGACACCGTTCTCTCTACACAGACTTTAAACGTAAACCTGTGAGAAACGCTGATGGCGCTCACGTTTGCATCAAGAATGAATTCTATAGTTATGCACATTTGAATATATGTGCGCAGGTTTGTAATTCCCTACAAACCAAGCCTTAACAAACTACTTGTCTGGCCTTCAAATTTTTATACAGAATTTTATCACTTCAGGGTAGATAAGTGAAACCAAAACTACCCGACAACGCTTTATCTGTAGAGTGGTAAAGGGATCCTTCACAGGGGAGAGACTAGTTGGCACTTCAGCACTGCGTTGTCCTCGGGTCCAGGCGAAGGTCCATCGTCAGATCTGGATACGGCCTGGATCCGGCAGGCTGCGGGAAAACCTCAGGATAAACAAAGACACTAAAATTAGCATAGATGCTATTCTTCTTATGATGTAACAAGTACATAAGGATTTATGGAAGGTTTTCCTAGTTCCAGCTGACCTAATCTATGCAGCCTAACATTGAATTATAGAAGTCTATAATGTATTATGTGAATACTAGGTCAAAGAGATGTGTCTTTAATCTAGCTTTGAACTGACAGAGTGTGTCTGCTTCCCGGACAATGGTAGGAAGACAAGTTTTGGTGCTAAATATGAAAAGGATCTACCGCCAGCAGTCGATTTTGATATTCTAGGTATTATCAACTGTCCGGAATTTTGAGATCGCAATAGACGTGAAGGACTATAATGCGTTAAGAGCTCGTTCAAGTAATAATAATAATTTGTTACATTTAAAGTTATTTTAAAATGTATACGATGTTTAATAGGGAGCCAATGCAGTGTTGACAGAACGGGGCTAATATGGTCATACTTCCTGGTTCTGGTAAGAACTCGAGCTGCTGCGTTTTGAACTAGCCGTAGTTTGTTTATTAAGCGTGCAGGGCAACCACCTAGTAGAGCATTACAATAATCTAGCCTTGAGGTCATGAACGCATGAACTAATTGTTCTGTCACTTTACGTTCGAAAATCGATTGCACAATCGATCGGACCAACCAACACAAGTTTCAAAAACTAAAATAGGGAATCGATTTAACCAAATATGTACACTATTATTTTTAAAGGAATTAAACAAATAAAAAAGATAGATGTAACAAAACTCACAAACAAGCAGAAAAATTAAATAAAGAATTCCAAAAGTGCAGTAGGCATTGCGAAAGCTAAAAATAAAATTCCCACCAATATTACGCGCCTATAGTTTCAATCCGCTGCTTCAACCTGTACGACATGAGAGACGAGTGATAATCCCTAATAACTTGAGGATTTCGGTATAGAAGCATTTTGGGTTTTGGAATGTAGATCAAACTATGAAGGACAAAGTGGTATGCAAACTGTGTGATCGTGAGTTCCCATATCACAGCAGCACCACAACTATGAAGGGGCATATGCAGCTTTACGGACGTAAATAGGGCGCTTGAGACTCACAAGTCAGCAATATTACTTACAGAAACTTCTCCAGAAAGAACTATTGCTGAAACACAAGTGGTACCTCAATTCATTCAGCTGTAAAACAGCCATGCAGCTCTCAAGTCTCTCCATACTGCTTCTGAATGCTCACCGTATGCTCACCGTACATCCAGTGATGGGGGCAGAGTGCTTGAACCGCCCACTGAACGCAACTAGATTAAATACCTCTCACAGCCTTTAGCCTTTGGTCAATGAAATTAAATCTCTGCACAGAATTCCTCTGAGACTTGCTGCAATAAGATCCTAGGAGGTGAAGTTCACTTGAATTGTATGGTTATGACCGCCAGATGAGATTTTTTTCTCTCTCTCCTGTATTGCATTACATACGTGTCAAAACGAATAACATCTAAATCAGAAAATTCGGTGGTTAATGGAAATTAAATCAATTATTTATTCTCCAAATTTCAGAGATAAATTGAAATGAGTGGAGCATATCCACCCAAGAAGAGGAAACTGGCTGATTTCTTCAAAAGCTGGGCTGATATTCCAAACATTTTAGCATGACATAGCTCTGTAACAACAAACAAAATTATTTTCTGTATTATCGCTGTATTTTTAAAAGTGTATTCAATATGTTCAGAAAGCACTGACAGCCTGTCAGTGACAGGCCTACACAAGCTGAAATAGTTTTAAAAAGTCACAGTGGTAATTCATAACAGAATACTAGACCAAACATGGACCCAGCAATCCATCTCTTCCGCCTCAGCCAAGGTGATCGCCCGATTTAAATTTATGTGAGGGAGTTTTGTGAACTCTGCTATGGGGTGGATTTTGGTTATGGTGTTTTAAAGGACATGTTCCGCCATGGACTTAATGAATCTCTTTATCCCATGCCTGGCAATAAACCTCACATAACTCTGGTGCAATATATTGACTTTGCCCTGATGTTGAGCGGCTCGTCATTTACAGTGGGCTTTGCAGATGAGGAGCCCCGCAAGCCCACGGTATCCTCTCAGCTACTATTATTGTTTTGTGTAACTGAATGTTTCATGTCGATGTTCTTGTTTTGAGTTTCATGCCTTTGTTTTATGTTTGATTATGTTTTGAAGTTGCAGTCGGATTCTCAACCAGCTTGAACACATACATCCTAATTCACTCTTTATTTAATCTATATATAATTAGACCCAGGTTTAAATCAAAGAATGTTGGTAACAACTGTTGCTTTAGCTGTTTGGATATCATGTGAAGAAAAGTAAAACTTGATTAATTTTAGTGTTATCAGTGTTACATTATTTAGATATTGGGGATTATGTGGCTGTACTCAAATTATTATTATTAATTAGATTATAATCTACAGTAATTTCCATTCACAGAATAAGTACCAAGTAATCATGATATCTGCTTCTTCTTTTTTCCTCTCAGCTTCGCATGTATCTGCAAGAGATGGCTGATGTGACTGACAGGCTATTTTTTTTGTTTGTTTTTTTCATTATTTTGGGGCTTTAAAAAAAATGTAATCTTTTGGGGTCTCTGGTTTGACAAGCTATATTCAAACCTCACAAATGTTAGTCTCTATGTGATTTGGGGCAAAGTGTTATTTATTTTTCTGAAATATATTTGATGTGGCTATTCAGCGGTTCAAATTTAGATTAAATTTTCGCTACTCACCATCCATTTGTAGATGCCAGGATCTATATATCAAAAGGAAATATTTGTTATTAGAGCAAATATGAGCATTTGGAATGGGGGTGTTTCATTAATAATATTATTATTAGTGTTTTTGTTGTTATTAATAATAATTGCTCAGACTTGCAGAAGAAAATATTTGACACATGGCACTGTCAATTCAACCAAATACAAAGTATGCTTTTTACCTGACATATTTGAAAGACAGATGCAATGATTAATGCATCCATGGCCAGGATATAATTATAAAATATGACATGATTTTAAAAGTGACTTATAACATTGACTATGCAATACACTTTAATTAATTTAGTGCTAATAAAATTTTTAAGCCTATTTGGACAGAGAGATGTTTATAATGTAACAATATGTCAGTCATCGTGTGATAATGAAAATATGACTAGGCCTAGACTACTTGTTCTGAGCAGGTGTTGTCAGTGAACAGGCTGTAAAACTGTTGGCTAAGTTACAGTAACTCATGAAAAACTGATGGTAATTATCTGGGAAACATTCTCTAACAGCAGTCAAGTTGTCATTGTTTGTGTCAAACAAGTTGTGAATTTGTTGTAACATTAAAACAGGAGATCATGAGGAGATCCAGTGTTTTCCTCTGTGGGTGCACAAAACTTTCAAAAGATCACGTGAACAATTCCAGGATATGCTTTTTTCCCCCATTGGTTGTTACGTTAAATCTTACCCAGATACAATAGTGCTATTTTCGGATTGCCTGTTGTGTAGCCCCTTTCTTTTTTTGATTGGCTGTTAAGTGGCAGGCTCAACTAAGAACTCCAGGGGAGACGCGGCGACACGCTTGTTTCCTGCCGGTTCCATAGTAACAGCGACGCGGCCAGATACATTTTGGGCGCTGCGGCATATTAAATATATTATAAATAGTTTTCGGCATGAGAAATACAATGTGTGGCGGGAGTGCATGACAAAAGACTGAAATGAGTTACTGTCACGCTCAATGCGGGGCGGGAACTGATTCTTGCATCCTTGAAAGGAGCCGTAATAGCGCTGAACTGTTTGTGTGGTAAAAACACTCTGTTTTTAAAAGATTGTTGGAGTTTAAGGCCTCTTTATATTTCCATAAGGATACACTCAGAGAATTATGATACTCATAGATCCCGAGCATCATGAACAGTCTCTACACCGGCAAGAGGCGCGACACAGCGCGTCAAAAGCAAATAGGCACTGTCTATTCACTGCTGCCGTAGCAGTTTCAAATAATGTAAAACTAGCATGTTTGAAATGTTAACACATATTCCCTATGTGACATCTGCATAGTCGTACTCTTAACGGCTCTGATTATAGCCTATACTTATTGACTAGTGCTGGTTACTTGAAAAATCATATTTCGTGATAGTGTACTGGACGCGGGGCATTCATTGATAGTAAACGGATGCCCGCACTTCTTCTGATGTAGCGGCTACTTCACGCAATTAGGACAAATGTTTTTGCACATTTGCTAGTTTGCCCAGATAGCCTCGCACGGGGTAGACACGATGCATGAAATTTCTTTGGAATATTGCAACAATAATAACCCTATAGAGAAAGAACACTTTTCTTCTTGATGCACCAGTGTCGCCTTCTGAAATTTTTGGCACCACCATCGAGACTATCTCGAGAATTAAAGGCGCGCTCGGCTCCATATCTTGCATATCTACTGTGGTTCAAATCTGCACACTTTCTACACCCCAAGCGCTTCTTGCATCAGCCCTGAGGATGGACCTGTGATGAGTGATTACTTCAATTTGGAACCCTTCTGTAGGTCTGGCGTCGGGTTTGGTGCGCTCTTTCAAGCTCTTTATGGTGATAGGCCTCCATTTTGTGAATGTCGTTTAGGCCATCGCACTACGGGCAGCATGTTGAGCTCTGTAGGTCTCATCTCTTTACAAGAGTTTTTTAGTAAGGTTGAACAGTAGACCTCGGTTCCCTGTTAGAAAGTATTAAGAGGTGTGTTAGGTAGGGTTTTTATAGGAGTAAAAATAGGGCCCTGAAGTTCCCATATATAGGCTATCCATACCTTTCCCATAGGCCTCCTCTGATTTAGAGTCATCAGGCTTATATAGTGGGTAGTGCCTATATGTGGTAGTGAACTGGTTGGCCTTATTATAGGAAAAATGTATAGTCATGTCATGATTCTGCCTTCTTGTCCTAGATTTTCTCTAGTCTTGAGGCAGGATCATGACAGACCCATGTTTTGTGTGCAACCACATGGCCTTTTGTTTGGGCTGTGTGCCTGTGTTGTCTCGTTACTCAACCCTGCCCCCTTGTTTTCCTCGTTAGTCATTATTGTTTCATCTGTGTCACCTGTTGTCATTATTAGTTTCTCCCTATTTAATCCCCTTGTGTTTGCTGTCCTGTGCCGGTTCATTATCTATCCCTGATATTCTTTCATGGTCATACTTTGTGTTAAGTAACCCGTTGAAAGTCTTGTCTAGAAAGAAGTGTTTGATCCTGTCTTTACTGTTAGTTTAGTGTCTAGTTTATTGTCTGAGTCTTAGTCTAGTGTTGTCAATCTAAGTTGTCTAACCTGTCTTGTTTTGCCCCCTCGTGGGTTTTGTTTTCTGTTTTTTTTTTTTGTCTTTAAATAAACGTTTTGTGTTGCATACTGTCTGCGCTTGGGTTCATCCTCATCCTCATCCTCATAACAGAATGAACCGGCCATCGCTGAACCCAGCAGACAGTATGCCTTCACCTGTCGAACACCAGTCGGACGATTTTCTACATTGGTGGCAGAAGACTTCATCCGACATGGAGGGCAAGCTTCCTTTCCCTCCCCAGGAAGAGAGGTCTTTGAGGGAGTACGCTCAGCTCGTGAATGAGGGCAGGTTTTTCCTACCTGATAGCCTCCTCAGTTGCTACTTCATCGCGAGTCTCAATGCTCCCCCTCCTCTGGCTGACCAGGAGAGACTGGCCCGCCGCTCGTTCCGTGAAGTGGTGGATTGTTTGTCTCGTATGGAGTCGCAGGATCCCACCATTTCGTCACCTGGCATGCTGCCTGCGATCCCGGAGGGTCGCGTTCTTGCCGTGGCTACGCTGGTGGACCAGGCTAGTTCCACCAAGGCTCCTGAGACACCTGCCGTATCGGTCAGCCTCCGCGGTAAGCGAGGAAGACATTTATCGTGGGAGTCAGTTTTGGAGTCCTCCTCTCCAGAGTCTTCCTTGCCGGTGGTGGTTTCCCCAGCTCCAGAGAAGGACCCTGGTGATTCCTCATTACCGGCTACTAGTTTGGCTATGACCTCTGCCCCGCGGAAGAGGAAGGCTTTCTGTCCTCCGTCCCTATCTCCCCCTGTGTCCGCTATGAGTTATCAACCTGCTGCGGCTACAGTGAGAGCTGTTCCTGGACCTGCTGCAGGAAGCACAATGCCCGAGTCTGCGGCTGATCCCGAGTCTGCTGCTAAGGGAGCTGTTCCTGGACCTGCTGCTGAAGGCGCGGTTCCGAAGTCTGCTGCAGAGAAGACTGTTCCAGAGTCAGTGGCAGAGAGCGCTGTTTCTGACTCAACTACAGAGAGCGTAGTTCCAGATTCAACCGCTGAGAGCGCTGTTTCCGTGACTGATTTAAGGAGCTCTGTTTCCGAGTCTGCTTCAGAGAGCGCTGGTCCTGAGTCTGTTTTCATGAGTGCCGAGTCCAATTCAGAGAGTTCTGTTCCCGCTCCACAGCCGCCTGCTACACCCCCTGTCATGTGTCCGGTTCCTTTTCCTGCTGTTTCTTGTTTTGCCACCCTCAGTTTCCCCTGTTGTGATTCCCGCTCCGTCGCCCAATGTACCTCCTGTCCCTGTTCAACCCCGGACTGTTCCCCCAAGACTTCTCTTCGTCTTTCGATCCAAACCTGCCTGGATTCCTCGCCCCAAGCCCTCAGCCTGTATTCCGAAGACCCCCAGTCCTCCCATCTACCCTGGACTATCCCCCATGAACTCTTGTTCCCCTGCCTCCCCCTCCCGTGTTTGTTATTTGTATTGTTGCATCCCAACCCTGTTTTCGTGTATGCCGTTGTTGTTTGTCATGTTTTGTTGGTTTGTCTTTATCACAGTCTGTCTGGTCTCGTGTTTGATGTCCTCTTGAGCGTCTGGAAGCCGCTCCTTAAGGGGTGGGTTCTGTCATGATTCTGCCTCCTTGTCCTTGATTTTCTCTAGTCTTGAGACAGGATCATGATAGACCCATGTTTTGTGTGCAACCACATGGCCTTTTGTTTGGACCATGTGCTTGTATTGTCTCGTTACTCAACCCCACCCCCTTGTTCTCCTCATTAGTCATTGTTTCATCTGTCACCTGTTGTCATTATTAGTTTCTCCCTATTTAATCCCCTTGTGTTTGCTGTCCTGTGCCGGTTCATTATCTATCCCTGATTGTCTTTCATTGTCATACTTTGTGTTAAGTAACCCGTTGAAAGTCTTGTCTAGAAAAGTTTGATCCTGTCTTTTCTGTTAGTTTATTGTCGGAGTCTTAGTCTAGTGTTGACAATCTAAGTTGTCTAACCTGTCTTGTTTTGCCCCCTCGTGGGTTTTGTTTTCTGTTTTTTGTCTTTAAATAAACGTTGTGTGTTGCATACTGTCTGCGCTTGGGTTCATCCTCATAATAGTCAGGCCATCGTTCATCCGAGCATCAACCAGACATTTCTGCGTGAGACGGCTTCCTCCCTATCAGGATTTTTTCAACTGAGGCCACCGCTCTGTCAAGCTCCAGATAGAACTACAAAATCTTGAGACACCGTGAGAGCCACCTTCTACTAAAGCAGTAGTTCTCCTCTGAACTTCAGACATATAATATTTGTGTGTCTGCCCAATTGATATCTGTGATATAAACCCTATCGGCTTAGGCTTAGTATCTAGGATTTTATGTGGTGGTCTGCTAAGCATTCTCGCCTCTCAGTATCCGAGTGTCGGTTTCTTAGACCATCAGGAGATTTTATTCCTGTAAATCTACTCGTACTACAAGAGTCACCTGACCAAGGTCTGCCTTTTGCATTAGGTGTAAACGCTAGTGGTGTAACAGGGTAGATGGCAGCATAGGTAGCAGGCTACCTTCGAAAGCCTCCCATGCAGATATCTATGGGTGTTGTCAGGTCTCCAAAGAAAATTTGTCATGAGGATCTTGACAGTATGGGTGCACCCTTTCCTTTATTTCACAGTTCTTTGTCTGAAAGCAGGTAACATATTTTTTAAGAAATACAAAATAACACTCATTGTGCTCTTGTTTGTATATGATGCTCTCCGTTCACAGATTTTCCAACATTTCTAAATTGAATGAGATACAGGAGTGCTACACTATGCAATATAAAAACATGTAAGTTACTTGCTAGATTACCTATAAACCTGACAGCTCTCAAAATCTACTGAAATGTACTGTCTTTAAAGAAAAAAAAATACAACAGATGAAGACTTTCAAAAACATCAACACTTAAGGAAAAATAAAAAAATACAGTTATACAGATAGTTCCAGAAGTTTAAGGCGGTTGAAAAAAGAAAAAAAGAAATTGGACAACCCAGTTACTTCCAGTACTTCTAAATAGCTGATGTACAACTCCAGTGGCAACAGTTCAGCTGGGTAATTTAGTCTTTCTCACATGCCTCAACTTCCGGATCAGCGCTGATCATCACAAGGTCCGTGCAGTGGCATTTAACATTTACAAAAGCATTTTTACCCGCCAAACAGTAAGAAAGCCTAAAACAAAACCTTTAGGTTTTATAAACATTTTTTTTCTGATTGATTAAATATTTTTGACATAAATGACAAATGCATGAAACTGAAAAGTATGAATATCAAAACACGGCATACAGCATGAAAAATAGGGATTATGTGGTTGTAAAAAATTGCAAAGAAATTACAGCTGAAAAGGCTGCTTTATGTATGTAATACATTCATCCATAGGGCTGTTGGCTCGAGACTGGTGGAAACATCTGCAGAAAATGTGTGATGAGCTGCCACCCAAGCACTTTGGTTCACGATCAGATAACCCCTCACTACTATTAGGCATCGTAAGGTAAAAAGCAGAAGGGCATGTTTTGTGGAGCGATTCTCTAGTAAACAAACCAAACATAACTACTGAATGTGTATCTAAATGTTCTATTTCTCCATTGCTTTTCATTTTCTTCCATTTTGACACTGCAGTCTTGTATGCAGATGTTTCCTCAACACCATCCCAACCAAACGGATTTACATTGTAGTTATGATACACAAATGTAACATAATATAAGCCTTTGTGTAATATTGTGCGGTCTGATCAGTGGCATGGATTAAAAAGAAAATTGGCAAAGCAGGGTAGCGTAAACTGTGGCCTAAAGGAAAATATGCCATTTCATTGACCAGTGCAATGTTTATCCATCAGGACGGTAAACATTCATTTAAAGACAGATAATATCACTGGAGCTAACTCCGAAATCCATGGTCTAAACCTGAATCATACACATCATATATATTTTTTCATCACAGCAAACGTTGCAAATATAGAAACAGTGTCTGTACATAGTTCAATTGTATTTAGAACAAACTCAAATATTGGGAGAAAAAAGGTCCATAAATTACAGTGGTCCTGCAGAAGAAATACTAAGATTTCAGAAGATGTCTGTCACTGTTGGGTTCTTATAGTCTCACAGTACACAACAGCAAATCCACTGTCACAGGACTTGGCCATGCGGTAATCAAATACTAAAAATCCATTTCAACATTATATATATATATATATATATATATATATATATATATAATTTCAAATTTGCAATATATTCTCCTCTTGTTGCTTTAAGTAACATATTTTAATGTTTGTACACAAACCTCTTTCCCTAAGTTGAAATTCACTGAAGTGTAATATGTATCCGTTAGAATGTGATTAAGGATTCATTCTGGTCCTGTTCTTTGTGGTCCAACGGAAATTAAAAAGACACAGACAAACACTTGAGTAGATTAAGATTTTTGTTGGGCCGACACTCCCTTCCAGTAATCTAGAATGTCATGCAGGTCTTCATCCTTAGCAAACTGCACTTTTTTCCTCAGAGCGTGGCCCGCAGCCATGTACTCATCATCTTTGTGTCGCTTGCGATGGAGTTTAAAGCGCTCCCAGATGCTGTGCGATGGTTTGCAGTAGTACTCGGGACTAGATGAGTAACTGAGATTGTGGTACTGGGGAGAGAGCTGTGAGTAAGCCAAGTCTCTGGCCCGAGGCCGCGTAAGAGGCTCCAAGATGGAGGTTTTCCGGCTGTCCGGTCCTTCCAGCTCCTCAATTTGGTGGGAGTCTGGGTAGGAGTGCCGATGCTCGCTATACTGGCGGATCTTCTCCGCCTCTGCCCTTAGTATTGCAGCTGTGGGTGTGATGGTCAGGATAGTCTCCCCTGTGGGTGAAGTCTTCTCTATGTACTTTGACTCCGACTTGTACGAGGCCTCTGAACGGTAAGGCCTCGGGCTCCGCATCGGACCACCAGTGGCTGTACTCGGACGCTTTGGAGAAGCATCTGATCCGTGATGTCTTTGTAGAGAGTGGTGGTAGCTGTCCTTGTAGACAGGTGACAGGAAGCCAGACTTGCTCTGAGGCTGCTCTGAGATCAATACCAACTGAGGTTCAGCTGTTGACACAGCACCAGATTTCACCCCTTGGAAGGAGGTTGACTCTGATTTGAGAGCATCTATGCAATTGTTAATAATCTGGTTTACTTTGTCCACCTCCTTCGCGATTGTTGAGATTTCGGCAACCGAGCCTTGGCTGTTGCCAGCCATGGACATATCACATTCCCTTCGATCTTTGTGCTCCCCTGTTCTCACTTCCATGTAATTCCCTTTGGCCATTTTCGGAGTTTCGCTGATGTCTTGCAGTTTGTATTGCTCCATTTCACTGCTGGAAGGTAGATAGGGCATGCGGGTCATGCTTTCCCCAGCCATCATTTGCTTTTGAGACATCCTGGATATTGTTCCGCCCTCGAGTTCACCACCGTATTTAAGCTCAATTATGTTCTTCTTTAAACTACCTGCCTTTTTGTGCTTTTCATCCTGTTGTCTCTTTTTTCGCAGGCAATAATACACAATCCCTAAAACAATTACCATACTGAAAAGACATCCTAAGATAGTCATTATGTAATGAGTGGCTGTTGCATTATTAACTACTCGCTCTTTTCCATTCCTAGGCCCAGTGGACAGTGTCAGACAAGTATGATTGAAACGCAACGAGTTTCTTATGGAAGCCACACAGTAGGTATAATCAGTGTGGGGTTTCAGGGTTTTCAGTTCAATATCCTCCTTCTGCCGCTTCAGATTCTGTATGTCAGTGAAGAAGCTGTTGTTGTACTGGACAAGGATGTACATCTTCTTGTAGGGGTAAGGGATCTGAACAGTGATTACTGCGTTCGTGTGAGACACTTGCTTGAGTTTCATGATTGGTTTCACATCCAAGTCTATGTAAGTGGGACTGATGCTGATTTCCTCTGGCTCGGTCCCTGAGGGACAGTCTTCCAGCCCACACGGTGTTGAGTCCGGAGGGAAAGTGGTGGTCTCGGGAGGCACAGGGATGTACGGAGTCACGTAGTCCTCCGTGCACACAGTGGACAGCATATGCAGAGCATTCCGGTATGTGGGATTGTTCGGATTCTGGCTTAGTAGACTGTAGCCCGAGACTCCTGCAGGAGTATCGCAAACCATCCGTTCACTTGTCCTGTTGGGAAAGACAGAGAGCCACTTAACGAACCCCAAGAGCTCACAGGAGCAGTTGAAAGGGTTGGTGTAGAGTTCACATGTGGTCAGCTTAGTCAGGCTGGTAAAGGTGGATCCATCTAGCACCTGGATGCGGTTCATGGAAAGGTCAATATTTTCTATGTTTGGGCACTCCCAAAAGGCATTGGGTGTCACAGTCTCAATCAGGTTGGCCTGGAGGTAGAGGTACTGCAGCTTGCCCAAACCCCTGAGAATCCCTTCAGTCAAGTTACGCAACTTATTGAAGCCCAACTGGAGAACCTGCAAATTGAACTGGGCTGAAAAAGCTCCATCCTCAATGTAATTAATCTCATTCTTGGTCAGATTCAGGTATGTGAGGTTGGTAAAGCGGCTAAGGGCAGAGTAGTGGATGCTCTTGATCTTGTTCTCATTCAAACGAAGGTCCACTATGGTGCTGTTGATATGCTGAGGGATGGCCTCATAGGGTGGCTGGTTTTGGCTGCAAATGGCCAGCCATACAAAGCCCTTTTCGCCCTCTATGAGCCAGCAATCCCCCCTCACACCACCTATGTGAGTCAAAAAGAATATGGCGACAGACCAGAAGAAGGCACTCTTCACCATGCCTCCATTACAAGCTCCTGATGCCCTCCTGGAAGCCATGAGCGATGCCAGTTAGTAGCAGCTTGGGGTAACACTTGAGTTTGAACTAGGCTGGATGGAGCCTCACAGTATTTGAGCAGGGTAGTAAACCCTTTCCCTTTAGCCAAGGGACAAAAATGTTCAGTCACTGGTCCAGAGAATTATTTCACATTGGGTGAGTTGAGTTGGGTGTTTCTGCACTGATATATCAGACCCTTATTAAACCCGCTGACCATAGCTTATGCATTTACAGGTTAAGTCTCCAATGGAGAAGTCTTCACACTAGTGGAGTGCTAGAGCTGGGACTTAGTGTTTCACCAATTCAAAATGGCCTGTGCTTATTTCCCCGGGGTAGAGCATTGTTGATGGCTTTCATCCTCTTGTCTTTTCTTCTCTTCCACCATTTCAGTCTCATTTATGGGCCCAGAGGTACACCCTGGATAAGAAAAGGAAAAGAAAAAGAAAGCATTGACTGACGCTCACAAAGTCTTTAAATTAGAAAAGTAATATTCGATATAGGTACAGTTCAACATGGGCCTGCGGTGAAGACATGTTTCATACTATACAAGAGTGTGCAACCTAATACAGCTCAAACTAATAATTCATATAATCCCATTGTATTTACTTTCATAATGCCTCACTCATATGTCCGTGAACAAAGCTCTTCTCACCTCATGACTTACAAAAGTTATTTGTTTTTACTTCTGTAGATGGAAATCACAGACGGCCGTATGACTTTAAACATCTAATAGCACGAACAAACCTGAAACAAATGAGTTGGTCTGTTGCTGGAGTAAAAGCATGGAATCTTCTAAGGAAAGATTTAAAAAGTTGTAAAAATATTTTGGAATTTAAAAAGAGTTATAAAAAGAAACAACTTGAATTATATCAAACTGAATTTTGATTTGGACTGTATGTGGTCAATGTAAAAAGTTGAAACAAATATCAGATATGTTGGAGATTGGGTGATGGTGGAGGGAACAATGCCAATGACATCTACTATTTATGTTAGTATATTTTGGGTGATGCTAATGTCATCTACTACTTATGTTAATACATTTTGGGTGATGGTGGAGGGAACAATGTTAATGCCATCTACTATTTATGTCTATAAAGGGGGCAGATAAATATAATAATATTATTCTTCCATCTGCTCCTTTCTGATAATGGAAATGTAAAGGAAAAATTTAAATGAATTGTATGTGATTAGTACAAACAATGCATTTTCATGAAAAGAATAAAAGAGAAATGAAATGAAATGAACCTATGGAAGATAAGTTAACTTTGTTAGTTGACCATTAATTTATTTTGCACACAATTTTCCTTCCCTTAAGTTCCTGTGACATACTGCTATTATTGGAAACCATTAGCCAATTTCCACCTGACAGATAAAAGAAAGCAAGAGTGTCCCTGTTCTCCCTCAATTAACTCTGAAGCCGTCAACATGTGCATAACCAATATTTGGGGGAATTGCATGTAATGTTAAAAATATACTAGATTTGGGCAAAAATACACATAATCAATTACTAAATAAAAAACCGTTTCATCATTTAAAAAAATACCACTGTGGGTGAGAGAAATTCTGTATTTCACAAGCTGCTTTGCCTCTTAAGTTTTCTCAAGCTTTTTTTTTTTATACTCATTTATTTTTAAATGAAATACCCAGCTATGAAGACAGAGGGAAATCACATGGGAATAGTATTTATTTGAGAGACACTGCCCTCACAGAGAGAAGGTATGTTCCCTGGGGTGGCAGAGACAAGAGGGAGCTTCAGTTCACAGTCATCCCAGGCAGTCTTTGAAACTACATTGAGACAGCTGTAAGCAATGTTGGCTGTATCGCAAATCATTTTGTGAGTTAAGAGAGGATGGGAACAGGTTTGAAAATAAAGGCTTTTCTTTCCACTGCACTCTTTCTCCTAACAATCCTACACACTCCTGTGTGTATTGGCATTTTGCAATAACCTGAGTGCTATGAATGATACTTATTTTGCTTTACTGCTACAATAAATTAGCAATATATAGTCCTGTAACTAAAGACCCCTTTGTCCCCTATCACAGCAATGTCAAGTAATGTGCATGTTACCTACATTATCCATATAATATGGATAAAACTATGTGTGTTAATAAAAATAACACAACAATGGCAGCACAAAATGAAAGTCATTCATTATTGCACTCTGTATCCTTAAAGCTGGTGGAAGCTCCTAAAACCTCTTCGCTAGATGGAGGAATTATGAGCAAAGACTTGCACAATATTGAGTTCTTTACAGTGATTTCCACTGCACTAAAAACTCATTCTAATTGCGCTGTCTGATTGGCCCACTGTAATTCGTAACTTAAGCAGATTCTTGCCCTGTGGAAGCCACAATGACTGGAAGAGAGGGAGCACACTGATTTTACACAAGCCATATATTAGTGAATTATGCAAGAAGGGCATGCTTTCACTGAAGAGGAACGAAGCATACTATAGATGGACACGGTTCATAAAGCTCCCTATGGAAGGCAGTGGAGCTGGGATTTCACTGGGCTTTGCCTGGGTTCCTCCCAATTGATGTGTTAGATTGTCTATGAGAAAGTGTGTGTGTGTGTGTGTGTGTGTGTGTGTGTGTGTGTGTGTGTGTGTGTGTGTGTGTGTGTGTGTGTGTGTGTGTGTCAAAGAAAAAGACTGAATGCAGTTATTTACAGAAATATGCATATACACATGACAAATGCACTTGCATTTTCCCTTTGAGACTTGCAAGATTATCTGTCTGCCACTGAAAAAAATTACATTCATGACAAACAAAGTAACACTGAAGTAATTTGTTTTGAGAAATACTTCCATACAAATCTGCATACAAATATAAATTTAAAACGAAGTGGTAGAAATGTAACATTCAAACTTGAATTTACCTGTTCATAAATTCCAGAATTATCATTTTCATACCATGGTAGCAATTTAAATGCAAAACTTTCAGTCACATAATATATATATATATATAACATATTGCTGTAAGTAATTTTAATTCATTTTCTTTTGTTTTATTGGTAGTTAGCCCTAATTTTAATTTAGCTATGTCCGTGAACCGAAGCAAACATAATCATATCCCATTTCTTTTAACAACCTTTTTCCTGCCACTAAGCTGCCACACTGCAATCAAATACTCCTCGTGTGGTTTTAAATTCAAAATTCTAGAATATGTCTGTGAGAAATTTCACGCAACCCCATTACAAAAAGATTTGTGGATATATTTTCCCTGGTGTTCACATAGATTTGTGAAAGGCAACCAGGCCTCTGTAAAATAGTATATTAACATCCGGGGAGGGTGATGTAATTGGAAAAATTCAAAAAACAAGTCAGAGAGCTCCTATTATTTGCTGAAGCTCAGCACTTCTGCTCCGAGGTAGAAAAACACGCGCACACACACACACACACACACACACACACACATACGTGTTTACGAGTACCGACATGCACCCACCTCGTCTGCTTACGACCCATATTTTTCTCTGCCGACTGTTAGGACAGTGACAGGACAGGCAGGCGATGGGCTGATAGACAGCTTCATCATGCCACACTGCTTTCTAGATGGTTTAATCCTCAGGCCGTGCCGCTGCCTGCTTTCAGCTGCCCTGTGCAAACAGATATCCTGCTGTCCAGAATGGCAGCTGCTGACACGAGATCCCCCAGTGTCACGGACAGGTGCAGAGGCAGGAACCTTAGCAGGTGGATATATTGGTGGATGGAGATCAGAATGACAGCTCATGGTAATGGTGGCCACAGCACCAATCGACTAGATCCATCAATGCCACTTGAAGGTCAGAGGTCATCTTCTTAGTCAGCTGACCTTTCTCTGTTTGATTTGTCTTTTTTTCAGACCTACAAGCTGTTGTCCACGTTAATGAAGTCAGAAATTGAAAAGACTAGCAAGAGGACAAGACAGATGTGCACTGACTAACTTTTAGCTTAGGATGCATTGTTCTTTAATTTGAGAACATTGCACAAGGGTTTTCTTTTATTCCCAAAATAAACCTTTGTCCCTGGTTTCCTGTGTAGCACCTACGGTGTTTGTTTTGGTGTGTCAGACTCAAATCTGTTTAGGTAATTGTAGTCTGATGAGCACAAAAAAAAGAAAATTCACCACATGAATTTTACGAACATTCAGTGTCACATGATCCTTCAGAAATATTTACGAAATGCTGACTCTTAAGATTTTTTTTACTATCAATGTTTAAAACAGTTGTGCTACTTAATATTTTTGAGGAAAACATGATTTCATTATTTTTTTACATACATGAGTTCAAAGTTCAAAAGAGCATTCATTTGAAATATAATTATGTTCAACTTTATCAATGCCTTGCTGCCACTTTTGTTCAATTTAATGTGTCCGTACAAAATGAAGGTATTAATTTCTTAAAAAAAGACCCAAACTTTTGAATACTAGTGTTCATAATTTCTTTAACATCTGACGTAGATACACCTGACTTTGGCAACACTGTCTAAACAAACAGATCATATTTCATTTCTTACACAATAATGAATGCAAACAGTTAATCAAAGCCTTCTGCCCCTAATTGTTCTGTTGGCTCCGTGTCGACTTGTGGATCACATAATGTAACTTCAGTTGCCCTTGTTCCATACATGGTAATAGCTGGAGGAAAAATCCTGTCCACAAACTCTCCTAGTGCAGTAGTAAACTGTAACGGGCCAAATTTATTTTTGGAGTTAAAATAAAGTGAACCTAGAGGGTTATACATTCACAAAGCGTATTATAAACAAATTTTAGGCATCTGTGATGGTCTGTTCATTTCATTTAGAGTTAATTTAGAGTCTTCACATAAGCTGCAATTCGTGCCAACCACCCTGCAACTAATGAAGTAGCACCCAGAGGGTTATAGAAACTAAAGCGAGTGCGACATGACTGTTTTTGAATTGTTAATGACAACATAAGCAACAAATGTGGCAAGGGAGATATACACACTTGCATTTCTCACCCACATCATCTCAGCTGTATGGACACCCTTCAATGTAGAGCTTGTATAATCAGCAATGTAAGTTGAACACTTAAAGTTGGGTCATTAACACTTGGTAAACAATAGCCGTGTTTCCAACTGTCGGTCCAAAAGCGAGTGTGCTAGTGCCTGCCAGGGCCAGTTTTGTTTCCACTGGCACTTCTGGGGCTTTATTGGACCTGATCAGGGCTTTCTCTGGGCCAATGACCAGGAGGTTTTGGCCTGCCGAATACCTTGGTCCAAAGCAGGCCAACTGGGTCTTGAGGAATGGTCATGAACAAAGGCGGAGTTTACCTGAGTCATGAGAGGTTCAACATCGCTGTTAATATGTTTATAAGCAACTGAAAAAAATACAAATATCAGGGCATGTCAAAACATCTCAAGGACCCCAAAAACACCTTAGACCCCAGAGGGTTAATTTCCTATGTTTTCATACCAAGCTGCCAGCTGACCTTAACATGTAAGCCATTAAAAAAATGTTCAGCTCAAAAGACACTTTCAGACACAATGCAGCGAGTGTTTTCAAATAACTACCGATTGCGATCCGATGGGGATTCTGATCACCATATGAGGCAAAAATATATTTATGCTAAAGGCTACTTACTATATGCTGACCAGTGAGATAATAAATACACATGTGCTAATGGAAAATACCAGAGATAATCGTGTACATATTTTGTTTAATGTTTCATCTGTCTCTTCCCTGTGCCTTTGTTGATACCGGACTTAAACTTTGGCTGTGTCCAAAATTGCCCCCCATACCCTTAAATAGAGCACTGTTTGAGGAGACAGCCATTTGTAGTGAAACCATAGTGGACGTTATTCGAGTGCACTCATTTAATTCCCCAATGCACCGCAATAACGAGTATACAACCGATGTACACTCAACGGCTAGAAAATTCCCCTATAATGCACTGTGAGAGTCACATGACGAATGTATTCCTGCATCTGACCAGAAGATGCCGCGTGAATCATCCATACATCCATCCATGAATTCATCCATCCATCCATCCATAATCCTAACCGCTGGTCCACAGCGTACAGTGTAATATCATACAGGTATAAATTAGTTTCTAATTGATTGTTAAAGGTTTACCGCAAAACTTAAAATAATAGCCCGGGCTTTTATTTTCCCAAATCGCCGAACTGCACCAGCTTGTATTTGAGACAGGCGTCTATATGAGACAGGCCTTTAATTTAGTGTTGAGACTTCACCCTGCGCTGCAATATACATTTAGTTTTACATTCATTTACAGAAATCAGCTGGTTAAATGAAAATTGCTGATGTTATCGGATTTTCAGGTGATATTCTCAATTCATTCAGTTAACGGAGGTAAAGTGAATTCAGACTGCAGACTAGCAACGATTGTATTTAATTGTACAGTACAATCATAACATAGTACAGACATGATCTTAATTCCATAAAGTCCTTAAACATAACAATATTGCTGGCCATAAACTGACAAAGTGCGCGTTCGGTGTGCGATACCTCGAGTTGTCATAGACGCGGCGCGGCGCTTCTTGTCCGGTGTACGATACCTCGAGTTGTCATAGACGCGGCGCGGCGCTTCTTGTCCGGTGTACGATACCTCGAGTTGTCATAGACGCGATGTGGCGCGGCGCTTCTCGTCGGGTGTGCGATACCTCGAGTTGTCATAGACGCGATGTGGCGCGGCGCTTCTCGTCGGGTGTGCGATACCTCGAGTTGACACGACACGGCGCTAACTCTCTCTGCCTGCCTTGCTTGGGCTAACAGCTCCCGTCCAGATGTGCAGGGCTCTCTTGCGTGCGCAATCTGTACCATAGAACTGGCCTTAACAGTTTATTTATCCAAACCTGTAGCCACACCAGGCGTGTAAAAGAGACAGGCGTCTCTTTGGGACTCGGCTATTATTTTAAGTTTTACGGTATACATAGTTTCCATGACAGAGTTCAAGATAAATCTTGATCTTACTACTGGAGCTGCCAGTTTGCTAAGTTTTAAACAATTATCAATCAGCAAGCACAAACTATGCAAAAGCGTCATTCACTTCTTCAAGTGCATTATATTAGCGGAGTAATATAGGGAATAGTGAATGAGGGTATGGGGGCTAGCCTGATGTCGTCATACTCAGATTCTAGTCAGAATATGAGTCTGATACTGCTCCATTGGGCTGTGATTATGGGGCATGTTTCAACCGAACCAGGAAAGAAAATGCTTCTGCACTCAATTGGATAGACCTACAACCAATCAGAGCAACGGAGTAAGTGACGTATGTTGAATGCCTCGATCGCGGTTCTCTGTTCCTCTTTTAAAATGAATGTGCTGTTGATGGCGGCATCTACTGATGATCCGACGGTAGCCGCTCGCATCAGCTTGCCTGACAGACATTTCTGGCTGGATGAAGGACCACCACCTTCAACTAAACCTTGCGAAGACATAGCTACTTGTAATCCCGGCTAACCCAGCACTTCATCACAACTTCACCATTCAGCTAGGCTCGTCATCCATAACTCCATCAAGATCAGCCGGGAACCTTGGAGTTGTAATTGATGACCAATTGATCTTCACAGACCACATTGCTAGCACTGCCCAGTCATGCAGATTTGCTTGGTACAACATCAGAAGGATCAGGCCTTTCCTATCAGAGCATGCTACACAACTCCTTGTTCAGGCGCTTGTTCTATCCAGACTGGACTATTGTAATGCTCTCCTGGCTGGTCTCCCAGCTTGCACTGTCAAACCTCTGCAACTGATCCAGAATGCTGCAGCTAGAGTGGTCTTCAACGAGCCGAAGAGAGCACACGTCACTCCTCTCCTCACAAAATTGCACTGGTTGCCGGTTGCCGCTCGCATCAAATTCAAGTCACTGACGGTTGCCTACGGAACAACCACTGGCACTGCTCCCTTGTACCTTAACTCATTACTTCAGACTTATGTGCCATCCAGAAACTTGCGCTCTGCAAGCGAGCGGCGTCTTGTGGTGCCATCTCAAAGAGGCACAAAATCTCTTTCTCGGACCTTTACCATGACTGTTCCCTGCTGGTGGAATGATCTGCCTAACTCAACCAGAGCTGCTGAGTCCGTACCCATTTTTAAGAAATTGCTGAAGACGTATCTTTTTCGGCAGCACTTGATAAAGTAATAAATCAAGTAATAAATCATAAAACATTGAACTGCGAAGGGTCATAGCACTTACATACTGTTGTCCTACTGCTAGTTTAATTGCTTCTATTGCTCTCATTTGTAAGTCGCTTTGGATAAAAGCGTCTGCTAAATGAATAAATGTAAATGTAAATGTACTGTACACATCTTAATTCTCCAGCGACAGCCATCTTTGTTGTAAACAAATTCAACCCAAGCGATCTTTGGTGATGTGGATGATTATGTTACTGTCGATCATCTGTCCATCATCATATAAAGCCTGCCCTGACAATTTGATTGGTTCAAACAGCTCTGGTTCGAGCATAGTTGCTCCACAACGGATCAAATCCAGACCGAACTTCCCGACCTCAAATGTTGTGGGCGGGGCTAAGTTCTGCTGGCATCCAGGCTATATGGGAGCCATTTTGGAAACAGAATCGAGTTCCGAGGCTATTGAGTCCGTCTGGCATTTTGTTAGTCCTGGGGTCACACTGGCCCATTCATAAGTGGACTAGTAGTAAAAAGCTCAGAGTACTGATATCTGAGAATATATACAGTAAGCCTGTAAGTGTAATATATCTATATATTTACCACTATATATATATATATATATATATATATGGATTAAACAATTAAGTCATTGGTGGTTATAATGCATGCCTTTAACACAGACACAAAATAAAATACTAATAATGAAAAAATCCATTGCCTAAAAACAGCGTGTTTGAATCAATTAATTTTTTTTATCAATTTCAGAGAGCCAGTGGGAGTGAAATCTTGACATCAGAATGAGGCCTAAGGGAGGGATTATATGTAATTGTTATTCAGTGTCGGCTGGGTTTGAGTCTGGAATTAACTGTGGTTTACCAACAATGCACATTTCTATCCTAAACTCAAATATTATGCCAAGCATTACTGCTTTCCTACCCACAAATTTGTGCCCTCTCATCGCTCTGTTCTGCATGTTCATCCACACATATTAATGACTCTCGCTCTGCATATGCCATTAGTGGCTGCTGGCAGGCAGGGTTACAGAAATTCACTTTGTTTTCAGGGGTGCCTGAGGAGGGGCACGGACAGCCATGTGTTGAGAGCTGCTTGGCATCAGCTATTGGATGACGATGGATGTGAAATTGGTTGGACTGAAAAACCTGTCTGGATGTGGCCAGAGCCTCTCACATCAGTGGTGCGATGCAGTGACATGACCATAGTTTGGGTTGGAACAGTTTTTGATATGGATCCTGAGTCCCTCAAAACAGATGCCTCCCATACAAACAAGAAGAATGGGGGACAGGGAGAAAAAAAAAATCACTTACGGTCTTAAAGGGATAGTTCAGCCAAAAAAGAAAACATTGGCAGGGAAAGAGTTAATAAAATATCTAAAGTGGACCATCAAATAAAGTGTTAGCGAATTCTGTAAAACACATGTTTAGAAGGACATGAAGGTGAGTAAATAATACATTTATAAAATTCTGAATTTGTTGTTTCTCTTTACTAAACTGATTCAGAGAATGACAACCCTACTTCTCTCACTATTCAAATATTGCATATTCTGATTAATCACTGGCGGTTATAATTATAAACTATGGAATTCATAATTCTTCCAGACTCCCACTGATGCTCATAAGAACAAATTTAAAGTACAGTACGTGGTAAATAGGCCTTCTAACTAATGTAAATCAATATTTAAATAGTATAACAGTAGCAAATGTATCTCTCACACACGTGTCCTGTATTGTCCCGTATACTGTCCTGTAACAGAGCAATAACCAGGTGGTCACCCTACGCATGATTCATATAACAAATCATATTTGTATTTTAACATATTTGTCAGTAACCAGGCTTTCTGCGACTAAAAGGCAGTTTTCTTTTGTACTGGTTTCCTATCCCTAAATACATATTTTTGCCTGGTTTGCTAAATGGTTTTGTTATTGAATAAGTGCTGGGACGAGAGACAGGGGCTCTGAAGACCATTAACTTTTTTTTTTTTTTTTTTTATCTGTTCCTTCTCTACTTTGGACAAGGGAGATCATAACAGTCTTCAACAAAATGGTTGTTAAGTACAACTGTTATGCATTAGTCAAATTGTGTTTGTTTACTAACACAATCTATAATTGTGACTAATAAAATCAGACCACATCTTATGAGTAATCAATATTGAAATCTACAAAAAAAAAATATATATATATATATATATATCAAAGGCTCCACAGTAACACAGACTCACAACTGTATCCATTGAGACTAAACACCACCAAACTGCGACACTGGAAAAAAGCATGGCCATCATCAACATCATCGCTCACACCTCCATCCCCTCCACTTCATCATCATCATTATTTTTATCATTACCATTTTAAAACTGTCATTTCGGATATCTAGGGAAAAAATGGACTAGTGAAGGGCTCACTCAGGAATACCGGGATGATCTTAAAGCAATACAGTTCCTCCGCAGCTTAGTCTCCAACTGAGCATGAAAAGAGAACAGAGAGGCAAATTATATCTGCACTTTCCTCTATCCTTTACAAAAACTTTACCTACCAAACTCAAATGTCCATGAAATGAATATGAGAAATCCATCAGTGGAAAAATGTGAAGTGGGTTGACTGATGGCTTTAATGGGCATAATAAAACAGACTTCATCCTGCGGTCCATTCTCCCAAGTCTGTGACCTTTAAAGCAACAGAATGGCAAAGGCCAAGAGTGTGCATAACCTCAGCCAGCAGGATACGGAGGCCTTTAGGCCTCTAGGTAAGTTCTGGGTAAACCAACAGAGACTGGGCTCATTAATATAACAGAGACATGCTGTTTGTCCAGCCTGACTCACTCCAGTTAGACTGATTTCACTGCAAAGTGTCTGCATTCATTACAGATGAGCCGCATAACTTGTTAGAGTCAACACTGAAGTGTTTGCAATGGGAAAAAAAAAACCTGATCTGCATAAGCCATCATTTATATTCACATTTTTGTACTCGTGTTTTTGCTTGCATTTGGCCCCAAGCTCCTTAAAAACATACTGAATCTCTTGCAAATATTAATATAAATGATGCCATTAACAACATGAGGCATGTGTTGTTGAGGAAGTCTGTACTCCACACTTAAATGAGCTACATAAACAAATGGTAATAGTGTCTGTAGGGAACCTTCTTAGCTCTGTCCATTCCTCATTAATAGCCCGAGTCTCCATGGTCCAGCGGAGGCCATGTGTGCTATAGGCCAGAACAGTCAGGGTCTTCAAGCCAGACGGAGCCTCCTCTGGGAGTGCACAGCTGCTCCCTGGTCTGGGTGACATTTCGCATTGGCGAGCATGCAGAGCAGTGATGGCTTTTTCTGTTTTTTTTCCCTGTGCAAAACCTAATGAGATGGCAGTAGATGAACTCAAAGGTTTTTACCACACATTAAGCACTTGTGAAATGTTCCTTGTTCTGGCGATTTGAATTTGTGTGGTATAATTTCATTAGGAAAGACAATGAAAAAAATAGATTTCTTTAATATCTCAGCCGTTTCCCCTAGACTGCAAAGAAATTAAAGGATTAGTTCACCTCAAAATGAACATTTCCTGATAATTTACTCATTATCAGCAATAATATACTCATTGCCATCCAAGATGTTCATGACTTTTTTTCTTCAGTGGAAAAGAAATTAAGTTTTTTGAGGAAAACATTTCAGGATTTTTCTCCACACAATGGATTTCAATCGCAACCAACATGTTGAAGTCCAAATCAATGCCGTTTTAAAGGGCTTTGAAGTGCTTCAAATTGCTCTGCACGATCCCAGCTTAGGAATAGGGTCTCATCTAGCGAAACGATCGGTCATTTTTGGAGAAAATAATTTTTTTTTTTTTTTTTTTGGCTATTCAAAGCAGTATTGTATAATGCCATGTGTGTAATTATGATTGCTGTGGAAATCCTGTTAGAATAATGGGAGCAGAAATTCTGCTGTGATTTTCTGTAGAGCCTTGTGGGCTCAACATCACTCTGAGCAAAGTGCAGTCTGTTGGACCTTCACGCTTCATGGAGGACACAGATTTACTGACTGCTGTAACTATCTCACCACCCAAGAACTGTCAGCAAAACTGTCTGTTTAACCATTGTAGGGTTGGGAATAAGTTACAATTTAAAGTGGTCATGAAATGTCAACATTTCCTTGATAGTTTCACATATCCCGTACGAGGTTGTAAACCTACTGCAAGTTTTATACCTCAAAGCTAACTCTCTAGTTTAAAATATGAGTTTTTGTTTTCCACCCTTCTGAAATGTCATGATTTGAAATTGCCCAATTCGTGACATCACAATTTCCCTCTATATGTTATAAGGTGCATTGAAATTTCGCCAATCAAAGGATTACTTGCGTTTCTGAAAGATGCATTGCCCCTTTGAAATTAAGTGTTTGAGACAAGAAAGTGAAGAAGAGGATGGAAAAAGATAATTTCTACAAATATTTGAACTTTTTGACAAAAAAAAAAAAAACTAAATTAAAAACTAACCTCCAGAAACATAATATAAAGATCTGAAAATGCATGCCTTTAAAGTGTCCCAATCAATCTGAATTCACCCCTACTTAAAAATGTTATATACAATATTGCATTTTGATTCTACTTTTTAATTCAAATCCACATCACAGCTCTACTGTATATCCTGTTTGCTAATTCTAACTCATTAATGATCAATTCACCTTTGAATTCCACACAAGCTGAACCACAGTTCCTCCCTGTTGTTGCCCCCCTCTTTCCACCCTACAAATATCCAGGTACCCCATTTCCTCGTCATTTCCCTCATATTTCCAGCTCCACCCTTGTTTCCTTCTGCCTTGTTTGATCTCCTCTGAGGTCGTCCATCTACGATGTTCTCCCACTGCATATTTGAGGTCATTTAAAATTCATACGTGTGTCGCAGGAAAACATAAAAGAATTGCACAGAAGGGGCTCAGAGGAGCTGAAACAATTCAGTTGTAATGAAGCCAGCTCTCGTGGGAGAGGAGGACATTCGGGCACATTGAAACCTTGAATTACTTTCGAGTGAGAGAGAATTATGAGGAGGCAGGAGTCGTGCTTCATTTGTATCAGATGGTATTAGCGCTGTATGTTAATTACCAGAGAAGGACTGGCTGGAATTGTGTGTCACTGGTCTTATACCCTGGCCAGACCTCTCCGTGTGAAGGGAGCTGGACTTTTCCATATCACCGCGGAGAAGCAATTTCAGGTCCGGTTTTCAGGTTCGTCCCAACGCCTCAGTCAAGAGCACGGACAGCCTTGGGGCGCTGCACACTAATTATCTTTATCTAACGTTTCCTTGCTGATAAGTGAGCAGCATTTTGACGATTCTGGGTACTTCGGATTCATTTGTTTGTGAGACAAAGCCTATTATTTCCTCATGGCCATTGGCGTCACCTGCAAATTTAAACTGAAGGTGACAGATGAACGGATGACTCTCTTAAATGTGACCTTGTGATTTCTGTCAATTTCAGTTTCTTTCACAGGTTCTGAATATTTAGATATGCTGTATGTAATAGGGATTTTCTTCTGGAAGCACATTACTGAGCACTGAAATGGCTAAAAAAAAAGACTTATACACTTATATATTTAAGTGTCAATAAGTTTGAAGAAAATATAATTATATATTTTTATAATATTCAATATAACACATTGCATGGGACATATATTTTTAAACCAATATTTCAAGTGGCATATTTTCCGTTATGTACGATACATGCTTAACATGCTATTTCGTGGCACCTTGAGGAAAACCTTTTATGACATTAGGTGCTGTTTTCATAGTTATCTTTCATTGTGTTTCCCCTGTGACTTAGTTTTCCGTGTGTTTGATTTAGTCATTCACCTGTTGCCAATCAATTAGCGTTGTGTTTACACACGCTATACCCATCACAGCTGTATAATTGTACTTGTTTATTCAAGGCTAAATGTACACTTTTAAAATCAAAGTTGGAGGACTGTATGCTGTAAGTCTGCCCTCCAGACAACTGCCCTACGTAAACTGAAGAAAACCTCTAGGGTTTAATTTAGAGGGAAGGATAAATATTTGAATGAGTTGTACTGAATGTCAGCTTGCTTATTTTGCTTAAGATAAGGATTTATTTAGTCCAGATGTCATGTAAACTAGAATCTATGCTTCTAACCACAGGCCGAGAGCTGTCGTTCAAACCACACAAGTTTGCGATGCTGTTTGCGAATGTTCGTTGGAACGATGGTTTCGGGAAACATGACTCGTTGAACTGCTGATAACGAAGGAACTTGCGAACATAGTTGGCTAACGATGCTTTTGGGAAATGCACCCCAGCCCAGCAACAACATCTGCTCAACCAATGGCATCTGTTTAATGGTGGAATGTTAAAAAAAATCTGCCTGAAAACATTCTTTTTTTTATGACACTTCGTGACACTAGTGGTGAAATGTTACACTTCTACTTTAAGCAACTCAAGCAGGTACACTTGAGTTTATCCAACACAAAGACTGGTGAGCCCTAAAATGCTTGAATGTAGCCAAGAGAACAAAACCTCCAAGGCCCATTTCCATCCCAGCATGTAATTAAACTTAAGGATATGACAATAATCAGGTTGTAAAGCACCTGTTTCTCCATAGAAATGGCGCCATGTAACTGGACTAATTTGATTCAGCACGTGAAATGTGATGAACGGAAGAATAAGACCTGCAGGTTGTAATGCAATTTTCCAGACCATCAACTTGGTGCTGTGGCCTTTGCGTGGAGCAGCTGCAGGCAGAAGGATGGAAGCTGACTCCTTTCCTACTGCTGACTCAGGATATGGAAGCCTACAGCACATAATCAGCCAGCCTCGAAGATGGAAAAACAGAGATGAAAAGAAGATGAGACACAGTTTGATTGGTTAATGTGGCCCTGTGCACCATTGGATGCTCTTTCACTTTTGTCATCCAACGAACAAAAGCTAGTCAATCGAAAAACCCATAATAAAAGAGGGCACAGAAAATGGCCAAGATTTTCTTAAAAGCATAGTTCACCAAAAAATGTAAAATTCTGTTTTCATTCCAACCCAAACGTTTCTTTCTTTTTTTCTCGGTTAAACAAAAATGACTGTGGATACTTTTGAAGAATATTCACACAGGATAACAACAGTTTTTTGGGGGATTACGGCTATATACACTACTGTTCAGTATTTAAGGGTCGGTAAGATTTTTTTATTTTGTTTTGAAAGAATTGAATACTTTTATTCTGCAAGAATACATTAAATATAAATATAGTTCTTTGTACAGTAACTTTTTACATTTTAGACAAATGGTGTTCTCTTGATCTTTCTATTCCTCAAAAAATAAAGCAGCACAACTGTTTTCAACATTGATAGTAATAATAAATGCTTCTTGAGCAGCAAATCATCATATTAGAATGATTTCTGGAGGATCATGTGACTAAAGACTGTAGCAATACAGCATTTTAAAATGTAATAGTTATTTTAAATTGCAATAATATTGCTCAATATTATTGTTTTTACTGTATTTTTTGATCGAGTAAACGCAGGCTAGTTGAGCATAAGATACATACAGGTTTTAAACAACATGAGGGTGAGTAAATGATGACAGAATTTCCATTTTGTCCTACTTTCTTCTGACCTTTTGTAACAAAATCCTGATAAAGAAAGAAAAGGTTGCCGTAACCAGAAGAAAAAAGAAAGTAGGATAAAAATTTAAATAAATGTTCCCTACTTTTGTTACGAGTATTGTATTTGTGTATTGGTTTATAATGGTATATATAGTTTAGAAAATATGAATGTACTCTACTCTATATTATGATATGTGCTGGTTGCCAAACTGCTGGATGCACCGAAAATACAGGCAGTGCAACCTAAAGGGTTAATAAGAGTGGACCCTCTTACTGCAGGACACAATAGCCTACTGGACAATAACTTAAAAAAAAAAAAAAAACTGAATAACCTGCATAAGGAATCCCTCTTATGTAAACATGACACAGCAGAACCGAAAGCAAGGGCATTGTGCAGCTGCCATGGAAACCTCTTACAAAGCCTCATTATTACCAAGTGAACTCATAATGGGTTTTGGGCATAACATCTGGTTATTTGGAGCCGAGCATATTGTTAGAATGCTCTTCACCCCCACAGAGATTAACCTCAAATCACCATCACGACAAATAACAGCATCAAATGCACAGAGTGTTCACAAGAAAACTCGAGAAAATGTCATCGCAGGCTGGATGACAATAAAAATGTAGTATACTATTTGGAATTGTAGTTTGATGAGAAATAAAAGAGAACAATACCCCAGAAACTTTGTCATCAAAACAGAACATCAGAAAGGAGTGAATTGACTGCCTTCGGGAAAAGAGCAAATGTATTTATTTCTGTCAGGACCACTATCGTCATATATGATTGACAATTAGCATACAGTTTGGATTGGCGGTATGGTTCCGTTCTGGGCGAGAACTCCCTGCGCATCCATGAGGCCGCATGGATAAGAGCAGGGAGAGCAGCAATAACCCCCCTTGGGGTAAACAGAACAGAACCAACATGAATGTATTGCAGATATCTTTAATTCAAGATTTTAAGTACGACACAATTCGAGAATTTTGATTCAAGGGGAATCAGAATCCCAAATCCTGACTGACGAGAGGAGGGGCTGGGGATGGAGGAGGGTAATTTGTCCTGAGAAACGCAATAGCTGCTTATAATACTGAAGGAGCTTATATATGTATTCGGTGATAGGCGTCGTATTCCTATAGGTAGATGTGGATCAGCTGATAGTCAGCTGATGCGAGCTTGACTAACGTGACCTGCCAGAACTGACGCTACGCTTGATTTATATATATATAATGGAACATCAGATTGTTCCAGACCAAAAGAAAGCATTTAGAAAGGGCTGCCAGTCACACAATCTGATTGAATTAATACAGATATTTTCTGCACTCTGTATCTTGTAATCTTGTGAAAAAGAACAAGGCACTTCATTATAGAAAACTGTTCTTTAAGGAATCCAACTCCATTAACAATTATTTACCCGTTACATAGAAATTCAATGAAAAATGTTCTGTGTCCACAATTATTCAGACATACTCGTATTGAAAAATACATTCTAAGCAACACAAAATGTAGTGTTCTCTAAATGAATTGGCCACGATCCTCTGCAGAGGTGTTTCTGTATGGTGTTTGTAAGTAAACAACTTCACAACCTTCTCTCCATCTGTCAAGTCAAGACTAAATAGAGATGATGGTTTCAGAGCTATGACATAAAAAGTTGAGGATGCATTAACATAAGAGCCCACAGCTAAACTAATGCGTGACGCTTTATTTGAAATTCTGCTGTGCTCATCTTTTTTCCCATGAACAGTCAAACCTCAACCACATGAGCCTTTTTTTGGCAGCCTGGTTTCCATCATGAAAGTATATGCACATTCAAGCAATATCACAAACAAGAGCGCTGTTGTGCTGAATATTAATATGGTGCCAAATGAGGGGTTATCACGCCGTGCTGATATTTAGAACAACAGCATGATTGCAAAAGAGATATTTTATTTTATACAATGCTTCTATAAACAGAGTTACTATCAAGCAGACATAATTTGTCGAGTTAGTTTGTGCATCTTTTTCGCAAATGAAAATAGCTCTAAAATAAGTCAAAGCAAGAAAATCAACTCTAATCCACTTCCACTTTGCACCACCCACACACTACTGGGTTGTTTTAACCCAAAATTTGGGTCACATATGGACAAACCTAGCCATTTGGTTACATCTTTAAACTGCATTTTTAAAACAACCTAGTGGAAAGGAAAATGCAGCTAAACAAGAGCTTGCAAATGGCAACACACTGAGCACAATGTATGATCTATTTCACTTTAATTTAAGAAATAAGCGAAAAGACAGTTTCCCAGAGCAGAGGAAATATGAATAGCAAATGACAGCAGCGAGTGGAGGAATGAGGCGAAAGCTTCGGGGAGGGGGAGAGGATGTTGGATGGAGAAATGGAATCAATCACGCAGAGAATTCGGCGGCAGCGAGGACATTGGGCCTGTCAGAATATTCCAGCTCCTGCATGTGTGATCTATCCGCAGCGACGTAGTGACTGTGGAGTGGAGACCGGAATGGGAAATTGGATGGAGGTGGATAGAAACATTGAGAGCTGTCCTGCCAGATGGCTGTTTTGGAAAATAAGGTTGTTTTTTCCCCCCTCGCTTTTGAGATGAAATCATTTGACATGGCATAATTCTGGAGGGCAGCGACCGAGCCGGAGAAGCGATTGCGACTGAAAGTCAAGAGTTATGGAACATCAGGACAGCAACAGGAACTGTTTGTGGCACTCTTCTTGTAAAGATTGAAAGATGATTTCTGTATCATACCAATTAGGATTCAGGACATGCTATTGAACCTTTTTGTCCTTAAAGTGCTGAGCAAAACGTCAAGGAAGAAAACAACACATTTTGATAACGGCTGCACTAGAAATTTTGAATTTGCATTTTTATTGCTGTTGCTTATTGATGTTTTTTGAATCAGACATGGCGTGAGGAGGGAAACGTGTTCAAAGCCGGGAGGAGCCAGGTGAATATGTAATTCGCAATGCTCATGCTATTCATTAAGTCTGAAATGCTTTTTGAAATGTGGCGGACATCATCTTCCTTCTCTGAGAAATCATCTTTAAGGTCTAAGTAATTTCTATCAGTAGGCCCCTGACAGGGCACCATGGCCAATGCAGCCAACCTCCTCCTCGCCTCCACCGCCATCCCCAGGTTCCCTCTTCCTGCAGAGATGTGAGTCAGCCAGCCCCCCTCGCAGACTGCAGCTGTCCACTGCCTCCTCGCTTCCCCGGGAGACCTCGGTCGCCATTCCTGCCCAGCTGAGCTCACGCTATTACCTCCACAGGCACTTCGTCTACTCGCATAACTAACGCGCTGCTTGCGCTGTCACGTGCACTCTCGCATTGCAAACCACCTAATGAAAGAGACACGGAGCATTTTAGAACTGTTTGAAATACCTGCTTTGTTCGGTTCCAGGATCAAATTGGGTGTACACAAAATAGCAGTTATTTTCACATAATACTTACTTTAAGAATTCAAGAAAAAAGTGTTTAAATTACAAAACCCCTGGTAAATTAGTAATTACGACTCAAGTTTGTGTTGTTGGCTACTAGTAGGCATTCCTACTAGACTACAGAATCTTAATATTTCTACATTTTATGTAAGTTATGGATTTTCAGCATGGTCTCAGATGTCTGGACATGATAGAAGATACGATGTGCAGAATTGCACTCGTTTACGAAACTTCACACAACATTCACTCAAAAACAATGAGACAAAAAAATGCATAACCTTTCATTTTTTGTTTTATATTATATCCTTTTATCATTTTAATCATTAAAATCTTAAAACTTTCTGTTCCAATTTCATGTTTAAATTAGAGAGGAAAAAAAAAAAAATTCTACTGTATCCAATCCTATCAGAAGGCGGATAACGTACTCGGTTACTAACGTAACCTCGGTTCTCTCTAGAAGAGGGAACGAGTACTGCGTCGAAGAACGCTACGGGAAAGATATTTCTTTGTCGAGATTGAAGCCTAAAATTAATCCTTAATTTTGTAATAATGTAAAACGCTTTTCTGAAGCATACAACCTAGGCGGAGCAATACAGCTCACCCATTGGCTGCTCTGCCAGAGAAAAAGCACAGCCTATGCGAGGCCAGGACGCTGACCAATGAGGGCGCTTCGCGCCCTTCTGCGTCACCTCCCGCCCAAACAGGCGTGGCCTAGGCCTATAAGTACGAGCATAGCTGTCTAACACGCCGATTTTCGTCAATGAAGCGACGCAGCGCGGACACGCACGGCCATGAGACGCAGTACTCGTTCCCTCTTCTAGAGAGAACCGAGGTTACGTTAGTAACCGAGTACGTTCTCTTACGTAGAGTTCTCTCGTACTGCGTCGAAGAACGCTACGGGAACCCCATGTAAAACGCCGTGCGTGCTCTTGGACCGACACAGACACCTAAGGGCGCGCGCGCCCTGGTATACAAGTGCCTACCCCAAGAAGTATAGGGAGAGCGGCTAAATTAGCATCATCCCTTTATAGTAGTGCCTCTTAAGGCATAATAGCATATATATGTAAATATAGATATATATGAGGGGTAATAGCATGCTCATGGGACACATTGTCAGTGAGTGATGCTTAAACATTGAAGTGACCTGGGCCGCAGCGCGGGGCAGGAACACTTATACACATTAAACATTGAAGTGACCTGGGCCGCATCGCGGGGCAGGAACACTTATACATATTAACATTGAAGTGACCTGGGCCGCAGCGCGGGGCAGGACACTAATACATAGTCTTCTAGACCGAGAGCAGTTTAGCCTGCAACTCAGGAACCTCTAGGTTATAGAACCTAATAAATGTAGACGGGGAGGCCCAGCCTGCCGCCATACAGATATCTTGTAACGAGATTCCGCTATACCAAGCCCATGAAGAGGCCATGCCTCTCGTGGAATGTGCTCTGATGCCCAAAGGGCATTCCAAACCTCTAGATGCGTAGGCTAGCGCAATGGCGTCCACTACCCATCGAGACAGACTCTGTTTCGTCGCGGCTCGCCCCTTGGAGCGTCCGCTGAACGAAACAAAGAGCTGCTCCGTCTGTCGAAAAACAGCGGAGCGGGACACATAAGCTCTTAATGCCCTGACCGGGCAAAGGGAGCTATTTCCGTCCTCTGAAGCCGGCAGGGCCGACAGGGAGATGACCTGAGCCCTGAACGGTGTGTTGAGGGACTTAGGCACGTACCCATGCTTCGGTTTCAATACGACTACAGAGTCGTTTGGCCCGAACTCCATACAAGAAGCTCTCACTGAGAGCGCTTGCAAGTCCCCCACACGCTTCACTGAAGCGAGAGCCAAAAGAAACACGGTCTTGAAAGACAGATGTTTCATGTCAACTGAGTGAATAGGCTCGAAAGGGGCCCCTTTCATAGCGTTCAACACTGTAGAAAGGTCCCAAACGGGGACTGAGGGGGGCCTTGGAGGGTTTAACCTCCTGGCGCCTCTAAGGAAGCGGACCACCAGGTCGTTCCTGCCTAGTGAACGGCCAAGCGTTGGATTAACGAACGCTGATATGGCAGCCACATAGACTTTGAGCGTGGATGGGGTTCTTCCCTTATCCAATAGCTCTTGCAAGAAGGAGAGAATCTCCGGTTCTCCACACTGAAGTGGTGACAGACCTTGATCTGAACACCATCCAGAGAACACCGACCATTTGGAAGCGTAGAGCCGTCTAGTAGACGGAGCCCTAGCTTGCTCGATCGTGTCTAACACTCCTCTTGGGAGGTTAGCGGGTACCCGTTTATGGCCCATACGTGTAGGGACCAAAGCTCGGGGTGAGGATGCAGAATCGCGCCCTTGGCCTGTGAGAGGAGGTCTCTCCTCACTGGAATCGGCCACGGGGCAGTACTTTTCAGTCGCATCAAAGCTGGGAACCAGGTCTGATTCGTCCAGTATGGAGCAACCAGTAGTACCGAGCATCCGCTCTCCTTGATACGCTCCAGCACTTGAGGCAGGAGTGAGACAGGAGGAAAGGCATAGAGCGGACGGCGGGGCCAGACTCTGGCCAGCGCGTTCGCGCTCTTCGAAAAGAATTCTGGGCAGTGAGCGTTCTCCTGGTTTGCAAACAGGTCTATTTCCGCTCTGCCGAACCTTTTCCACAGCAGACGCACTGTCTGTGTGTGTAGGGACCACTCTCCCGTAGGAACATTGTTCCGTGAGAGTCTGTCCGGGCCTACGTTCAAGTGGCCTGGCACGTGTATTGCTCTTAACGAGCGCAGGTTGTGCTGGGCCCACACCAGTATGCGTTCCGCTAACCTGAATAGGTTTCGGGACCTCAGGCCACCCTGGTGGTTTATGTAGGCTACTACCAACACGTTGTCCGAGCGGACCAGGACGTGGTGTCCTTTTATCCGGGGACAGAAACGCCTCAGCGCAAAGTCCACCGCCATCATTTCCAGGCAGTTTATGTGCGGTAGTTTGGCTCGCTCTGCCCATTGGCCAAAGAGCGGTCTGCCGTCGAGCAGTGCTCCCCAGCCTGAGGTGGACGCGTCCGTGGACACCACCTTCAGGCTCGAGGAAGTCCCCAGGCTTACACCTGACCGGTACCAGTCTGACGCTCTCCATGGTGTCAGGGCTGAAATGCATTCCTGAGTGACCTTGAGGCGATAACGACCGTGTAACCATGCTCGGCGCGGTACGCGCGTTCTCAACCAGAACTGTAGTGGGCGCATGCGCAGCAGGCCCAACTGCAGCACTGTAGAGGCTGAGGCCATGAGGCCCAGCATTTTCTGAAATCTCCTGAGCGGCACTATGTGGCCGCTGCGGAAGGATTTCGCCATTTGCAGGGTATTTCGCCTGCGCTGTGATGACAGGCGTGCTGTCATAGACAGTGAGTTCAGATCCAGTCCTAAAAAGGAGATCCTTTGACTGGGAAACAGTGAACTTTTCTCCCAATTGACTCTCAGACCTAAGCACTCGAGGTGATCGAGTATTAGTGTCTTGTGGTGAGCGAGTTCTGACGGCGATTGAGCTAGAATCAGCCAATCGTCCAAATAGTTCAGAATTCGAACGCCTCGGAGTCTCAGGGGTGCCAGCGCCGCGTCCATGCACACTGTAAATGTACGAGGTGCTAGGGATAGGCCGAATGGCAGGACTGTGTACTGATATGCCCGGCCCTCGAAGGCGAATCTCAAAAATCGCCTGTGACGTGACGCAATTTGTATGTGAAAATACGCGTCTTTCAGATCTATCGCCATAAACCAGTCTCCTCGGCGAATTTGCGCGAGGATTTTTCTGGTCGTGAGCATTCTGAACTTCCGCTTTGTTAGCGTTTTGTTCAGACGCCTTAGATCTAAAATGGGTCTGAGACCCCCGTCTTTCTTCGGTACCAGGAAATATCTGCTGTACAGACCCCCTTCGCTCTGAGCTTGAGATAAAGGCTCTATGGCCCCTTTGCTCAATAGCTTCGCTATTTCGGCTCGAAGTAGATGTGCTACTTCTGTTTTTACCGTGGTTTCGACTTTTCCCGTGAAACGGGGAGGGCGTCGATGAAACTGTAGCGAATAGCCTCTTTTTATAGTCTCTAGCACCCATTCTGAGACCCCGGGAAGTCTTTCCCATGCATGTGCACGTGTGACTAGGGGTTGAATGTAATCTGGGCCCTGGTCGCGAAATGGCGGCGACACGAGAGCAACCGTGTGCTGTAACATGGACGCCGTGGCGTCTGAGGCGGGGGACATGTTTAACACAGTATGCGTCCCGCGCGCGCTCGACTCTCTGAGTTGAGAGAGAGCACGCGGGGCGAGCCCTACGGGGCTCGTTATGTTTGTGAATAAACGTGGGCGCTTGGTGGCGGGCACATTTATAACACCGGGGACACTGTGTTTGTGTACTGACTGACCGTTCGTTAGTTTCGTTTTTACAGAAACCGCGGAACGTGCAGTGTGTAGTGGTTGTGGGCACTGGATAGTGGGCACGCTCACTACATGTAAAGCACAACCGGCATGAGCCGATTTTATGTGTGCAAACCCTGTGTTGAACGGGGCTGTGCTTGTGTGAATGAATGGGCACTGGGTGGGCATTGCAGTTACACACATTACACCATCGGCCTTGGCCGGAACACCAGAAATTAAACTCTTTTTTAGATTTATCTGGGTCGCCGTGAAAACGGCGTTTGTGTGCAGGCAAACGGGCTTTACGGCCGGTTTGTTGGCTGCTAAATACACTGGTACAAACACGGAACTTAGGGCTGTACAAGCGAAAATCTTTGGTGGAAGTCCGACCGCAGCGGGACCCGAACACCGTCTTTTTCCTAGCAGGGCTAGGATGGCGCCGAGGCCTCGGGCTTGAGTGAGATCTTGGGCCGAGGACCACGCGGTGGCGGGCGGCGTCCGGCGGAGCGAGACCGTGGTCTCTCTCGGGCCTGTTGCTGCTGGGCCGGTGCGGCGGGCGCGGGGCGCTGCTGAGTTCGGGCAGGCGGCTGTTTAGGGCGGCCTGTTGCGGAACTGGAGCGCTTTGGCAGGAAATGTCTCATGGCCTGCGAAGTCTTCTGTACCTCGGCGAATCGGTCCGCGAAGTCCTTCACGGAGGATCCGAAGAGGCCAGTCGGTGAAATGGGAGCGTCGAGGAACGCAGAGCGCTCCGACTCCGCCATTTCGGAGAGAGTCAGCCACAAATGTCTCTCGGAAACAGTAGCTGAGGCCATAATCCTGCCGATGGCGTGTGCGGCGGACTTTGTAGCGCGAAGAGCGAGGTCTGTGGCGCTACGTAAGTCCGGAACACTGATCGCGCCCGGGCCTTCCTCGTCTAGCTTGCAGAGGAGGTTAGCCTGGTGGATTTGGAGCACCGCCATGGTGTGCAGCGCCGATGCAGCTTGTCCGGCGGCGGAATACACGCGGCCGTTCAGAGCTGACGAAGTGCGGCAAGCTTTAGATGGTAGGACTCCCTTAGCCCGCCGTCCAGCAGAGGGTGGGCAAAGGTGAGTCGCTACAGCCTCCTCGACCGGAGGGAGAGCGTGGTAGCCTCTGTCTCGAGCACCGTCCACTACGGAGAATGCTGGCGAGGCAGAAGTACGTACTCTGGCTGAAAATGGCGCCTTCCACGATTTCGCTACCTCTTCGTGAAGCTCAGGAAGAAAGGGTGCGTGTCTGGAGGGGGGCGCAGCGCGGTCTCCAGCGAGGAAGCGGCCATCCAGCCGGTTGAGTGCAGGTTGTTCGGGCGTCGACCACTCGAGGCCGAGGCTCGATACGGCCTGTGTGAGCAGACGCATCAGCTCTGCTTCGATGCTGATCTTCCCTCCTCGACGTTCCGGAACGGCGGGGGAGGGGAGGTCCACAGAGCTCGCCCATCCCTCGCTCTCCGAAGCGAGAAGCGAACAGCAATCGTCATCCCCCTCTGATACGGCTTGCTGGTCGTCCTCCATAACGGACAAAGCGGCGTGCTGCGGCTGTTGTCCGTCGGTGAGCGACTCAAGCGACACGTTGAGAGGAGCTAGCGGCGGTGGCGGCGGCGAGCTCCTCGTGGAGGGAGGTTCCGGGACCCGCTGAGCGCGGCGCTTCTTACGGCGCGGCGCTACAGGGGGCGGTTGAGCAGTCTCGGCGAAAGATGCAAGGCGAGTCCGCAGAGTCGCGATTGGCATCATGTCGCAGTGATGGCAGCCGCCATCACCGAGAGCGAGAGCTGCATGTTCCTCGCCCAAGCAGGAAACACACAGTTCGTGGTGGTCCCCGTCGATGAGCGCGGCTCGGCAGGAGCCGCAGGAAACGCGAGACATCTTTAAAAAGACACTCGTTGCTCTTTTGTGAGGAAAAAATGTGTGCCGCGGTAGGCGAACACACACACAAAACACACACAAAACTGAAAGGATATTCCACGCCGGAGAAGCGCAGCAGGGAACGGCGGCTGAAGGCGGCGATGACCAGCGGCTTCAGGTAAGGGCTCGTCCTGCTGAGGTGCTTGTTCCAAACGGCTGTGGCGGCTCGAATCAATCCAGCGATGCGTGCAGCTTCGTTGAATTTAAGAAAATCGGCGTGTTAGACAGCTATGCTCGTATTTATAGGCCTAGGCCACGCCTGTTTGGGCGGGAGGTGACGCAGAAGGGCGCGAAGCGCCCTCATTGGTCAGCGTCCTGGCCTCGCATAGGCTGTGCTTTTCTGGCAGAGCAGCCAATGGGTGAGCTGTATTGCTCCGCCTAGGTTGTATGCTTCAGAAAAGCGTTTTACATTATTACAAAATTAAGGATTAATTTTAGGCTTCAATCTCGACAAAGAAATATCTTTCCCGTAGCGTTCTTCGACGCAGTACGAGAGAACTCTACGTAAGAGAACCTGGCTTTACCGTCTGCTCTCTCATTGGTAGTTGTCACTTCTCAGTTGCATGAAGTTAAAATTTGTTGCAATGATCACTGTCACTCATGTCGCTGCAATCGACAGCTTTCATTGAAACAGAATGACTTTCAGTTGTTTTGTCAGTGTGAATGCCCTTGTTACTGAGAAAATCAAATATTGTTACTGAAGAACAGGCGGCAACAAGACAGACACCACGATATTAGAAGAATTCTTAGCTGTTCATTCTAAATTGTTAGGTTTAGGGGTCATTTTGTGTTTATGGCAATTACAGTAAACTAAATTTCTCATCTCGCTTTACTGCTCAGCACAGACACTTGAGTTTCAAATCTTATGAGGGCAATTTATCTTGACATCTTTAAGCTCATCAGTTAAGCTTGACAGTCTCTTTAAAGTCTGTAAATAATTTGTTTGGGTCTCTACCTCTTTTCTTCAGAAACAGTCAGCGACTCTAAGATGATGAGGACTCCATATCAGATGACAACATCTAATCAATCTCGAAATTATCACACTCCTCAGCAGGGACGTGCAGAGAGTTCCTCAGGGGCAGGGGCTCAAATGTAAAAAGGGGCATATATATATATATATTTTTTTTTGTAATATACTTTTAAAATATCATTTATTTCTGTGATGCAAAGCATATATATATATATATATAAATGATATTTTATAGAAATAAATGATATTTTAAAAGTATATTAAAATAGAAAACCATTATTTTAAATCGTAGTATTTTTTTTATGATCAAATAAATTCAGGCTTAAAGAGCATAAGGGACTTCTTTAAAAAAAAGTGTGTGTGTGTGTGTGTGTGTGTGTGTGTGTGTGTGTGTGTGTGTGTGTGTGCAAAAATGTTACAATAATAAAGTCACCATTTCGCTGTTGTCAACCTACACTTCACATAATAGGCCTGCAGTAGGCCTGGGCTTCATTTAACAAACTATGATAGTTTCATAATGGTAAACGGTGTATCAATATAGACTAAATATAAGTGACTTGAATATTATACTTACCATTAATGCTACTTTTGGTGCTGGTTTGTAGTCAATTAACATCCATTAGGTCAACGACGGAGATTCAGATCGCTTCAATGCAAATTCGTCTGTCCATGTAATTTTCAAATGATTTATTTATAAATGACCGTCCAATGATATTTGAACTTCTTGTGCCAGATGACGATTGGTCGGTGTATTATGCATGACAAACAGGCTTCAGAGAATTAAGTAATATTTTAAAATATGTGTTATGTGGATTTTTAATTGAATCGACACAAACTTTTATTACAAAAAAAAATTAAAAAGCTTCTTTTTTTTCTGCCGTCGAGCTATATAACTTACTCACTGAAAGACGCTCGAGAGCATCGGTTCCCGAGCAGACTGTGGGATACCTACGTTTACACCAAGGGGGTAATCCATCCGCCGGAAACTGAAGCCTCCGCGGGCGCCGCCATTGTAGCAGAACTTCACCTGCTGTTAGCATTCCATTGACTCCCATTCATTTTTGCGTCACTTTGACAGCGAATAACTTTACATCTGAGGCGTCCAAAGACTCCATTTGTCCATTATTTATTTCTAAAGAAACTCGACAATGTATAAAAGGCTCCATTACCTTGTATCTTACGTTATGGCCCCGTAGAAGCCGTTTTTGTAAAAATAGGCTAACGATTGCGTCATAACTCACGCGACTCTCTGTCGCACTGTAGAGAAATTACCGTATAGATCGGCGTAGAAGCTCGCAGGCAATCGGGGGAACGTGGAGGCATTAAGTCCGATAAAGTGAAGGGAGAAGCCCACAGAGAGTGATAAAGTTAATCCTGCTGCTAGCTCATGGACAGCTAATGCTCACGCTCTCCGTCTCTGCGAGATTCGGAAGGGAATGATTCAGATTTCTCTCCGCACAGCTACTAGAAGACTGAAAACTGTCAGACACGTTGCTCACGTGACCAAGCTCAGTTTGAGCCTGCGCAGTTCGCCTGGCGATCAGGAAGTGAGTGCTTCAAATGGGCTTCACTTTTCTCCGTTGAAGTCTATGGGGTCGCTGTGTCCATCTTATATACTGTCTATGGTTTACACTAGTACATTTTTATTTTAAATTGCATAACTTTTGCTAAGGTTTGCCTGTCCTGTCGTCCAAACAACACTACTCCGGAGTTTTAGAGCCTCGAAAACGGAGACCGTCAGTCAAGACCGAAGCAAGACACGCACAACTTGACGCAAGTGACGCAACCCATAGCAACGGGTTATAGCAACGACACCTCAAACTGACAGAAACGTAAAAATAAACGTGAATTTAGGCTACTTTAGTTTTGTACACATTGTCATGTAAATTATAAGCAAATGCATTTTGTTTTATTGACCACAATATTATCATTGATATTTGTTTGAGAAGGGCACTTTTGATTAATTTTGAAATAGGGCAGGGGCTCGAACACCCAAAGTCACCCCGATTTGTGGGATTTAATATTTAGGCCAAAATATAACTGCACAGTGATGATAGATAGATAGATAGATAGATAGATAGATAGATAGATAGATAGATAGATAGATAGATAGATAGATAGATAGATAGATAGATAGATAGATAGATAGATAGATAGATAGATAGATAGATAGATAGATAGATAGATAGATCAAGTTTAAAGTGTAAGATAGATAGATCAAGTTTAAAGTGTAAAATAAGTCAAAGTTTGACTGAAGTTTTAGATCTGAAATCTCTCTAACTGCCTTTTTAGTGGTAGGTGTAGATGCAAATGTACAAATCCAGCATTGCTAAGTACGAGCTATCTAATGGCAGTGCTATTTTTTGACAAATACATGAGAGAAAGTCCTTTCAAGCTATAAAGGCAAGCTATGATGATGTGCCAAGCAAGATGAAAGAGCTGGCCTTTAATGCCACTAGATGGCACTTTCCACACTTCAGACAAAGCGTCCCTTTTCTCACACCTCTCTATCTCATGTCATCACTGAGATCACCGTAGGCATTATACTGCCATTACTACTGCATCTCATGCCTGAGAGAGAGTACTCGAAGCCCGAGACGCCAAAAAGCATTCTATCTTCTAATCCGCATCCGCAGAACTCAGCCTGCGAGTCCATTCAGCTAAAAACCTGTAGTGCTGCACCATACCCTTTCAAGAGCACATAAAAAAGCATGCTGCATAAATAAATAATAGTTTGACAAAGCATGTTTCCTCAGAGTATAACATGAGTTTGATGTGGAAAGAGCTGGTTTTATTTATAAAGCAATTATGTTACTACAGTATGGGATTCTGCGTAAATACTCCTCACCTTTTCAACTCTTTAGTCTAACTGGAACACCTTAAACTGATAGTTCACCCAAAAATATATATATAAAAAAACATTAATAAAAAAAAAGAATATAATTTGATTAATATAAAAAATGTTTGACTTTTTTGTTCATGCAATGCAAGTTAATGGGGTCCAAAACAAAATGGCCAATTTTTTTTTTTTTTTTTTACAAAAGTAAACAAATTAAAACATTTTTCATTCTTAGGGTGAACTGTCCCTTTAAGGCCGCCTGGCCTTTGTAGTGACATTTTTCTCAATATGTTCTTATATGGCAGGTTAATACCTGGGCCAAATAAGTTACCTGGCCCTTTAAGGATTACATAGGATTATGGTGTGAATGGCTTAAGTCTGTCTACTTTGCCTCTTAGTGTTTGTACTCAAGTCTCAGCATGCAGGCAATGGCCAACCATACTACCTAGATACAGGAGCGGACCTTATAAAATCACCAGTTGATGTATTAAAGTGAGTTCATTCATATTGCAAAAGCAATATCTGATATACAGCTTTATACCTAAATTACAACAAAAAGCAATGACAGATGGTCAGACATCCCTCTTTAGAGGTGTGGCCTCGAGTTTAAACCGTTGTTGTGCTTACAGCCTAAGAGAGGGTGCTCTCTTCAGCTTTAAACCATCCCATTGTCCTGAGACTACAGTGTTTATCAGCATATACTTGCCTCTAAAACTGAAAGCTAAAGCAGTTGAAGCAGATTTCCTTATCTGACTAAAATAGCATATTACGTGTGTAGTTAGGGCTATAAGAGTTTGGCAAAAAATAAAATTTAGATTTTTGTGATAAAAATTGTGATTTTGTTCCTTCGTCATCCTCGTTTTATTTTTTGTGAAGCATTATTTTCCTTTGCTTCAGCTATGATAAAATATCAACAGTGTTTCCCAGAAATCACTTACTGCACCTTTAAAGGGCACCTTTTATGCAAAATTCGCTTTTACATGGTGTTTGAACATAAATGTGTGTTGGCAGTGTGTGTCCACAACCACCCTATAATGATAAAAATCCAACCAGTGTTTTTTTTTTTTTATCCTCATAAATCATAAGCACTCTCTCATAACGAGCTGTTCTCAGAATTAGTGATGGGTCGTTCGCGAATGAGCCGGATCTAAGAGCCGGCTCTTGCAGGTGAACGTCGGGAGCTGGCTCGCAGAGAGTCGAAGAAATTTAGAAAAATATAGCCAATAGAAATTAAATCATAAATATAGCTGCAAGCAGCAATCACCGGGGCCAAGCGCAAAAGCAGACGACGAAATATGCCTACATGGCTGAAAGTGTGAGACAAACTGCAGCAAGGAGCAATTAAAGACATTTGAAGATGAATTTTGGCAAAATGGTTGAAAAATCACATACAATAACTAAAAATATGATTATCACTTTCGACCAATAGGTGGCGCAATTACGAAACTGATGTGATGTGGTCAGAGTGAAGTGACAATGACACTTACAAAGTTTGGTGTCAATATGTCAAGGCATTGCAGATATAAAGCCTGAATAGTCATTTTGGCATCATGCCTCAACTTTGCCACTGCGGTATACGAAAACGGTTTCGTCTATCGACACGAAATCCATAACTTTTACTCGGCACGGTCTGGAGATGACACGATCCGATTTTGGTGAAAATCGGACGTTCGGTCTAGGAGGAGTTCGAAAAAGTAGGTTTTAAAAGAAAATAAAGATGGCGGACAGGAACTTTGATTGACTATGGCAAAATTGGTATCTATGTTTTCAGCATAACCCAAGGAATCTATTGAGATCAGTGTCATTACTATAGGCAAATTTATTCAAAAGTTATTAGCATTTTTGGAAATTTCATTATAACTTTTGACCAAAAGGTGGCGCTGTCTCATAAATTTTTGAGTACTTTTAGGGTGTTGTACTGATGACCCATACTGAGTTTCGTAACGATACGTTCATGCGTTCATAAAATACAGCATTTTAGCACATAATTCAAAATGGCCGACAGCCAAAATGGCCGATATGGGAAAATTGGATATCAGTCGACTCAGCACGATGCCCTGAATCTAACGAGACCACTTTTGTGATTTTTGGACAAACCGTTCAGAAGTTATAAGCAAAAATATAAATTCTTCATATCTCCGGACCAGTAGGTGGCGCTGCGCCGAAACGCAGCATGTAGCCTCAGGTCATGCTTGTGATGACATGTACCAAATTTGGTCTGAATCCGATAAAGCGTTGTGGAGATACGGCCTTACGTCTGTTTTTGCAAGCGCTACGTAAAATTTATTTGCGCGGTATTCGAGAACGGTAATTCGAATCAACTTGAATTCCATAACTTTTTGTCGTCATGGTCTGGAGTTGATCTGGTTCAATTTTCGTGAAATTCGGAGCAACGGCCTAGGAGGAGTTCGAAAAAGTACGTTTTTCGGAAAATTCAAAATGGCGGGAAAACTATTATGACGGAAAATGACGTCATATGGTGCAATCGAATCGTCATGAGCTCAGGAATCAGAGGAAAAAAGAATTTTGTTTCTAGCCCTTGTGGTTCAAAAGTTATTAGCATAAACATGAGTGAAACTTTGAACAGCTGGTGGCGCTAGAGGGAATGAGTTGGAGACTCCAAATTTGCTATGGTGATAGTTCAGGCTGTCCTCTATCACTGTGCCAATTTTCATAAGTTTCCCGCAAACGGTTCTATAGGCTGCCATAGACGCCCAGTCGGAAAAAGAAAAAAAAGAAGAAGAAATATAGCTGCAAGCAGCCATTACGGGGCCAAGCGCAAAAGCAGACGACGAGATATGCCTACATGGCTGAAAGTGTGAGACAAACTGCAGCAAGGAGCAATTAAAGACATTTGAAGATGAATTTTGGCAAAATGGTTGAAAAATCACATACAATAACTAAAAATATGATTATCACTTTCGACCAATAGGTGGCGCAGTTACGAAACTGATGTGATGTGGTCAGAGTGAAGTGACAATGACACATACAAAGTTTTGGTGTCAATATGTCAAGGCATTGCAGATATAAAGCCTGAATAGTCATTTTGGCATCATGCCTCAACTTTGACACTGCGGTATACGAAAACGGTTTTGTCTATCGACACGAAATCCATAACTTTTACTCGGCACGGTCTGGAGATGACACGATCCGATTTTGGTGAAAATCGGACGTTCGGTCTAGGAGGAGTTCGAAAAAGTAGGTTTTAAAAGAAAATAAAGATGGCGGACAGGAAGTTTGGCTGACTATGGCAAAATTGGTATCTATGTTTTCAGCATAACCCAAGGAATCTATTGAGATCAGTGTCATTACTATAGGCAAATTTATTCAAAAGTTATTAGCATTTTTGGAAATTTCATTATAACTTTTGACCAAAAGGTGGCGCTGTCTCATAAATTTTTGAATACTTTTAGGGCGTTGTACTGATGACCCATACTGAGTTTCGTAACGATACGTTCATGCGTTCATAAAATACAGCATTTTAGCACATAATTCAAAATGGCCGACAGCCAAAATGGCCGATATGGGAAAATTGGATATCAGTCGACTCAGCACGATGCCCTGAATCTAACGAGACCACTTTTGTGATTTTTGGACAAACCGTTCAGAAGTTATAAGCAAAAATATAAATTCTTCATATCTCCGGACCAGTAGGTGGCGCTGCGCCGAAACGCAGCATGTAGCCTCAGGTCATGCTTGTGATGACATGTACCAAATTTGGTCTGAATCCGATAAAGCGTTGTGGAGATACGGCCTTACGTCTGTTTTTGCAAGCGCTACGTAAAATTTATTTGCGCGGTATTCGAGAACGGTAATTCGAATCAACTTGAATTCCATAACTTTTTGTCGGCATGGTCTGTAGATGATCTGATTCAATTTTCATGGAAATTGGAGCAACGGCCTAGGAGGAGTTTGAAAAAGTAGCTTTTTCGGAAAATTCAAAATGGCGGAAAACTTTTCATGGCGCAAAATGACGTCATTTGGGTGCAATCGAATCGTCACGAGGTCAGGAATCAGAGGAAAAAAGAATTTTGTTTCTAGCCCTTGTGGTTCAAAAGTTATTAGAATAAACATGAGTGAAACTTTGGACAGTTGGTGGCGCTAGAGGGAATGACTTAGACACACCAAAATTGGTGTATTTAATGTTGGGACTGTCCTCTATCCGAATGTCAAACCATTACAACTTTCCCGCGATCGGTTCTATGGGCTGCCATAGACTCCCAGAGCGGAAGAAGAAGAAGAATTATTTTTGGTACGGGAACAGATACAATAGGTGCCCGCACCTTCAGTGCTTGGCCCCTAATAATAAGGGAACCTTTTTGCCATTTATAGTGCCACCTATGGTCCGATCTGCATGAAACTCGGCACGCTTGTTCACCATGTCATGACACATATGCTCAGCGATTTTCGTGATGTTCTGAGTTTTTGTTTAGGATTTAGAGGCTTTTGACTGTATTTTGCCCCGCCCATTTTCCAAATGACCCTGTTATAGCCAACCAAATGCAAAAATTCTACTTTTTTTCAAAAACTATTGATCGAGAGAGTCCAGAGAAATGTCCTAGACTGGTTTGGCTCCGGTCGGGCGAAAAACCAGGGACTAGTTTGCAAAAGTAGGTTTTGGACAAAATTCGACATAGCAGAAATTTTTTCTGGCCTAAATCAAAATCGGAGATGGCCATTTTGTCCGCCTTGAGCCAAGGATTCCAACGATTTGGGGCACTTGATCCTGGGACAAACGGCCTAAGAGCTATGATCAATTTTGAACTTTTGGTTGCTGTAGCGCCACCTATGGGCCATTCGGGGTCATACTCTGATAGGTTGTCCCCAAATTGAGGCCTACCATCTGGCCAGGTTTCACGTCTCTAGGCCTTACGGTTTGGCCTGCACGATGCGTTTTACGAATCCTTAATTACAATAGGGTTTCAGCATTTCATGCTTGAACCCCTAATAAGATTGAAGGCTTTTTGCCAGTTACAGCGCCACCTATGGTCCGATCTCCATGAAACTCTGCATGCTTCCTCACCATGTTCTGACACATATGCTCATCAATTTTGGTGAAGTTCTGAATTTTCATATGGGATTTATAGGCTTTTTAGTGTATTTTGCCACGCCCCTTTTCTAAATGACCCTGTTACAGCCACCCAAATGCAAAAGTTCAACTTTTTTTTCGATATTTATTGATCTAGAGAGTCCAGAGAAATGTCCTAGACTGGTTTGGTTCCGATCTGGTGAAAAACCTAGGACTAGTTTGCAAAAGTAGGTTTCGGACAAAATTCGACATAGCAGAAAATTTTTCTGGCCTAAATCGAAATTGGAGATAGCCATTTTGTCCGCCTTGAGCCAGGGATCACAGTGGTGTGAGACACTTGAGTCTAGGACAAACGGACTCTAGGAGTTATGGGCGATGTAGTACTTTTGCACTAAATCTGTAGCTGTAGCACAACGTAAAATTTGTTTGCGCGGTATTTGAGAACGGTTTGACGAATCAACACGAATTCCATAACTTTTTGTCGGTACAGTGTGGAGATGATACGATTCGATTTTGGTGAAAATCGGACAAACGGTCTAGGAGGAGTTCGACAAAGTAGGTTTTGACTGAAAATCAAGATGGCGGACAGGAAGTTCGGCCAAATATGGCAAACTTGGTATCTATGTTCTCAGCGTGACCCAGCGAATCTATTGAGACCAGTGGCATTTCAATAGGCAGATGTATTCAAAGGTTATTAGCCTTTTTGGAAATGTTGTTATAACTTTTGACCACAAGGTGGCGCTGTTTCGAAACTTCTCACGCTCCTTCAGGGCATCGTGCTGATGACCCATACCATGTTTCGTAACAATCCATTCATGCGTTCTTAAAATACAGCATTTTAGCACAAAATTCAAAATGGCCGACAGCCAAAATGGCCGACATGGTAAAATTGGATATCAGTCGACTCAGCATGTTGGCCTGAATCTAACGAGACCAATTTGATGATTTTTGGGCAAACTGTTCAGAAGTTATAAGCAAAAATAGCCATTTTTCATATCTCCGGACCAGTAGGTGGCGCTGCGCCGAAACGCAGCATGTAGCCTCAAGTCATGCTTGTGATGACATGTGGCAAATTTGGTCTGAATCCAACAAAGCGTTGCGGAGATACAGCCTTACGTCTGTTTTCGCAAGCGCTACGTAAAATTTGTTTGTGGGTTTTTTCGAAAATTGCTAAGCGAATCAACTTGAATTCCATAACTTTTTGTCGGCATGGTCTGTAGATGATCTGATTCAATTTTCATGGAAATTGGAGCAACGGCCTAGGAGGAGTTCGAAAAAGTAGCTTTTTCGGAAAATTCAAAATGGCGGAAAACTTTTCATGGCGCAAAATGACGTCATTGGGTGCAATCGAATCGTCACGAGGTCAGGAATCAGAGGAAAAAAGAATTTTGTTTCTAGCCCTTGTGGTTCAAAAGTTATTAGAATAAACATGAGTGAAACTTTGGACAGTTGGTGGCGCTAGAGGGAATGACTTAGACACACCAAAATTGGTGTATTTAATGTTGGGACTGTCCTCTATCCGAATGTCAAACCATTACAACTTTCCCGCGATCGGTTCTATGGGCTGCCATAGACTCCCAGAGCGGAAGAAGAAGAAGAATTATTTTTGGTACGGGAACAGATACAATAGGTGCCCGCACCTTCAGTGCTTGGCCCCTAAATATAGCTGCAAGCAGCAATCACCGGGGCCAAGCGCAAGCAAGACGACAAGACATGCCAAAGTGGCTGGGAGTGTGAGACCCACTGCAGCAAGGAGCAATTAAAGACATTTGAAGATGAATTTTGGCAAAATGGTTGAAAAATCACATACAATAACTAAAAATATGATTATCACTTTCGACCAATAGGTGGCGCAGTTACGAAACTGATGTGTTGTGGTCAGAGTGAAGTGACAATGACACATACAAAGTTTGGTGTCAATATGTCAAGGCATTGCAGATATAAAGCCTGAATAGTCATTTTGGCATCATGCCTCAACTTTGCCACTGCGGTATACGAAAACGGTTTTGTCTATCAACACGAAATCCATAACTTTTACTCGGCACGGTCTGGAGATGACACGATCCGATTTTGGTGAAAATCGGACGTTCGGTCTAGGAGGAGTTCGAAAAAGTAGGTTTTAAAAGAAAATAAAGATGGCGGACAGGAACTTTGATTGACTATGGCAAAATTGGTATCTATGTTTTCAGCATAACCCAAGGAATCTATTGAGATCAGTGTCATTACTATAGGCAAATTTATTCAAAAGTTATTAGCATTTTTGGAAATTTCATTATAACTTTTGACCAAAAGGTGGCGCTGTCTCATAAATTTTTGAGTACTTTTAGGGCGTTGTACTGATGACCCATACTGAGTTTCGTAACGATACGTTCATGCGTTCATAAAATACAGCATTTTAGCACATAATTCAAAATGGCCGACAGCCAAAATGGCCGATATGGGAAAATTGGATATCAGTCGACTCAGCACGATGCCCTGAATCTAACGAGACCACTTTTGTGATTTTTGGACAAACCGTTCAGAAGTTATAAGCAAAAATATAAATTCTTCATATCTCCGGACCAGTAGGTGGCGCTGCGCCGAAACGCAGCATGTAGCCTCAGGTCATGCTTGTGATGACATGTACCAAATTTGGTCTGAATCCGATAAAGCGTTGTGGAGATACGGCCTTACGTCTGTTTTTGCAAGCGCTACGTAAAATTTATTTGCGCGGTATTCGAGAACGGTAATTCGAATCAACTTGAATTCCATAACTTTTTGTCGTCATGGTCTGGAGTTGATCTGGTTCAATTTTCGTGAAATTCGGAGCAACGGCCTAGGAGGAGTTCGAAAAAGTACGTTTTTCGGAAAATTCAAAATGGCGGGAAAACTATTATGACGGAAAATGACGTCATATGGTGCAATCGAATCGTCATGAGCTCAGGAATCAGAGGAAAAAAGAATTTTGTTTCTAGCCCTTGTGGTTCAAAAGTTATTAGCATAAACATGAGTGAAACTTTGAACAGCTGGTGGCGCTAGAGGGAATGAGTTGGAGACTCCAAATTTGCTATGGTGATAGTTCAGGCTGTCCTCTATCACTGTGCCAATTTTCATAAGTTTCCCGCAAACGGTTCTATAGGCTGCCATAGACGCCCAGTCGGAAAAAGAAAAAAAAGAAGAAGAAATATAGCTGCAAGCAGCAATCACCGGGGCCAAGCGCAAGCAAGACGACAAGACATGCCAAAGTGGCTGGGAGTGTGAGACCCACTGCAGCAAGGAGCAATTAAAGACATTTGAAGATGAATTTTGGCAAAATGGTTGAAAAATCACATACAATAACTAAAAATATGATTATCACTTTCGACCAATAGGTGGCGCAGTTACGAAACTGATGTGATGTGGTCAGAGTGAAGTGACAATGACACATACAAAGTTTGGTGTCAATATGTCAAGGCATTGCAGATATAAAGCCTGAATAGTCATTTTGGCATCATGCCTCAACTTTGCCACTGCGGTATACGAAAACGGTTTTGTCTATCGACACGAAATCCATAACTTTTACTCGGCACAGTCTGGAGATGACACGATCCGATTTTGGTGAAAATCGGACGTTCGGTCTAGGAGGAGTTCGAAAAAGTAGGTTTTAAAAGAAAATAAAGATGGCGGACAGGAACTTTGATTGACTATGGCAAAATTGGTATCTATGTTTTCAGCATAACCCAAGGAATCTATTGAGATCAGTGTCATTACTATAGGCAAATTTATTCAAAAGTTATTAGCATTTTTGGAAATTTCATTATAACTTTTGACCAAAAGGTGGCGCTGTCTCATAAATTTTTGAGTACTTTTAGGGCGTTGTACTGATGACCCATACTGAGTTTCGTAACGATACGTTCATGCGTTCATAAAATACAGCATTTTAGCACATAATTCAAAATGGCCGACAGCCAAAATGGCCGATATGGGAAAATTGGATATCAGTCGACTCAGCACGATGCCCTGAATCTAACGAGACCACTTTTGTGATTTTTGGACAAACCGTTCAGAAGTTATAAGCAAAAATATAAATTCTTCATATCTCCGGACCAGTAGGTGGCGCTGCGCCGAAACGCAGCATGTAGCCTCAGGTCATGCTTGTGATGACATGTACCAAATTTGGTCTGAATCCGATAAAGCGTTGTGGAGATACGGCCTTACGTCTGTTTTTGCAAGCGCTACGTAAAATTTATTTGCGCGGTATTCGAGAACGGTAATTCGAATCAACTTGAATTCCATAACTTTTTGTTGTCATGGTCTGGAGTTGATCTGGTTCAATTTTCGTGAAATTCGGAGCAACGGCCTAGGAGGAGTTCGAAAAAGTAGGTTTTTTGGAAAATTCAAAATGGCGGGAAAACTATTATGACGGAAAATGACGTCATAGGGTGCAATCGAATCGTCGTTAGCTCAGGAATCAGAGGAAAAAAGAATTTTGTTGATAGGCCTTACGGTTCAAAAGTTATTAGCATACAATTTCTGAAATTTTGGACAGGTGGTGGCGCTAGAGGGAATGAGTTAGAAACACCAAAATTGGTGTATTTGATGTTGGGAATGTCCTCTATCAGAATGTCAAACCAAAACAACTTTCCCGCATACGCTTCTATGGGCTGCCATAGACGCCCAGTCGGAAGAAAAAGAAGAAGAAGAAGAACCGGAACAGATACAATAGGTGCCCGCACCTTCAGTGCTTGGCCCCTAAATATAGCTGCAAGCAGCAATCACCGGGGCCAAGCGCAAGCAAGACGACAAGACATGCCAAAGTGGCTGGGAGTGTGAGACCCACTGCAGCAAGGAGCAATTAAAGACATTTGAAGATGAATTTTGGCAAAATGGTTGAAAAATCACATACAATAACTAAAAATATGATTATCACTTTCGACCAATAGGTGGCGCAGTTACGAAACTGATGTGATGTGGTCAGAGTGAAGTGACAATGACACATACAAAGTTTGGTGTCAATATGTCAAGGCATTGCAGATATAAAGCCTGAATAGTCATTTTGGCATCATGCCTCAACTTTGCCACTGCGGTATACGAAAACGGTTTTGTCTATCGACACGAAATCCATAACTTTTACTCGGCACAGTCTGGAGATGACACGATCCGATTTTGGTGAAAATCGGACGTTCGGTCTAGGAGGAGTTCGAAAAAGTAGGTTTTAAAAGAAAATAAAGATGGCGGACAGGAACTTTGATTGACTATGGCAAAATTGGTATCTATGTTTTCAGCATAACCCAAGGAATCTATTGAGATCAGTGTCATTACTATAGGCAAATTTATTCAAAAGTTATTAGCATTTTTGGAAATTTCATTATAACTTTTGACCAAAAGGTGGCGCTGTCTCATAAATTTTTGAGTACTTTTAGGGCGTTGTACTGATGACCCATACTGAGTTTCGTAACGATACGTTCATGCGTTCATAAAATACAGCATTTTAGCACATAATTCAAAATGGCCGACAGCCATAATGGCCGATATGGGAAAATTGGATATCAGTCGACTCAGCACGATGCCCTGAATCTAACGAGACCACTTTTGTGATTTTTGGACAAACCGTTCAGAAGTTATAAGCAAAAATATAAATTCTTCATATCTCCGGACCAGTAGGTGGCGCTGCGCCGAAACGCAGCATGTAGCCTCAGGTCATGCTTGTGATGACATGTACCAAATTTGGTCTGAATCCGATAAAGCGTTGTGGAGATACGGCCTTACGTCTGTTTTTGCAAGCGCTACGTAAAATTTATTTGCGCGGTATTCGAGAACGGTAATTCGAATCAACTTGAATTCCATAACTTTTTGTCGTCATGGTCTGGAGTTGATCTGGTTCAATTTTCGTGAAATTCGGAGCAACGGCCTAGGAGGAGTTCGAAAAAGTAGGTTTTTTGGAAAATTCAAAATGGCGGGAAAACTATTATGACGGAAAATGACGTCATAGGGTGCAATCGAATCGTCGTGAGCTCAGGAATCAGAGGAAAAAAGAATTTTGATTCTAGCCCTTACGGTTCAAAAGTTATCAGCATAGACATGAGTGAAACTTTGGACTGTTGGTGGCGCTAGAGGGAATGAGTTGGAGACACCAAAATTGGTGTATTTAATGTTGGGACTGTCCTCTATCAGAATGTCAAATAAAATCAACTTTCCCGCAAGCGGTTCATAGGGCTGCCATAGACTTCAATGGCGGAAGAAACGGAAGAATAATAATAATAAGAACGCCAACAAAAACAATAGGTGCCTCCGCACTTTCAGTGCTTGGCCCCTAATAAGAACCGGAACAGATACAATAGGTGCCCGCACCTTCAGTGCTTGGCCCCTAATAAGAACCGGAACAGATACAATAGGTGCCCGCACCTTCAGTGCTTGGCCCCTAATAATGAATGATTTTAATTTTATTTAAAATAATTGACTAATTCAAAAAACAACAAAAAAAATAATTAGGCTATATAGGCCTAAAGGCGCACACACATTCGTTTGATGGGCAATCCGGCTCTTTTTCGTGAGCCGGCTCATTTGACTCAGCTCACTGAAGTCGCAATGAGCCGGCTCATTTCGTTGTGCGTCGAGAAGTGATGATATAGTATTATAGTATAGTATAGTCAGAGAATGAGATAGTATTCATAGTGCGTCTGCACTCTCCGCCATCATGTTGTTTTTTTAAAGAGCCGTTTGTGAGTCAAAAGAGCCGGCTCATTTCAGTGAGCTGAGTCAAATGAGCCGGCTCACGAAAAAGAGACGGATTGCCCATCACTACTCAGAATCAATGCAATGTGACGTAGAATTGCACAAGCCCCGCCCACGACTGTTGATTGACACTGCAGTTTGAGCACAGAGTAGACTGCGTGAGCTGGACACAGTCCGCCATTGTTTCGACGCTGGAGCAGCTGTAGAATGTCTCCGAAAACGATTGAGCGAGTGTTTTGTTGGATGTTAGAATAAACATAGCAGCCTTCATTTACTCACGTCGTTACTCGAGGATTAATCAGTAGAACTGCTCTCGTGATCCAGCTTACAGTCTCCTGAGCGACAGGACTAACGTTAACTTACTGATCACGGCAGAAATGAAAGTGAGAGCGAGCACTTTATGACAGATCGAGCTCATCGAGTCGTTTTACAGATATACAGTTTACCAGTTTATAAAGCACCCACTGAAAAGGTGTGTATTTGTTTTAGTTGTAACGAGTGTTTTGAGTTTATGGATAAGACTTAATGCGCACTTCTTATTCTGTGTTTATTCTTACAGTGATTTTCTGCAGTAAAACTAACGCTTCATATTTTGTGTGATGTACAATAAATTGAATTGAACTCATCAGTATATTTTGGTCATCATTCAGACGGGGTCTAACTACAGCAGGCTTGTATTTATAGAGGAGCAGATGACATATAAGTTATTTACGTAATTAAAAAAAAACATACCTGTTCTATATCTATTTAGCATTCTCTAGCTCTGTGGGCATTATTGTCCGACTGGAACACCGTTACTGTGAGTTTCTGTTTTGATATTGTCATCTTTCTGGCTCTGAGTGCGAGCTGGTTAGGCTCCGCCCCCTGTGCGTGAAACCGCATCTCATTAACTTTTAAAGGAGACGCACTAAAATGGTGCGTTTTCTCAGCCCCCAAAAATGACAATTTAAAATTATCTGTGGGGTATTTTGAGCTAAAACTTCACATACACACTCTGGGGACATCAGAGCCTTATTTTACATCTTGTGAAAAGGGGCATAATAGGTGCCCTTTAAATCACAGCCTTTGCTATTTGATAATTGCACTAAGCCATTTCGTGATGTCTTTATTTACAGAGATTTATAATTAAGCCATTGGTATACACTGATTTCCTGAAAAGTGTAAACACTGTGTCTTTGTGGTGCTTTCAAAACATTGCTCTGTTCACCACATTAACAGGGGCTCAATCAATGGCATGGTTGGGGCGGGGATACCCGTTTGATCAACCAATTGCAAATGGGAGGATTATTCATGAATACTTGCTTGTAAAAAAAAAACATTTTTATACTGTGTGTGCTGTTGCTAGAGAATTTACACATTTAACATGAACGCTTCTTTCATCTGGGCCTCCACCAAAAAAATGTGATTATCTCCTCTGTCAGCACTCTTATTATATGGTTAGATGATCTTTCTCTAAAAACGGTGACTGCAATCTGTGGTTATTTCCCTTTCAGAGGGCTTTCTGTTCATATGAAATCACAATTTAAAATGCAGCCAAATATGCCGCCGATACCGATATATTTCCTGACAAACAGATGCAATATTACAAATCTCTCTTGACTGAAAATATTTGAATTTATGACCTATTGCACTTAAAGCAAGAAATACTCCCCTGAGCCACATAAGCTCATGCTCAGGAGGTTAAGCCTCCCTAAAACTGAAATCCTACAACTGCCCTGTTTCACTCAATCACTTCACTCGGGAAGAAGACAGAGAGCACCCAACGGTCACACTGAGACAAATCTTCCTGTATATAAGTCATGATTTTTGCTCAGCAAATGAGAATGGAAGATGGAAAGTAGGCCTGAATAGACTATATGCGTTTAAATATACAGCTACAATAATTATTAATTATCCAAAATATGAATTAAACTAACATCAAACTTTTTCTTGTGGAGTTCAGCAGGCACAGATTCCGTGCAGGCTGTGATGAGAAGACACAGATGAGAGCTCAGTGTCTATGGAAGGGCTCCATGTGCTCATCAGCATCGGCAGTGAGAGAAGTCACACTCACTGTAATGAACATGTGACAGCTGCCTCTCAGCCTCGACTCACATTTATTTTCTTCATCATTACCTCTCTCGGCCCGAGTGAGCCTCGATTAACAAGAAAGCTCTAATTACTCTAATTATTAATAGAGCAGTAAAGCAGCTGTTTGACTCTTACATTGGGATGATCAGCATCTCATTGGGATCTTTGTTTATCCTGCCATGCAGATGTAATGGGAAATACAATATACAGCTTTTACAAATAATGCCAAAGTGTAAGCTGGCAATGCTGTATACGCACGTCCTGATTTTGCCAAGTTAGATATTTTGTTGATCCTGGAACAACATTCCTGTCCAAAAATGTAATCCTTTACCCCTAAACCCTAACCCTACTTATAACTCGTCCCTAAAATCAGAGTGAAATGATAGGGGAATAACACTGATGTAGAAGCACCTAAAAATGTGTTCACAGAAGCAGCGACAAAGCGACACGATCCCATTCATTTCAATGGAGAGCTGGCAACACGAGCGCCAGTGACTGTTGGCGACAGGAGCCCAGATAGACATTTGCTGATTCATTGTCTACAACATGGAGTAACATCCGTGAATGTCATTAACAAACATTACTAGGCAACCACATGTGTCCTCACCGCCAGCCACTGGGGACATGCTCGCTTGTAGTCGCTTGTAGTGTGTAGTCGCTTGCAAAGTCGCTTGTAGTGTGAATGCAGCTTTGGATGAGACGTTACATAAACCGAGGTCCTGACTCTCTGTGGTCATTAAAAATCCCATGATGTCCTTTGAAAAAGAGTAGGGGTGTAACCCCGACATCCTGGCCAAATTAGCCCATTGGCCTCTGTCCATCATGGTTTCCTAATCATCCCCATATTGACTGATTGGCTTCATCTGTCTCCTCTCCACCAGTATGCTGGTGTGTGGTGGGCGTTCTGGCGCAATATGGCTGCCGTCGCATCAGCCAGGTGGATGCTGGACATTGGTGTTGGTTGAGGAGATTCCCCCTTCTATGTAAAGCGCTTTGAGTACACAGAAAAGTGCTATACAAATGTAACAAATGATTAATTGTTATGAGCTTAACCCTGATTATAAGCCTAAACTTGACATAAACTGTAAACTTGTCCCTAAAATCTGATTGGTTGATTGGAATGTTGTTCCAGGATCAACAAAGATGTTGATCCAGGAAGTAACATGTTGTAAACCTGATATCAGGTTTCACATTGTACAGTTACATTCACAAGTTGAAAACTTCAAAAGCTGAATACCTCACCAGAAATTAGAGAACAGAATAAGACAGTTATAATATCAAAAGTTAGGCACATGCATTAAATAAATATGATGACACTGGCATATTTAATTAAAGGGGTAATGAACTGAGAAATTACATTTTCCAATGAGCTTTTGACATATAAGAGGTCATCATACAATAAGAATATCCTATAAGTTTCAGAACTGAAAACTCTCTTGTTAGTCCAATACAAGCTTTTATTGACACCAGGCACAGCGAACAACAGGTTTTGCAAAGTGGGGATCTATGACGTATCAAACACCGCCTCCGCAGAAGAAGATCAACGCCTACTTCAACACTGCCTTTTTAGCCCCGCCCACCAATTTGCGCATTACATGAAACTCATTATAATATGCAAAACTGTTATTTAATCATAGCAGTGGGCATTTACTTTCAAGCCTTCAATGTGGCACGCCCATAAAAAAACGAGCGTTTCAGGAGCTAGGCTCAAAACCAGGGTAGAAAATAGCCTATTACTTATTCATTTTGATGCTTTTGAATTTAAAAACCAAGCGAACGTCATAAGTTGACCTCAGAAAACAATATAATAATTTTTTTGTTCACCCTTTAAAAGTGCAATGTGTATTATTTCTGAGGATCTATTGACAGAAATGCAATATAAGTTCCATAACTATGTTTTCAGTGGTGTATAAAGACATTACTTAATAAACCGTTATGTTTTTATTACCTTAGAACAGACCTGGGCATTGTACGGCCCCCGGGCCACATCAGGCCCTCTGGCTATCCTTGACCGGCCCACGTAATGTAATTGGTAAATAAAAGCTGGAGTCCGTAATTTTTTTATTATTTTCTCAATATATAAAAAATTAGATATTGAGTGTGTACATCATGAATCAATGTTCCAAACCGTGTTTGTGTCTTATCCTGAATCACTATGGTACACCTATAATCAGTGTTTATATTCGGACTATTTTAGGCCGGTCGAGTCGGCACCACTGCAGAGTAACACTGTCCCTGAGTGACTCGTCATAGACATGAGAGAAGTAGTTCCGGCTGCAATGTTCTTCCGCAATACGCATGCAGTTCTGTTTAATAACCGCTAGAGTGCCAAAAGTTATGGACTGCTGTCAAGGCAACTGATTTTGTTTATTTTATTTACGTCAGTCACAGTGTGTGTGACATGCACCTTCACTCAACTGTATTCGCGCTCATGCAGGACAGCGTTCAAGAAATGCGAGTTTACCGTTAGCCCTTAAATATGTCAGCTAAAAAAAGAAAGTTTTTGTGAATGTTAATTAAATTGTTATATAATTGTGTGTTGTGTTAATTTAATTAATTTCATTTACTGTTTTTCTTTTTTGAGAGAGATGTAATATATTGGGCAGAACTGAGTCCGGCCCTCTATAACCGCCCCAGTTTCTCATGTGGCCCCTTGGGCAAATTAATTGCCCACCCCTGCCTTAGAATGAGTCATTTATATCTTCATAAGCGTGGGCACTACCTTAAATGAAGGTCGACATATTGTGACGTCCTGTTTCTACCGTAGCCGACAGCGAACAAACAGCGCTACAGAGTTTGCTATGTGGGGAGAAATGTGCTGGTTACGTCAGCCACCGTAGCTTCTCCTTCGAGTTTGAAAAGGGAGGGATAGGCCGTAAGTGGCTTCCTGTTTGCAATTCGCAAACCTCACCACTAGATGCCGCTAAAAATCACACACTGCACCTTTAATTTAATTGATTGAACACAATAAAATCAACTTATTAATTCCATGAATATATTCAATATTCTATAAACATCAAGTGGTTTTAAATTCTGTCAATAATAGAGAAATTATATTGAATAATCCCATCTAGATACATTAAAGTTTATATACCCATGTTTCTTAAGAATTTCTGTTGCCTCCTCAGACTGTTTATAGTCTTTTGAGCTAGTGGTGCATGAATCTGTGGTTTCCAGAGCTGTAACTTGACAAGTAAAAACTAATGTCTGCTCGGCCATGTCATGCCTCTAGCTCCTCCGCCGGTGCACTGTTTATTTGGACCATTTGGAAATGGCTGTTGCTGGGGAACCGGCCCACGTGAGAGCTCTGGTCTCCACAATGGTTGACTTCCCTCTCTGCAAAGTGTGTTATTAATTTCTGAATGCAATGCAATAGGAGTTAATTAAAAGCTTTGCTTTGTGATCAACTCTAAATTTCTAGATTTGTTGATAAAAAAGAAAGGCTGATCTCAGATCTACTACAGTAATCCATTCAAATAAGTCTGAGGATCAAGGCATTAGACACTCAACAGTAAAACATGCTGGAAACTACAGGGACTGTAGCAGTTTCATATATATATATATATATATATATATATATATATATATATATATATATATATAATGCAATTCTTGGTCTGTTTTGATGGAGATGTTCTGTTGTGACAGTCGGTTTTGATGGAGCATTTGGTTGTTTATGACCAAAAAAAAAAAAAAACTTTATGAAGCATGTCTACAAGAACCATTACTGGTCACATACTCTGAGCACTGCTTGTTGGTAAAAGGTTTCTCATACCTCTCTCTCTCTGACAGGTGAAAAGGATTGATGCACTTAGTAAATCTCAAATAAATCACAAGGTCATTGCCATGCCTCAGTGACCTCTATAATACACATTTCTGTGTGTATATACTCATGTACCCTCTAGTTATAATAGCAGTACTCACTGTTTATCAGCTGCTGCAGAAAAAAAGTTTATAATTACAGAAAAGTAAATAGACTTTTCAAAGTAATAATTCTGGTTATACTACAGGGCCGTTGAATGCTTGAATCTGATTGGTTGACGAACGTTCTGAGGTGTGCAATTATTTTCAGGGAACCGCATGGCTAAAGTAGTTCCGGCAGGTCTTGAGCTCCTACCTATTAGAAAAATAATGCACACCCGAGGTGTAACGGCCACTCCGCTTCGCGTCGTGACCGCATTACCACCTCGGGTGTGCATTATTTTTCTAATAATTCAACGGCCTGTCGTCAATTATTCCTTACTTATTTTACGATATACATAAAAAATCTCTTGTATTTTAAAGGAGAATACATATAGTTTTTACTGTGTGATATACGGTAGTTTCCTGAAGTACCTATTCAATTATGGGGAAACCATGTACTGAATTTAACAAGCCTATGTGTACACTTTTACGATTTTGAGTAAAAGGTATACGATTTGCCTTATAATTTATTGGGAAAAAGCTCCTGCATTAACCCTCACACTAGATTTTATTTATTTTATATCGTTTAATTTTAAGTTTAATAACAGTGACGATGTTGCAAAATTCATCAACAGAGGGTATGCATTGATGTCACTTTCCCGCCGCCCGGGACATGTCCCCTCAGCTGGAATAAGTGGCAAAACATCCTGCAACATGAAGGGAAAACTGCGAAAACTAGAGTAAAACACACAATTATCTGCTCACATTAAAGGCAGTTGGACTCGACAGGGATCCTTATAACAAAGAACCAGTGGTCCATGGACATTGACATGTGGCCAGAAATCGAGTTTCCTGAAATTTATATGTAATGTACATGATTTAGATGCTGGGCAAATACATAAATACGCTTTATCTGCTAGACAACACTATATATACAATATAAATAGATCTAAATTTGGATGATCACTAATATCTAATAATATAATATCACTGTAATTAATAATTACAGAAAAGTAAACAAATACCAAAAAATACTTCTGTATTTAATTGGAAAGTAATAATTCTGGTTAATTTACTATGTAAAGTAAAAATCAAATTGTATTTTTAAAAAGAGAATAAATGTAATTTTACTGTGCAATATATTTCTTGAAGTAAAATGTATGAATTACATTCATACACTGGGGAATCTGGTTGATTACTAATGTAATTACTAATATCATTTTTATATCTCATCATTTCACACAGCCCTTACATTTTTTAGACATTATGACTTTCTGTAAAGCCGCTTGGAAGCGATGTGTATTGTGAGGTAATATACTTCAAGACAGGATATGTTGGAGAAATTAAAGTGAAGAGGTCATCGAAATATGTTTCAGAATATTTTGTAGACACAAATCTCCACCCACTGTGACATCATGTGCCTCTATTATGTAACAAAGTTATCAGTTTATAACGAATCAGTTATAAAGACATTGTTCGAAATATCAATACCATCCTGTTATAGTGAAGGTCTGCCAACCAAAGAGTCTAGTTTATTATAGACACATAATAATAAAAAAAAAAATAATAAAAAAACATTACAGTTCACCTTTTATCATAGGGTTTCATTGGGAGACTTGCTTTAAATAGGCTCTGTGCGGTAGAGGAAGTTGAAATTGCATGCGAGATGATAAGCTATCACGTCCGTGCCGGTTTTGGAGATGCAATTGGCTTTTATTAATCCTCTCTACTTTCAGCTAGCATTGCAGAGAGTTTTCTAAATGTAAGTCATTAGAGATGAACAATTGCTTTAAGCTGATGCAGCACGTTGTAGCTCTTTTTCATGCCCCACATAGATGAAATGATTGTATGGCAGAGCTAATGGCCATGGCTGTGGGAGGGATGCCTCTTCTCAGCTGGAAATAAAAATGATGACATTTAAGAAATGCGTCCGACTGATTCGTTGAGATGAATAACATTAGCGGCGCAACAGAAATATATTTACCTATTCTGGAGATGTTAGGCTTCAGGGGTTTTAAAAAGTCACACAACACGCAAACACTCTTTATGTTCCAAATCATTCCACACCAAAAACAGTGTTGTGCATAGAAAGTAGAATGATGTGATGTGAAACAGTCTGGAGTTTCGCTTTCTCAATGTGAAAGTGATAGTGAGCGAGGGCCCAAGAGGCGAGGAAGAATATTGATGATGTTCTGAATTACTCAGGAGAAATGCATCTTAAGAGCTAGAAAGCTTCAGAGGAGATGTCTATTAAAGCAATAAGCTACAAGAGGCCGTGTGTTACAGTGATTTTACCACGGGGTGTTTTGGGGCATGTTGTGAAGCCCCTTAGCCATGGTAAAAATCACAGGCCTTGCCTTTGAGTGGATTATTGGAACAACAGCAACGTCAAAAAAGGCACCAGTTCACTATATACTCAAATCTGAATAAATTCATCCCCCAAGTAATATGCTCATTAGGAGAACCGGCAGTTACCAAGCAATGTAGCAAATTGTCAGTCTGTGCATCAGTGGTGGGATTTTTTGGTGATTCTTTCTGCAGGTTACACAGGTGTCTTTCATAAGTGAGGGATTTGAATCATTCATTTAACCAATTCATACAAAAACTCAAGAAACAGTCACTGAATCATTAATCAAAGATATGTTCAGGAACGTAAACAAGTGACTGTCTTTTTGGTTGAGTTATTGAATCATTCATTCAACTGATTTTTTTTTTAAACAATGAAACATTTAGTAGCAAAACTATACTGTGGGTTGCTCTGTGTTTAAACAGTTCTGCTATTTTCGTTGGCAGAGCAAAAAAAGAAAAAGTAACTGGCAAAATTGTGAATAAATTGGTTTATTAAACCGTTTTAAATTCCAAAATCATGCTGCCTCTTTGTTTCTCCACAAATATTGTTGCTAGTTCTGATAGACAGACAGACAGACAGACAGACAGATAGAAGATAGGTAGATAGGTAGGTGTTGGATAATACATAATAACAACAGTCATCAAAGACATTATTTCTTTAGTGCATATGGAATGGCAAAAAATAAATGTGAATCCTTTTTGTTTAGAAGGAGGCAGCCCAGTCTAGTCTGAGATATCCGTATAGCAGCGAACACATGGTTCAGGGGAGAACTAATGTGTCCCAATGCCATATTGTTCAGTTTACATTCTTTATAGGAATAGAATTCATAAATTATTGAAGACATGACCAAATCGTTCATTTTCACCACTAGAAAATATGATATTTGGAATTACCCTTGGGCTCTATAAACAGGATTCCAGACAGACAGTGCATTTGGAATATCTGCCTCAGAAATTCCCCTCACAAATGCCTTGCATTATAAGGGAAAACTGTCCGTCAAATCAAGCTCTCTGAATACTCTCTCCCATCCCATCTCCCAAAGTGAAAAAACTCGATAACTCTCCAGTAATTACTGAAATCATGGTAAACTTTTGCGATATTTGTTAGATTTTGAATAGTAATTCCTTCCAAGTGGATTTGGTAACACTTGAGTCATTAGTGTGTTACCATGATCTTCACTTTAGAATACTGATCCAAATAATTAGTAATTCATTTAGAAGGATGTAGTAACACTTGAGTCATTACTTTTTTTTGTTGACGCCTGTCCCGAGATAACTCAAATAGAGTTTGTCAGCTCCAGTTATGTATCCAGCCTCTCATGGAGACTTCAGTTGCCCCAACGCCTGTGATGAGACGACTCGACGCCTGTGAAGAGACGACCCAACGCCGGCGATATGTTATGCCCTAAATTTTATGATTAACTAACTGTATTTTTCTATGTATATTTTTGAAATGCATTTTCTGTAAAGCTGCTTTGAAACAATATGTATTGTGAAAAGCGCTATACAAATAAACTTGAATTGAATTACTATCCAAAACCTTACAAAAACCTCAAAAGCTTGCAATGTCTTCAGTCAATATTAGGGAGGTATCATGCTTTTCACTTTAGAATACTGATCTACATTTTGAGTAGTTCCTTTAGAAGGATGTAGTAATATTTGAGTCAATACCAGTGGGTTACCATTACCTTATATTATACATTAAGCATTATTCATGTTAATTATGTGGCTGTATATAGTAGTCCTCTGGGAGGTATGAAAAAAAAATGAGTTACTGATTAGCTAATAGTAAACTATCACATTCAGCTGATCGCTATTACTTACTAATTTGTTAATTAGACTTTCTTGTTAGTTAATAGTAGTTACTGGAGTGTAAATCATGTGTTACTCATTTGTTCCAGTGTAGTCATCCATTAATGACGGAACAGTATTCTAAAGTGTTACCACATATTCCTAATATTTAAACCTTGCATTGAAAGTAGGTAATTTAACCTGTTGAGACATGCCTTCAGAAGCACCCTTAAGAGCTTTGTTTGTGTTGCTAGTGTTATAGAAACTACAGTCTTGCAGAAACTACATACTACTCTCAAGCAACAGCAATTGACACAACAAACACAATTCTGATTTCTGTCGAATGAATGCTGTAGATTGAGCTTAACTTGTACTGAACCTGAAATATTCTTGCAAGTTTTTATATTTTCATTCATACAGGTTTCGTGTTAATGAATTGTCCCGTCACCCGAGAATGCATTCATGTTAATGAATTGGTGCATATTTGGAGGATTGTCTAAGCTCAGTTCTTTCCCCTGTGAAGACAAGCAGAGTAAAGCAGCATCTAATCTCTTTGGCATTGCCCCACTGACAGTCTGGGTTGCATCAGCCAGTGTGAACTAGAATGAATGCACCAAGACTAAACCGACAGATTCGTGCAAGAAGTCAACACACGTGGTTGCTGCTGTCAGTGAATAGCCTCAGAGGTGGAACGGTGCAAGTGCATGGTGTCTAGAGAAATATCCATAAGAACTAAGCAAATTAAACTGCCTGGGCCATTCACTGTGATCAAATATTAAAGATCTTTCATATTTGCCACTTAATGTGATTTATAAGGACACATCAAAGGATTGGCCCGTTCTTACTAAAATTAAGTTGTCATAGCGGTTTCTGTAGACGTCCATGTCATCGATCTCTAGAAGAGGGGAAAGGCTGTCAGATGCAGATCCAGACTGTGATGATAATTAAAGTCTAACTGACAAAGATGATTCCAAACATGAATGAAAATAGATCTGAGTTTCAGCATACTCTATGTGGCTTTGAAATACCATATTTTGATATTCATCTTCTTTCTCTTTTTCTTTTGTTCAGGCACTGAAAGGTCCAATGATCAAGCCATCATCTTTTGGAAAATAATGATTTTTTTAAACATAATGACACATTATATTCAGGTGTGTTTAATTAGTTTTATTTTTGAAGCATTTGACCAGACTGAATCTAAGGGAGGGCTTGTAAAAAGTCATTATCATCAATTGTTCTTCTACCAGCCTAGATAAATGAAATGATTACGGTTGCCGATTCAAAACATTAATTTGAAACAATTAATGATGTTCAATTAATTAATCAACCCTGCCCCATATGTACATTTTGTAATAATTCATTTTCCAAAGGTTTCAAAGCTGAGCTGAAATGTATCTTGAAACAGCGTCTTATAAAGTCAGTGGTCCATTACACTGAAAAACAGTGGGCATGTATTAATTAAACATTTTTTTAAATAGCACAGAATGAATGCATGAACTCATCTTTGTGAACAACTCTGTAAAAGCCGGCTATTCGGCCCAACTTCCGGTTTCCGATCAGCCGATGAAGGACACACGTGTCCATAAGAAGGGACCCAGCACAACCAGCGCATCCCCAAAGAAAGAGCCAGAACCCCCGTTACAATCCTCTTTTGTCATTTTCCCCCGACCATGTCACTAACACCCAGGTGTGAGATATTCAAAACTGACCAATCAGATGATCACAACTTCCATATTGTCCCAAACCTCTGGCCTGCAGGCCTAAATCACTACCAGCACGGGTGTGCTGAAAATGTCTGAGTGAAAAGCAAATGTTTTTGTTGCTTTGAAATAATCTTGGATTATTTCCAACCTTACAACTCCTAGTCTTGGAATAGGCCTAAACAACAAACTTGCTAAATTGATTGCTGTGGACTTAAGGCCACCGATAGACCCATCTAATAGGGGATGTTTTCAGAACTTTAGCTAATGTTGTGGCAATGTTCTCTCAAAATTATGAACACATGTCAATAAAACATTATTTCAATGTTATCTGGTCTTTAATAATATTAGTTAAAAAACATTATTTATACATTGCTAATGCAGCATTTTTACCTGATTTTTTATTTTATTTTATGTTACTTGCAGAGAAGATTTAAATTAATGTTCCCATAATGTTGTCAAAATGCCAAAATTGACCAAGAAAATACGTTTTTAAAACATTTTAAAAACTAAAAATTAGTAACAGTTTTTAATGAGAACATCTAGAAATATATATATATATATATATATATATATATATATATATATATATATATATATATATATATATATATATATATATATATATTTTTTTTTTTTTTTTTTTTTACTTAATGGTAATGTTAGCAAACCGTTCTTAGAAATTTTTTTGTTTGCTGGGCAGTGAGAAGGGAAATATAAGATCAACAGATTGACTCCAAAAGCCACTTATATTTCATTTATATTCCATGCTGTACTCATCTGCCACAATAATATACTGTCCTCGAATGATAGTCTCTTAAAAATGTGTCTATAGGCAAACACTCATAATATATTAACAAGATTATTTACTCAGTACATCATGCAACAAATTTGATTGCATATATCAACTGACAAAACTATGAAGGAAAAACAAACTAGCAAGGCAAAACAAATCTAAAATCATCTGTTTTCACTCTTTAAATTTGGGTATAGCCTACATTAATTCAGTGTGTGAGAGCCTCCATAGATATCTGAGCAATATCTGAATGTGATGTCTTAAAGCTCACAGTGCTGATTTAAAAAGGGGCAGATCCGATCAGAGAGGAGGACACTGGGGCTTTAGAGCAGGCTCTCGCAGTGCCACTATTCAGGTCATGGAGCCATTCCAAAATTGACTTACCCCGGTTAAACTGTCTAGTGATCGCATGCATGTCTGAGATCCACCACTGGTAGCTGGCCAGTCCCTGTGGGGGGAAAGGAGACAGAAAAGACGTCACTTTGCGCATGAGCAATGACTTTGCCTTAGACATCACAACAAAAACGCAAAATATGAGATGGACTTTTTACTGAGGTTATCAGTAAATGGGACTCAGTCCATCTTTACATTACATGAGATGGCAAAGCCATTTACTTATCTTTTTCAATTGACAAAAAAAATTATTATTAATGAATAATAATAATAATCAAGCAGCCATGAAAATCCTATTAGCGCTACTTCTCCTGACTTGCCTAAAATGAAGCACATGAGACAAATAATACTAATAGCAGCTCTTTTCAGTGCTTTTACTTTTTTTCATGATGAGTGTTTTACCCATGGATAATTCCTCTATTTATATCCTGCAATACTTCATGCCTTTAGAAATTAATATTCACTGTTCAAAAGATGCAATGATATGCTATGCAAATAAGATGACACTAATGAGTTAGCGATTATTAACACTCCATTAATTCAGTGCGTATTTTTCTGTGAGCTCCGTGCACATCCACACAGAGTGCTAATGAATGTTCGGCATATCAATGTAAAAAATCCAACATAAAGACAATTAATTGTGGAAATGGAAAAATAGTCTAGGAAGATGACTTTTTGAGTATACACGAGAATTTATTAGAAGCATGGGTACAAGTACAATTTAGGTACAGCTTTAAAACCTACAAGAGACAGTCTGCTAATGTGCTAGAATGTATTACTCACTGTCATTATTGTTAACTAATGAAAACTATTCAAAATTATTTTCGGTAAAGCTGAATTCAGATAAAATTTAAATATTCAATGAAAGTTGGCATGAGACGGAAATTGTGATAGTCTTTTCTTCCCTAGCCTGACGTACATCCAATTGAAACGGCTTCTCGAACAAGAATAAATGTAGGGCAGGACTTGATTTTGTCCATTGGGAATTGATTGGTTGTGGTTTGCAATTGCTGTGATGTCATGTGAGTGACAGGTTGCCCCGCCCTCACGCCAGTAAACACATCATCAGAGAAGAGATGAGATGTCACTGCGAGAGGGAGGGGAAGTTATTTTGATTAAAGATTACAAGGGCACATGAATTAAAAATATTTTTTTTTATGTAAATGGGTAAATTATATAAACATAAAATATATAAATTGTCCATTTTGTTTTCATGGTGACTTTAAACTTAAAAAACTAAGAAAAAAATATACATAACCTGATTAGGAGATAGATACATGTGATTTCCTTCCACGGAATAGGCTATGGCACTTCTGATGTGCAAAGTAAACAAAGAACAGCATTTACCTGAGGATTGAGTTACTCTACGAATGTTTACTGGACAGTCTGACAGACAGCTGTTAGACTGAAGCTGTTTTTAACCAGAATGTTTCGCCTGTTGTTGGTAGTCTCGGGCATCTGCCTGAGGGGAGCAGCTGAAAGTTATGTTTTGGGTCAGATGGGTCTTTTTAGTATGTGTGGAGGTGTGTTGGAAGTTCATGGATTCAGCTGAGGGGAGATCTGTACTTGTGACCTTTGAGGTTTTAGTGAGGATGTGTTCATTCTTTTTTGTTGTTGTTGTTAGGAAGTCAGCAATGCCTTACCACACACTGATAGACACTGTCCGAATCCTTTCCACAATAGCAGAGTTCAAATGGGACAAATGCATAACTTTTATATACATGCATTGGAAAGAAAAGAAAAGAAAAACATTACTGCCAGTCCAAGTTCCTTTCAGTTAAAACAGCTCAAACATTCATTTTAGTCTGGGACTAGCTTAAGCCTTCAGCCACCGGGGGCAAGTGTACTTGTACGGTACAATTTTCAATAGAAATGACATTTAAGTACCATAGTTTATATAATTCAAAGACTAATTATGAAGAGATTATGAAATGACAAAGATTATGTCTTACTTAAGTGGGTCAAAATAAGCACTCTAAAGTTCAGCTAATTCCATTTAATATACATTTAAACAATAATACATTCTAATTTAATTGAAATTAAAATGCAGTTAAGTGTCCAAAAACATTACATTCAGTTTGCATCAAAGTATATGCTTTTAAAGTATATTATTTCCATAATAAGTGCTCTTTTAAAAAGTATGCTAAAATATACACATATTTCACAATGGAATGACCATTACAATAGCAAATTCAACAGTTATTTTGTGTTCTTGAATTTGTAAAAGTCCTCTAACACTAACACTCCACTAATTGGCAATACAAATTATGTTTGTGTTGCTTTTTATTGGCACTTTTTAATCTTTAATAGCTGACCTGTTGCCTCATGTTCACTAGCACTTCACAAATCCATATATAGCAAGCAGTGCAAGGGTACTAACATTGTTTGAAATTAACTCCCGATTGAACTTTTAAAGGTTTAGCACTGGCAATTGTGATTCGCCACTAGCTTTTGTTACACTATGACATGTATTCACTTGCAAAAAAGAATCACTATTGTTCCAATTGTAAATAAGTGAAAACATATAGACCTACAGTAGTTATTAGCCTATAGAGTGTTTCTGTATTTGAATGTCTCTTTTGCCTATGATCAGCTTTCATTTATGTATATCAATCCTGCTACTGTAGCATTCACACAAGACTTTTCTGAAAAGAGATCTCAGGAGTACACCAGTACAGATAGTACCGAGCCCGAAAAAAAAAAGTTTCCCATGGATATCTCGAGCACTGCAACTGTCAATAAAGCACTGTTGATGTGGTATAATAGCTGGTCAGTGTGTCATTTGCATTCCCTTGAAAGAAGTCTCAGGCAGCTGTCATTTAGCAAAAGCCTGTGAAACCCCAAAAGCAGCGGAACCCAGAGCTTTGCAGAGACGGGGTTCATGGATTTGGGTGCTATTCTTTTAGTTACTCATCATAATGAGTCCATTTAGCTGGACAATGACCCATTTAATGGCACAGAGCAGGCTTTGGAAGCACTATGCCCTTGGCAGGGCAGATTTTGCAGCTGCCCTGGCGTATGCTACCTTTAACCCAAACTGTGGCCTCTCTCAACAACCCCAGCTTCCCTGCCATTCCATGTTTGCGGGGACCAAGAGCAGCTCCAAATGTGACTTCTAAACCTGTAGCACAGCTATGTGTGCAAAACTGTACGGAATATAATCTGTGGTTTAATTAATTAAAGTTTTTATTTATTTTACATTTCCTTTCATGTGTAATATAGCTGTTTTTGCAAGTAAACAATCTATAAAGTTACAAATCACAAAGTCCACGGCAAAGGGAGTTAATCCCTTCAACAGAAAACACTTGCCTGAAACGCTTTGTTTGTAGTCCTGTCATTATTTCCATGATTCAGCTACATCACCAACCATGTTACACATCTGCATAATGCAGGTCAGGGGACTGGGATGGCCATGGCAGAACCTTCATTTCATATCGTCCTTGCCTTGCATTAAGACAATATAGACACGCATTCTCTTCCAGGCAGATTTGTAACATTTCTTGTTGATTGGAACTTCTTAATTATTGCCCTGGTGGTTGAAATGGACACACTATTTTCTTCATTTTTTTTTTTTACTTTCTAATTTGTGCTATTTTCTTCTTCTTTTTTTCTTTTTTTTTTGTGAAGCTTGTTATTGTGTTATTGTGAAGCTATGCTTATTCAGATTAGTACAGTTAGTTTTAAATTAATCTAGTTTATTTCAGTTCAATACTCCATAGTCCAAGTGTTTGTAATCTGTACTTAATCTTTCTTTCAGAAAGACATTTTTTTAAGCCACGACTAACTATTCTATATTGAGGGCTACTCCTGGCTTAATTTAAACCCTTTCTGGGAAACCACCACAGTACCATGTGTGGAAAACAAATGTATTCTTTCAGCCCCCATCCCCCACCCTCAAACCATTTTCAAAACGAAAGCCACTTCATGACCATCTTAAATGTTTGCCTCATGTGCAGTTGTGAGGAGACCCTGACCTATATGTGATGTAAGCATGACAGGGAGAGCCGTTGGATGGGCCGGTGCTCACAGGAGATCAGACCCCATATGGTCCTGAGGAGCATATCACCGGCACACTAACCATGAGCACCGCAGCGGCCCGTGCATCCTACTGCCGCTCAGCTCTGATTGATAGCCTCTGTTCAGCTGCTGACAAGGGAAGGAGGCTACACATGCGTATGTGGGAAAAAATATCCCCGCCATGGTCCACTTTAGCTTTGCCGCAGCTGCTTCAGTTAAAAAACAACAACAACAACATGGCCAATGCACATCTTCTGAGACTTGGGTCTTTGAAATGCAAAATGGGATCACCCTCGGGCGACAATGGCCATTGATTTCATTTTTATCAATACTGTTAATAGAAATGTTTATTAATGGCATGTTATCTATGCAATTGCACAACAACTCCCGTCCCACAAAGATACAGAGCTAAATGATTTGTTTCTTTACATTTATGACTTAGCACTGATGCCAACTGTACAGAAACCTCTTAAAGGGATTTTCCCTGGTGCATAAGCATTACTCACAGGCTTTTGGATGATTTCAATATAATCTCATTATCCTCGGAATCCTGGTGCTCCTGACCTTTGGAGCTGTTGCTAAAGTCAGGAACTCCCTGGGTAGATGCAGAATTTTATGTTAAGAAACTGTACTGGCCCACTGCACATTTGGCCTCTTTAGCACTTGCTCTCTGTAACAGAGCAGTCTTGGGTAAAAATATACACTTTTTCCCCTCACTTAACAGTTATTTAAAATTCTATTCATCCTCACAGGTACAAACAGCGCCTTGTTTCAAGGTAAAAGAGCCTGGGACTAAAGAAGAATGAGGAAAACTGTGAACACAAGGAGAAAAAGAGAGAGAAAAAATATGAAGGTCGTATTTGTTTGGAGCGAACTGACAAAGCCTTTTTATTGTCAGTGTGTGTCAGTGTATTTGTTCCAAAAAGAAGCCAGGCAAACCCAAACAACAGAGAGGAAATACACTGTCAGCTGGGCTTTATTGACTTCACTGCTCATTCCAGTGATGTTGAACTCTGCATGTGGTTATTATGAAATATACAGACCATCTGTTTGCATATATTAATGTATTGCACATATTAATTAATATATTAATTAATTATCTTACTCTCAGTACAACTGTTTTTCTGTAAAGGCAAAAAAACATCCATGTGTGCATGGAAGTTAAAATGGTACATATAGTATGGTTTATTTGATTATTCTAATCTAGATACTTTTATCTAGAGATTTTTGTGCTTCTGTAAAAAAAAAAAAAAAGTTATTTAAACCTTGTTATTGTGTGTTTTTTTCTGGAATATTTGATTTCTTACTGGTCAATCTGCTATCACATATTTGTGTCTGTTGTCTTTTGACCTTTACATGGCAACATGGAACAACTAACTGGCTTATGCTGTTGTTGTCACATTGGCATAATTTCAGCTAAATATTGTGTGCAAAAAAAGATCCATGGTGAACGGATGTATGACAAAAGTCACTTTCAAATCGAGCAGCTGTCTGTTGGTCAGTGCGGCAAAATCACTTTAGCAACTTGAACAGGAACAAACTCTGCTTGGGAAACTTTTTCATCCTCACACGAAACTCCCAAATGTTTGGATTCCTGTTGGAATGACTGGATTTCCCCCTCAAGGTTTCGTTGAAAAACGGTAAATGTGACAGTACCAATAGGCCCTGTTTACACCTGGTATTAAGATGTGTTTTGGTCGATCGGATCACAAGTAGACGAGGGAGACACATTCCTGTTTACACCTGATGTTTGAATCTGTCACTTTTGTCCACTTTCAACCACATCCGCCCTGATTTCTTCGAGTTGAGGGTAAATGTATGGCTTTTTTCACATATTTCAATCTAATGGACAAAACAAGCAATTTACATATGAACGAGACCGGAGATGACAGGAAAACATACGGAGAGCAGCAGCTTTTGTTTCTGCTCTGACAGCCACAAGATCATGCCGAATGCAGTGAGTGCGTGTTAGAAATCAGGAATGGTGAGAGAACATTGTGATTGGTATTTAGTGTGTGATCCGATCGACCAAAACGCATCTTAATGCCGGGTGTTAACAGGGCCTTGCAACTTAGCAAACGTTTGCATTCTACTGCACTGCTTTCACATTGTTTTCCTTCATAAACATGGTCTCGTCTCATCTTTTCAGCATCTCGCACATGACAGGGTGTTCTAAAAACTAAAAAGCTAGGTAGTTGAAAGCAGTTCAATTTATAAAACTGTCTTGAGAACTTGCACATTTCTTTCTGCGTCTCACATTTTTTTATATGTTCTGTGTGAATTGTTAAAACAAGAAAAATTAAAACACAGCTTGCATATAGTATATAGGATATAGCTTGTATGAATAAAAAAAATAGCTTAAGAGAGAAAGAGCTGAGTGAGGAAATAGAGAAATTAGAAATTTCAATTAAAGAATGATTGTAGCTAAATATGTTAGCTACTATCCACTGTATTTTTTCAATGTGGAAGTAATCTATATCCTGCGGATGCGTGAGACTTATTCATTAGCCGCTATAAATACCTATAAGTAAACCGTAAAAATATTTCCGCTACAAACCAGTGTTTATGATTACGATAATTAATAAAAAAAATATGATAACAAATACAGCAAGCAGCAGCAGAAGCCTTGCACATTACTTAGAAATGGCCGCATACACTCTTATGTTAAAAATAAGGTAGATAGAAAAGAAACTTAAATTGATAAATTATTAGTAATCTGTAATCTAAGTTGCAATGTTGTTGTAGCATTTGTCTTGTTGCTGGGCAGATTGCTTTTCCAATTAAGCTTAATATTTCATGTCCATGCATTTATTTATTTTGTACTTATGTAACAAGAGGGATCGCAAACAGTTATTGTTTTAAAATAAACCCCTCAGAATTATTCCTTATTTCATCAACACTGAAGTTATAAATACAGAATAAATACAACACAATACAATACAAATAAAACGGACCAGCAACAACATAGCTTAAGAAAGGTGGAAAGAGAGCAAATTCTTAACCACGAGAACCAAGAGGAGAGAGAATAAGAAGGGTTGTGTCTTTTGAAGCCGCACAGCGTGTGCAAGTGTCAGAGGATGATGGGAGGGGGTTTGAATGAAAGGATGCCGTTGGCGAGGACTGATGGGGCTTCCTCTAGTGGCTGCCCCTAATGATGATTTTCAGGTTATTTTAAGAAGGAAAAGTCACGCGGCTCATCTCTTGAGCATTACTGAGAATCCCTTTAATGCTTCACGGTGCTTTCTACTGATGCACGAGCCTGCGTTTGAGAGTGGCTTCTTTGACATATGGTTTAAGCCAACCTCCACGCTGCAGATCTGCAGGGAGAACGCCACAGTAAGAGAGGCTAAAAGAAGCAATTTGTATATGACAGTGATCGAGTATCACAGGAAATATTTTGACCACATAATAAATGTGGCTTTAATTGTAAAAGAAGAAGAAAAAAGGCATTGTGATATTGTGTTGTCACTCAGAGAGATATCAATCCCACACTCGTGGGATCGTACACACAAAAAAAGCCATCAAGAGAATTATAATAAAAGGCAGTTTGATTACATTGCACACTTCCTCATGGTGTGGACTGGCAGCAGTAGAGAGAGAGTAGGCGAAAAAAAAAGAGAGGGAGACAGACCTCTGTAAAGGTGATTTCACATCTGAGTGACTCTGTCTCTGTTAGGCCTGGAGGAAGAAAAGCAAAAGCCACACTGTTCATTTCCCCCTAGCGAGATGAGGAGAGAGTAAAGCTTGAACTGTTGGACCTCCAAAAACACTCGGGCCAAAAATAAAAGCGTAAAATCTGCTATTTGCTACAGAACTGCCTTTCTGAATTGATTTTTTTTTTTTTCAGGGGTGGCTGATGGATGTCTTTACATACCCTCAGTTTTGAGACAAAGACAACACAAGGTCAGAGAGGGCAACATACGGGGGCATTTTCTCAGAGAATTCCACCAAAGACTCACACTAAATCAGTGATTATTACATACACAAGAATGATCAATTGTAGCAGAAGATCTGATTTTGTGTGTGTGTGTGTGTGTGTGTGTGTGTGTGTGTGTGTGTGTGTGTGTGTGTGTGTGTGTGTGTGTGTGTGTGTGTGTGTGTGTGTGTGTGTTATTTTCATATTACAGCATACTGTACAAAATCTAATCAAAATCTAATACTGAACAAAGAAATGTAAAATAAAATAGATTAAAAAGAAATACATTTTGGGGAAAAATATATAGATGTTATGGGGCCCTAAATTAAAAGCTTATTCTGTGGAGTTTACTGGTTACTTGCAAACAACCCAGTTATTGTTTAGATTGATTATTGAGGGCTAGCAAGCATGTACTGTAGAATGCATTTTATTCCCCATTAATGGTATGACATTAATATTGTGTTAAATATAGACCTTGAATGATAAAAAAAAAAAATCATTTTTTTGGTACATGTTCAGCTCTATATTGTGGTCAAATCTATTTCAGAAAATCCTTCCACTAAACAGCACTTAAAACAAAACAAACCATGACTGGCAACTTTACATATCACTCAGACAAATTATTCCAGTCTAAATGTCTAGTTCTTGGCCAGAATAGGCAGCAATGTGGACCAGTCCTCTTGCTGGGGTCTGGTTACGCGAGAGTAAGATCATTGCATCATGCTTTGGCTCAGAGTCATAACCATCCATCTGTACGAGTTTAGGAATCACTGTTGAAAATGGAACCTGACTACAAACAGAAGTGGTCATATGTTCTAATAAGAGACAGGAGGAATGTTTTAGCATGGTGTAATCCATCTCAAAATACCAATGATGTCTGACATCATGCTCTGGATATTCTAATTGGCCTCTGAGAGTCGGACGGAGCATTAGCGTAATTGTGATGTATCATGCAGGATGTACAGCCATATGCTGCAATGGATTTCCTCTCTTGTTATTTGTAGTTCATCAGACTCAAAATACGGAGGCAGACCTACAGTATTACTCACAGCAGATGCACACATTTGATTATTGAAAATGGTGTTTTAGGGAGGGCTATTTTCCAGGTTGACTCACCAGGTTTTCGAAAATCCACAATGCTAATTGAGTCATCACAACCCATAAAGAATACAGATGGCTTTTTTGATCTATGTCTGACATTTTGATGCATTGCAGAAAATCTGGGAAGTTGTTAGAATAACAAAGGAGTGATAAAAGGAAACTAAAAAAAAAAAAAAAACCTGCTCCGGTAGTTTTCCTAAACGTAATATACACAACATAATTTCAAAGAGAAACAGGAACGTCTGAAGATTATTTCTGCTGTAAGAGACAAAATAGCCTGGAGTACACATGAGAATAAATGAAAAGAATGATTATATCAACACCTGCACTAAGTGCTTCTTTAAGTCAGCTTTTATTGTTACATTTTGTTACCCAAAGCAATTTTCAAACAGTTTTTCCTTTCTGCCATTTGTAGATTTTCAGGTGCCATTAATCTGTTTCACATTACTTTCACAACTTTTGTGTTTCCAACACATTTTTACTCACAAAACTTCCGATATAAAACATGTACATCATATACATACACGTGAAACATCCATTTTTATCTTAAAGTGTGTCATTCCATACGGCAGTGCAGGTCCTCCATTATGTAAAGTTAACGCCTCCACTTGTCAATATTACAAATGTCAAACTCAACGCAAAAAAAAAAAAACACTTAAAAGATGTACGCTTAGCGTCTGCCTTATAAAAGCACATTACAGTTTTGCGATGGAAGCTTGAAGCAGAAGCATCGCGTTCTTTTGTCACAGCCACTTTAAAGGAGTGCAAGATGCACGTCTGTGTAAAGAAAGAGCAAGCGTTGTGTTTTGGAATACAGAGGAAGTATGATTGTGGTGATCTTTGCTCGAGGGAAATCATTCATTTATCAGGCTGCTTTTATGAGGAAGATTTGTGTTGAACTTGTAATATATTCCAAAGGATGGCCCGAATTACAGCTTTGTGAAAATGAGATTAATGTATAACCCTCCTATTCTTTCTCTCAAGGATTATACAACGGCAGAGCTCTTATTGAGCTAACTAAAGTGCTGTAATGACTTTTGTGCTTAATCTATGGAAGATATCTTGAGTGACACAGACAGTAATTAGTTATTATACTGAGTATGTAGGGTGGAAGGATGGACGGGTTCATTCATCAAAAGCGTTTCTTGGCTTCGGCTATGGCTGTGAGCATCTTCTTTTCAGAGCATATAGAGCTATGAAATGTATTGAGTTCATGATAAATAAGTAATCTAGGATTGTTTTCTGGAGCATGGCAAAGACGAGACTGCTAGCTCATAGTTAATGTATAAAGGGATTCTTTCAGGAGGCGATTCATTAGACATGACCGCAAGGACATTCAACTGGCTATGGGTGAATGCGCCCAAAGCATGGTACTGTATGTCACTGTGAGATCTGAAGAGAGAATCTATCTATGACACAAAGGTACACACACACACACACACACACATATATATATATATATATGTATCTATATATATATATATATATATATATATATATATATATATATATATATATATATATATATATATATATATATATATAGGCTATATAAGCTATATATAGGCAGTGGAGTGCCCGAGGCTAGATTAAACTATGAGCTCAAAAATATCAAAGGCGAGTTATTCAGAAACCAAAAGACCCTTGTTAAACATTTCAAGTCATAACGAAACCAGCATATGTTTTTTTTTTTTTTTTCAAATTCACAGTTTTTAAAAGATGATGCGAACTAAAAACAGACACTCATAAAACCGAGGATTAAAAGATCAACAGTTCCCTAATAAATGTGCGAGTGTGAATGTGCTGGTATATCTATTTTTAGATCAAAACAACTCTTGATGTGCGGCTAGTTATTAATTAAACATGGACTCGTATCATATTTTTCTATTTACGTGGAAGATTAATTTCCTCCGTAGTCTCCCTTACGGTCCTGGAAGAGAGAAGTGCAGCATTTTGGAGTCTAATCAGGAAATAGAAGACAAAAGTGGAACTAATTATCCGGAGCCCTGCTTTGCAGGGAATTTCTCACAGCTCAAGTATCCAGGAACAATGAACTTACTCTTAGTAGCCTCTTAGCCAAAAATAGATAGATGTTTTAGTTGTTTGTATACATGGGCTACTGCTGCTGTTAAATTTAGCCACTGTTATTTACATATGAATCACTTATTCAAGGTCTAAAGTTAACTTTAGTCACACCTTATAAAGCGGATGAAAATATAAAAACTAAAATGAATTTTGCATGGTTATTTTATATTTATAAACGAACAAATTAGTTAATAAACCAGTTAAATACACTGCCTTTTAAATATTTGAGTCAGTAATTTTTTTTATGTTTTTGAAAGATGTCTCATCCTCAAAAGGTTGCATTTATTTGATCGAAATTACAGTAAAAAAAACTAATATTGTCAAATTGTATAAATATTTACATTTTTTTGTAGTTGAATATATTTTAAAATGTCCTTATTCCTGTAATTTCAAAGCTGAATTTTCAGCATAATTTCTCCAACTCTTCAGTGTCACATAATCCTTAAAAATTTGAATATGCTGATTTGCTACTCAAAAATATTTCACATTATTTGTGGAAATCACAATGCAGTTTTCTCAGGGATAGATGATAGATAGATAGATAGATAGATAGATAGATAGATAGATAGATAGATAGATAGATAGATAGATAGATAGATAGATAGATAGATAGATAGATAGATAGATAGATAGATAGATAGATAGATAGATAGATAGATAGATAGATAGATAGATAGATAGATAGAGACAGACAGACAGACAGACAGACAGACAGACAGACGGACAGACGGATAGATAGATGGATAGATGGAAATGGATGGATGGATGGATAGATGGATAGATGGATAGTTCCCTGCCAAACTGGTTTAATTTTCTCACCAAAGTAAATTTCCATTGCATTCGGTGGTTTGCAAGTGTTCGTTTTTGGCTCTGCTCTCATTTCAATGCATTATGTCGTCTATATTCTGAAGCTATTCTCAGAGGGGAAGAGACTGCATTTTCTGCACTCCAACATAACGCTATCAGTCAACAGAGGCATCGCGCCTCAGCCTTTGACCGAGGAATGAGGGTTTGGAATCCTTAATGCGTCTGTTCGTGTTGCACGGCTCTGGATCAATCGCTGCGATAATCTCTGGCTGGGAATGAAATGAAGGCCTGTGGCGTGTCCAATCAGTTGGCGAGTCCTGGCAGGAATAGATGTGGGATAAGTATTGTCATCAGGGCCATTAGTGTGGCTGGACTCTAATTCAGCTGAGGTAATTCCACAGACAATGAGAAAGACCACTGGAGCTCTATTGAATAACACTGCGCTGCTGAGTCCATCTTTTTACATGATAAGATCTGAACATCCCTCCTCTATCCGGTTCTCGTGCACCATTTTCAACTTCGGAGAACAATAAAGTGTATTTTAGCCAACCAGAATGAATTAGCGCTGACATTTCATATCAACTTTCGCGCAAGGTGATGGAGCAAATCACATTTCAAACATTTTTCTTCACTCAGCTGACAAATGGAGATGAACGTGCCATTGATGAATTTACGATTAACACTGCAGTTCATCGTGTCAATCAAACGCAATTTATGAGGGTGTTTTCTGGAAGGTAGAGATTGTATAACGTACAGGGTCCGAGCAAGCAGTAGCCTCTCTGTAAAAAGACAACACAAGAACATATGTTTTATGAAAATGTATATATTATAAACTCTTTCCCCACCATTGACAAAACTTTCTGCCTATCCGTGTTTTTCCTGTTCTACAGTAGGCCTATATGGGGGTGCTATTACAAAACTTCTGAAAGAGAATCTTTGGATCAAAACAGGCACAAAAGTAGCAGAAACAACAAGTGATAAAAGCATTGCTCATGAAATTGTATTCTTTGATTTTCTCAGCTTTTTGTTTATGTTTTGTAATGTGGTTTTTTCTTTTTTTTTCTTTTATGAAACTTTACCACATTTAAGTGTTGATAAAAAAGAATACATGAAGCTAGAATAAAATGTGTTGTTGTTGTTGTTTAAAGCAGATGCTCTGTTCTATATAGCAGATGCTCTGATCTATATATTTCATGTTCAGATATTCATAAAATAAAATAATCTTGGGGCCATGAACATTTTGTGAAAATTATCAAAAATAATGGCGATGGATATTAAAAAATAAAAAATGCTGGCGGGAAAAGTGTTAATATATCAAATTCAATAAAAAAAATATATAATCAAAAAAATAATAATTAAACAGCTTTTTTGTCAATACACCAACTCCATTGATTTTGATTGTAGGCTACTGTATAGGCAAAAACAGAATAAAAAAATAATAATTTTGTTCTGCAGAATAAAGAAAGTCAGATTTGGAATGACATAAGAGTGTGAAAATAACCGCAATTTAATATTTTGGGTGAACTTCCTTTAAGAGGCGTTTATTTGAGGCCAACTTGCAGGATAGAAGGCCTACAGGTCAAGTTTCTCAGCATCCGTTTGCATTCAAATGCCCTCTAAATGTTTATCATGCTTCTCAGCGAGGAGCAAACGATCGGATGCAGTCCAAACAAAACAAGTGCAGATTGCAAATTAAAAGCATTTATTGGGGGCATCCAGCATGACGGGAAGTTTAAACAGGTCTAACAGCGCAACGGAGCAGCCGCTTCCATTAAAATCTATAAAAACTGAGCTTTGACATGCGCAGGGTCATCCACAGTAGCTCACCTAAGACTTGTTCATGGGGAGAGGACATGGCCCTGGCCGGGTTTACAGGCACGGCCCATCATCGGGCTCGTGTTCAGCAAGGAGAATGCTTTCTCTCTGCCCTGCAGGAGGCATGATGGGAGAGAAACAGCCGAGCAAGGCGTTTTCAGCGTGTGCTTAACAAGCTCCCTCTCACCTTCCGTAATGTGTGGCGTACATGCTGTTGCCCTGTAAGCGCACCAGGCAGCTCTCTCCCATGCTCCATCTCTAAGGTTACGGCTCTGAGAGCACTATCTCTCAGCTCTTTCATGCTTTAATTTAGGGCTGGGCGATAAAACGATAACGATAATTATCGCGATATAATTTTTCTCGATAAACCGATATCAAGAGTTCGATAAATGTTCGATAATGTTTTTGCGCCAAAAGCGGAACGAATCTCATTTGAACCGCGCGCGCCACACGGACCGTTTATCCGCTTGGCTCAAAGTCCAAACGGCAGCGCGAGCGCGAGCTCACTAGAGCAGACGCGTTTACTCTGATCGGTCTCAGACACGAGATCCAGTGAGAAGCGCTTGAATTCAGCGAGGAACACAAACGTTTCAGTGATTTAAACCAGTTTAAAGGCAGATGAGACCGCGCTGACGAACATGAGAAACACTGTGCGCAACGATACAGTCAGAAGCTTTTCCGTCGACACATTCCCATCATTTACCACGGATTTAACGTTACTGTAACGTTAGCCTAGTAATATTAACTGCACCATGAAATGTGCGTGGGATATAGCCTATATAAATTGAATTGTATAATATTATTAATGTAGACAATGTATTAAAGGACTAATGGAATATAATTACAGTTTTTAATAATGTATTTAGGCTACTGGTTTTCATAAATACCATAGAAACCATAAAGTTACATTTTATCTGTGGTTATCATGATCTAAATGCATGATGCTGGATGGCCAATGGTTAATTTTAATAAAACTAAAGAATATTACATTTTACCAAATAAAAATAATGTTGTTACTTTTTTTTAACAGATGTTACTGTTTTTGTTAATGAACATAAATTGTATAAAGTAAATCTGCATCCTAACTCAAGCTAATACTACTGAAATAAAGATATTTATTTTGTTAAGGAAAAATGTCAAATGTTTGAATGTTCTACCTCGGATTTGTGAATGTTCACCTGTTTGGCAAGTGTTTGTCATGATATGTTCTGACAATAAAGAGTAGTTTAAAAACACAACGCTCTGGTTTCTACAGCTTTCACGTTGGAGTACAAATCTGTCTTTAAACTTGAAATAAATAAAGATTTGACATTTATCGATAATTATCGATATCGACTGATATAAAAAAAAATATCGTGATATTTTTTTTTGGCCATATCGCCCAGCCCTACTTTAATTCCTGCCCATTTAAACATTCCCCATTGATAAATGCGGAAAATCAATTTGCCGGTGTTGAATCGCATCCGCTGGGTGCTCATTAAACCCCTCGTGAGCCTGTTTCCGTCTAAGCACATTGTGCCTGTGCAGCTAAACGACTGATGGAAGCCTCAGTAATCACACATGGTCACATATCACGCTCTTACATGCACCACTGTATGCTTTCCCCTCACCCTTTTAGTTCCCACAGGCAGACACAGCACCATAAATGTTCATATTCATAATGGAATTGTTAGAAATCAGCTTTTACAATCAGGAGGAATACAGTTTTGGAGTTAATTAACAATAATCCAGTGTGAAAAACTTTCACCGTCAACAATTAATACTCGGATTATGAAAATATGGTTCCTTAAAGGCGCACTGAAATGCCTTGAAACGTGCAGAATTTTTTAATCCGTTGACTTCAATTTCCACTGAAACAGGAAGACAGGGCAACAGCTCCTCCCTTTTTTTTTAAATAGCCAATAGCGTTTCTTTTATTTCCCAGCTTGGCCAGAGCAGTTGAGTTTCCTCCTAATCTCCTTCATATCACTTTAAAATATAGCATTCTGTGCAGAATTCAAATGGGTCTGATATACTATCAAGCCTCTGAACCGAAGGAGACACTGCGCGCTGCGTCGGTTCGCATGTCAATAATGTGAAACCAGACTTCATTCGTCCCAATGGAAATACTATTTACACTGTCTGAATCGTTCCCTAGCCCTATGTGCCATTCATCATGTAGAAATGTGTAAATGTGTGAACAAGTTTAGCCGCAGCTTCAGCGTCTATTTATAGTGTAGGGGATGGGACACTTTAGATTCTAGAGAGCATTTGATTGGACAGGAAATCTGATGAGAAGCTGAAGTGCAGCGTGATGTCATCAAAATCATTGATCCATTTTTGCGGAAGTGAGAGACTGCAAGTTTTGAATGCTTACATCTTCTAAATGTGAATTTGGTCATTGTTTTCGAGCACACTAGCTAACAGTAAGGCTAACATATTCATACTAAAAGCTAAAAACTTTTATTTTAATTTCATGGGGAGTGAAGTGTGTAATTTCTAAGTATAATAAGCTAAAATGTCAATTATGGTGGTGTACTTAACCGCTGTAGCAGTTTAAACTAATATCACGTAATTTACGTCTTTGTGATGATTGGTTGATATACCAAGGGAGGCTAGCCTTTTCTGTTATGCATTTTTTTTCCTCTACACTTTAACTGCTGACAGTGAAATACTCAACAGTGATTGGCTATTTATTTTTATGTTTTACCATTTGAGGCAAAAGTCTTTAGCTATGGATTTTGCCTCCTCCTCCTTTGTTGGATGTGTCAGTCAGTTTCTTTACATTTTCTTTTTAAAAGCAACCAAAAACGCAATTTTAAAGCATTTATGCACAAAAAAATTATACTGAGCATCCTCTATTTTAAAACCCAACTGCTGCCACTGAAAATCAGTGGTTCTCAAACAAGGGGTCCGGAGCCACTAGGAGGTCTCAGCAAACTTTTAGAGGGCCCACTTTTTAAATACTTAAAAGTTTTTAAATTAATAATTATTAATAAAGTTAAATAATCTAACTCTAATCCAAATGCTAAAAATACAACAAAAAAAAAAATCTAATTGTAAACTGCAATCATATAACTCTCTTTGTCCTCTCAATAACTATTATTCTTATTGAAGAACATGCAGTTCTTGAACTTTCTGGAAACATAAAATGATGATGGCTAACTCCTTTAATATATCAACATATCGATTCTGTTAATAAGCAGCAGAAATGAGAAATGTATTGTCATAATACTGGGAATTTCATAGCTTATAAGAGGTGGAGGGCCTTTGTGTCAAAAAGGTTGAGAATCACAGAGATGATCGAAATGGACTAACAGGATTGGAAAATTGGATTTCATGGGGTCTTTAATACTGCCCTAAACAGGCAAAACCACGTACCTACACCAACAATGAAACTGTGAAAAAGTTGTAGAGGTTTTTTGATTGAATTTTGATTGATTTGATTTCAATTTTCACACTCCATTTTCTCTGAATCTCAGCACAGCTGAGCCAAAAAATGTCTGTCACAGGTCACATCACAGTCTAAGAGACTCAACTTTGGCCATGACTCGAGACTTAATCTGTAGTTAGTGTATTTTGCCTTTGCACAGCCGAAAAACCTGAAATAAAGTTTAGTACAAGGAAATAAAGTACAAGGAATCCAGTGTCATCCACAGTGAGAAAGAATCCCATTCCCTTGGGCAAACATAAAGATTGCTTTAGCTTTGCATATTGTCCTTAGAGCATGCAATTCCGGACCCAAATAAAATATGTTCCTTAAAAAAGCAGAAAACACCCAAGTGTGATGGAATTCCTCAATCGATATTGAGATAATTGCATGCAGGTCTCATGCAGTCTGTTTTGTCCGTTTACTTGGAGAACACTCAATAATGGAAAGATTCACTTGCAGAGTGTTTGCACTCAGGGCATTAGTCAACGTCTGGGTATTGATGGGTCTTGCCACAGTTGATTCATTAAAGGGACTTAGAGGAACTAGTAATGCACTTGTGGATCAGATAAAGCCACAATGCTGACACGCAGCCAAACATTCAGCAACAGAGAGCTCAGCAAGGCGGTCTGCCATCAGACATGCATGCCGCACATACAGCAGTGTTAAAACAAGCACCGCTGCAGACCTCACACACGTCTGCGCATATAAAACAGACTCAAATGGAATAGAATCGTGAGATTTATTTAAATGTAAATTGAAGTTCAGCTCTGTTTAAACTAATCATCTAAAACCAGATACATTATATACCGTGGAAAGAGGCTGTTCCCAGAGAATTTATTGTAACATTTTATGCTCTTCAAGCTCTAAATGAGTACTAAAAGGAGTGTTTAACTGCAGTAAAGCAATACTTCACTCAAAAATGATGATTCATTTACTGACCTCCATGTTGTTTCAGACCTTTATTTCTTCTGTGGAACACAAAAGGTGAATTTTTGAAGAACACCCTGCCACAATGACAGTGACAAAACAGCACCATATATATCCATGTAAATTTATATATCCATATAAATACATATCCAAAAAGGTCCAGTCATACCAAGAACGATAATTATGTTACTATACTAGTGTTTACACCAATGCATTGGTTATTATGCACAGGCTACATTTACTGTATGCCATAGCTGCCGGCTGGAATCTGATTGGCTGTCAGTGTTTTTTATCTTTTAATCAGCTGCAATAAATCGCTCTGAAATTGATCCGCTACCATTATAATTTTGATGTTTACTCCATTAATTTAATCTTTATGGTTATCGTTTTCATCCTTGATGTGAACAGGATTTAAGACTTGTGCACTATTTCAAGTCTTTGTGTGCTATTTACATTATTAACTGTATCGAGAAATCATGAGAGAAGGTGAACGAATCATTCTTTTGAGTCAGACCTTTTGAATGAATCTATTGATGCAGTTCATAAAACTGTTTTGAAAGATTGGTCCCCTAATCAGATCGATTTGATTCTTGAGTTCAATTAATCACAACAGTTCACTGGTGTGGAATAAAGCACAGGAGACCACTTAAATGATATAGTTAAGGTACTTTTTTATCCATTCTGAAGCTTAAAATCTTCAATCACCATTGCAAATAATTGAACAACCATTTCTCATTTTGTCTTCAACCGAAGAAAGAAATCCACACAGGTTTGGAACAACATGCAGTTTTTTTTAAAAAACATAAAATTCACAGGGTAATGATTCCCAGATAATAATTTATGTATTCCTGGCACAGCGACTCTCACCAGTGCATTTTCAGTTTGACTTAATAAAACATAATTGCTGGCAGCAATCAGTCTATTACGCTACTTCCTCTCATTCGAATCATTTAACTCACTTGAAATAGATTGTGGCACAATGAATATCATTTTTCAGACTTTCAGAAGGAGGAAGAGCAATTAACGCTCGCCGATTAAGCCTATGTCAGGACGAATGCATCTCAAGAGTGACTGAAGAGAAATGGAAACACTCCCTCTGAGGTGATTTCTTTAAATGAATAACCTGACATGATTAAACTTGATCCATTAAATATTTCTGAGTGGAAAATTGAACCCCTTTTCAAACACATTACCATCAAACCTAAGGCTGTAAATAGCATAAACAAAAGCAAAAGCGCTGCTAGCAAACCGTAATGCTACTCTGAAGTGCGATTAAACAGGTAGGTGATTAAAATCTTATGATATTTGCTTTTTGAAACAATCATAATTAGAGGGGCAGGAAATGAGCCTAGAAACATCAGCCAAGACGCCACCTTTGTTTTTCAATTGCTACGAAGCAGCATAGCTTTTCCCCCAACAAATATATATTTTGCTTGTTGACAGCACATTTACTCCTGCCCTCCTGCTTTGCACTCTCCACTCGCCGTATTGTTTACGTGCATCTACACCGGGTCCTCCTCATTAGAAAAGGGTGACTATGCCAACAGAGCTGGCGCCCAATAGGGACTCCCGCAGTGTCAATCACATCCACTGCTCCAACTATCTCACAGCAATGATGTGCCAATCAATGTTTCAAGACAGATTGATGAGCCGAGGCTGTTTGGAGGAGGCCAAGGCCCAATCCATTCGGCAGATGAGATTTTGAGGTTCTCCTGTAATTCTGAGCCTAGTGTTATCAATGTGATTCATTACACGAATCAAAACTGCAAGATTACTTCGACTGAATGAGCGGCCATCAGCCAAAGTCACATAAATGGTTTATTCATTTAGCATGTTGGTTATGTGATGTGGTGAGGGGCGCTGAAACATGGCGCATCTGTGAGTGTGAATGAAAGGAGCTTATTTCACAGCAAATGTGCTTTTCTTCAAAGCTGGTAGGACAGCTGTTGCACAGTCACATGTGTAGTATTCATCCAAAAGCCCCCTGCTTATCAAAAAGACATTTAGGCAGTTACATGTCATTAGACAGTCATATCTCCTCACATGCCATTTATCAAACACTGCCAGTTACAAGTTTTTACTTTTTTATTGCATTTATAATGTTGAAAAAGAAAAGAAAAAAAAACGTACAGACCCCAAACTTCTGAACAACAGTGTGAAAGACAGACGGCAGAGCTTAAAATTATTCGTTGTTCGTCTAAATATATAAAAAATAAACAAATAAATAAAATAATTGTAAATGCTACAAGTTAATCCAGGCATCACAGCATTATAATGTACAGTATGAAAAAATGTATTCATTTTAATATTTGCTAGAGATTTGCAAAGGTAATCTAATCTAAAAATAAATAAATGGGTAAAATAACCATAATATATATTCACCAATAAAAACAATCTAAAATCCTCAAATATTGACCGATATCCCACAGTACCAATATATTGTGTATCTCTCTGAAATTTGTTACATCTCTTCGCTTTTCATTCTGTATTTTCTCGCATGTGTGTATTTATAATATGTTCAATGATTCGGTATAACAAGACTAATGACACAATAAAATGTTTTTTGCTCCCTTGCAGGCATCCTGTCCCGAGCGTGCATGTTAAAGTGGTTTACAACACCCTTTGGTAATTTCTAAACTACAAACCTCATCTGTTAAATTACTGTTAAATGCATAAAAAACACCACAGTATTGCAGGTTGGATTAAACATCCAAAACCTAGAGTATTTCAGAGGTACTTATAGTGGCACAAAAAGTCACAGGCCTACCTCAGACCAGACGTGTAGTTTGAACGCAACATTTGTCAGGTTCGTCACGAATCCTCCCCGTCAGAGAATGAATAATTTACCTGAGCGTGTCATATCAAATGGAACTTAAAAGGTATTTGTCTTTGCTCTTGAGTAATCCAAATGTTTTCCTTTGAACCAAATGTATTATTCATCGAGCCCTTGCACGCCGTGGCAGAAATTGTGTGCACCTGAGTGCGACTCTCAAAGAACGGCGTTCAACGTTTCCACGTTCATGCTGTTCCACATCACACGTGCGCTCAGGGTGACGGATACCCCGTCTCTCCAACACTCCATAAAATCACCACAGACTTGGACCCGTTTCAGACCCATGCAGTGCATTATCGTGTGTGGTTGCTGAAATTTGCAGTTATGTCTCCAGCACAATGGCTTTAAATAAGGCTTGAGTGCTGGCGAGACTGCTTGTGATGCAAGATCACAGTGAAAGATCTGTCTCTCTTTCCCTCAGTTTCATTCCCTCTTGGTCCAGCTCTAAGGATTTAATCCCACTATTGATTCCTCCATTTTAAAAGAGAGCCTTTCAAATGGCATCAGCAAATGAACTCAGAAACTTTGTCCTCCAGAATGCCTTTGAACTCAGGGATTTGATGAGGAGGTGCTACTCATTGTACATGGAATTACTAGCACTGTCAATCGACTCAAAATTGAACCTAATTAATAACATGAAATGCTGATTAATGCATAACATTAATCACACTGTGTTGTAGTCGAGACAAGTCCATATGGGCTTGGACTTGGCCTCAACACAACATATAATCACATATCAATCATTTTGGGAGAAATCCCTCAAATTAAAATAATTCATATAGAGAGACTGTAGAAGATGAGCAAAACATTCACTAGACATTACAAAAAGTGGCTTTATAGGGATACATAAGTGTTTCCTTTATATTTATTATACAGAAAATGTGTTAATGTAACAATCTTTGGTTTCAACAACACAACATGTAAACTGCATGCCAAACCAAACTAGTAAAAAAGCTGCAGGGATAGAGATGGTGATTTCACCTATGAGTGACCTCTCTCTGGCATCCCCAGACACACACACACACACACAGGGATACATCTTGTTTGGACTGACTCCCAGATCAATTTGCATCATGCGGGAACAGATCTTATCGCGGACAGAAGCTCTGGCTAGTGTTTTCCCCTAGACAAACTACAGTACTTGTATTATATTATACTAGCTGGGCTTCTCATGCCATATCATTATCTCCAGTCAACTGCTAGATCTCATGGGGAGCAGAAATAATGTGTAATGCTACTACATTTTTGGCCTTTTTATTCTTAGTTGTTCAAACAGTGTTAGCTACGGAGCTCCTAAGGGGACGTGGTGGTGAAAAAAATGTAGGATGGGAGATTTTTTTTTTTACAAACCTTTTGCGTTCCCTCAAAACTTTTGAATTCCTCCGAGAAACTTTGCGTTCCCTCGCAAAGATATCTGCGTTCCCACGCAAAACTTTTGTGTTCCCTCGCAAAGATATCTGCGTTCCCACGCAAAACTTTTGTGTTCCCTCGCAAAGATATCTGCGTTCCCACGCAAAACTTTTGTGTTCCCTCGCAAAGATATCTGCGTTCCCACGCAAAACGTTTGCGTTCCCTCACACAAATTTTGCATTCCCTCGCAAAGATATTTGCGTTCCCACGCAAAACCTGTTGTGAGCTCGCAAAGACACCCCATACGGAAATGTAATATATGACATATATGTCCCTATATCGCTAATGACGACGTCATATATGTTAAGTATAAGACAATATATTGCTATCACATATATACATACATATATGTTGATATAGGTTTTTAACATATAAATTTGCCATATTAAATTAGTATATTGACATATATTAATATGATGTATATGATTATTACTTATATAATACTGTATGTTTTAACCATATGTCACCGATATGTTTAATTTATATATGCCAAACTATTTACTATTTAACTATTTATTTCAAGTCTACAGATCAAGTCTACATATCCACATTTCATTTCCATTTCTATCTCATTATCCACATTTCATTTAAAGGTAGGGTAGGTAGGATTTATATAAAAACTTTTTACCAAATTTGATTAAACTTTCTATATATATCAATGCATAATTAAAATGTAAGTACTCTGATAAAAAGAGTATAAAAATCGAGTGACTCTAGACCGTTTAATCTTCATTAAACACAGCTCATTATTTCCATTCGGGACGAATCACAGGATTGGCTTGCGCGACTGTCACTCGACGTCGCCATGACTACCGCCGTTATTACTGGCTCTGCCCACGTGCGCGCAGTCGCGCACCCGTTTTTAGGTGGGAGTGAATGGAATTAATGAGCTGTGTTTAATGAAGATTAAACGGTCTAGAGTCACTCGATTTTTATACTCTTTTTATCAGAGTACTTACATTTTAATTATGCATTGGTATATAAAGACAGTTTAAACAAATTTGAATAAAAGTTTTTTTTAGACAATTCTGACCTACCCTACCTTTAAATTTCTATCTCGTTTTCGAATTTTTAAAAAATAAAATGTATTATTTATTATTATTTGACCTCTTCTTGACCAGCTCATAAAAACAAAACAAATACTACACAAATTCTATTTGAAAACTGATAATTATATATGTGACATGTAGGCTATGTAAAAAAACACTATTATACATACATAAAATATATGGGCTGGTTTTATATGTCAATTGTTCCATTTTCTAATAGGTTTTATATATGGGCATATATATGGGTATATATATTTTATATATGTGGATATATTTCATATATGTATATTTCATATGTACATATATTACATTTCCGTATGGGACTTCCTGTTTAATGTCCCGCTGGCAGTGCTTCAGAGCTCCATAAGTTTATGAAGCATTTCATAGTGTTTTAACTTGGACTCAAATATAAAGAAATGCAGTCAATGCTTAACTCAAGGTGGAGTTAGCCTATATGTTCACAGATTCGAACTTCTCCGATCAATAGGCTAACTCGTGAGCTAAACGTTGTTAAAACACAAATTAGCCTATACTTTACAATCACAGTAGCGTAGAGCTACAACCAAATTTCCATCAAAATGAGCTTTTTAATATAGGCTAAATGGATCTCTATGAGCGACTGAGAGTCTATGAGAAAGTCCGAAGGGACCGCCTGCAAAGTGCAATATAACCCAAAAACGTGACTACAAAAAAAGTCATTAAATTAAATGTTACAAACTGTAGTGCCACCCAATTCAGTTTACACATCAATGGTATCCCACTTGTCATGATACTACACTGCTTTTGCACATTTTATATTATGAAAAATATTCAATAATTTCACTGTAACACACCAAATTAAATTCACACATCACTGCTCTAATGTAAATAGGCTACAGCACTTAGTTTTGGAATAATTGCACATAATAGGCCTAATTATAATTTGATGGCATTACACTGTATACCAGTGTGAAGTTATTGAATATTTTTTTCTATAAAGGGTGAAGTTGTTGATATTGTTTCATAATAAATAGGCCTAATCATAAAAATAATGCATTTTTATCAAATATAGTATTGTAGTATAACCAGCAGGATAGCAGTGATGTTTGAACTGAATTTGGTGACAGTACAGTGTGTCACGATGAAGCCATTGAATATGTTTAATAATATAAAATGTGCCAAAGGGTTTTGGGATTTGCACTTTGCAGACGACCCCTTATTCAGACTTTTCTCTCAATCGACTGTTTAGAGACATTTATAATATAAAGCTCGTTTTGAGGAAAAGTGGGTTGTAGCTCATTGTCTGGTTACTGTGATTGTAAATAGGTCTCTTTTGTGTTTTAACAACGTTTAGCTCACAAATATCCGTTAACTAGTAGCCTATGTGAATATAGGCCTATTGCCCACTCCACGAATTCCTTGAATTAAGCACTGACCGCATTTCTTTATATTTGAGTCCAAGTTCAAACACTATGAAACGCTCCATTAACGTACGGAGCTCTGAAGCACTGCCAGCGGGACATAAGCCGGAAGTGTCTGTCCGAGCTCACAACAGGTTTTGCGTGGGTACGTAAATCTTTGCGAGGGAACGCAAAAGTTTTGCGAGGGAACGCAAATATCTTTGCGAGGGAACGGAAAATTTCTCGAGGGAGTGCAAAAGATTTTCCCCAAAAAAAATCTCCCATCCTATTTTTTTTCCACCACCACGCTCCGTAATTTTATTACAACACCTAAAAAGCATGAAATACATTCTCCTATATTTCTTATTTGGCACTTGTCTAAATGTCTAAATTCTTTCTCCTTTTTTTTCTATAACCACTATCATCTCATGGTCACATATTGTAATTTATCACTATCCAGTAATGAATATGCTTGACTTTTTACTGTTTGTCTTGAAAATGTCTCACTTGGTGGGAGCTTGACAGTGATTTGTCACTATGCTGGCACCGGGTGGCTTTTACCAACTTCATTAGAACAATGAATCCGCAAGCGGCCTATTCCAGTAGGAGCCAGCAGGACGCTTGCACGCACAAATGGATAGCCTGCCTAATGAGTGCCCGTTCAGTGTCTTTCACTTAATTAGTTTCCCATGCCTTCAGTCAGTAAATAAGTCTGAAATGTACACAACTAATGATGCTCAAAAGCTCCCCTCAAAGTGATCTTTGTTAATGCTTGGTTGAAAAGGATTTCTTCTACTGTTGTCCTGAACATGTAAAATGAGTGCATGACTCAATGTAAATATCCTTTTAATCAAGTCAACAGTCATAAAGGTTTCATAGCCTTAAAAAAATATTACTGGTGTGCATCTAAAGACAAAACACTTTGACATATTTTAAGATATATCAGTGCCAGTTGCTTTCAGTTAAAACAGCTTAAATATGCATTTTATACTGGAACTAGGCTTAAGCATTGTCTGTGAAACTGGAGGATAAAGTATAGCTTTTGACACTTCCAATACATATAAATGGAATAGTATTTTAGACAATTTGATTGGTTGTCCCTGCCTCTCTGTGTGTTGTGGACCGCTTCCCTTTTATTGGGCACAGTAGTATAAATGTGATGTAACTCAGGGAAGCGTTTGGAGAACAACAAAGGACATTTCTCTTTTCAACTGATAAGTCCTACGGGAACATCACGGTACGAACGAAGAAAAGATTTGTCAGCTCAGCTGTTTCTTCCAAAACAAAGACTTTCAAACTCTCAAAGTCACCATGGTTCCCCCTTCCTTTAGTCACACCTGCCAGGCATCACGAGCAACACTCTAATCATCCTGTTGATTTGAAATGTAATTAGTTACACAGTACACAAGATCTTAAGAGAAAATAGCTAATTATCTATTGTTTGGTTGTTCATTTAAAGAGGCTCGGATAATTGGCTATGTTCACACAATCAAAGTGTTTGGGACTGACGACTGTATTTACTAACAGGTGTGACTCTCAAACGATCCTGTTCATACATCACTTTTCTATTCTTGTGTTAGCAGTGAATAATGCCTGTAACTCTACTTGTAAAACCTGCTTAAACCAGCTAAACCGATAAGCTAATTTACCTACTGAAATGTCCCCAAAACCAGTGGTTCTCAACCGGAGGGGCCATTAGGGGGACTCAAGATGAATTAAAATTATTTTAAATGCCAGGTTCAGACTATGATATCAGCCCGATTTTGGCACGATCCGTTTGGCGTAGGGTGTCATTCGTAAACAACAACAGAACACAAGAATCAATCGTTTCATCTCGTATAATAATGTGTCATAGTGGACAATAACTGACAGCGCATCTCTGACGCTTCACACCGTCATGACAGAAAGACTAGTACGCTTATTCTTTTCCTGGTCCACCACGACGGGTTCCGTTACATCTGTAATGTTAACCAATAAGAGCACAGAAGCTCTTCTGTACACAGCTTTCAAACATGGCGAAATTAAAAAGAGACGATGGGTATAGGTGCTACTAGGTGTAATGGAGGAAAGGTTCTTAGAGTTACGGCAACAATACTGCTGCGTTTATGGAGAGTGAAAAAAAGATAAATGCTGGTAAACGCTACCGGAGGCGCTTCAGCACCCCGTGAGTACTGGAATTAGCATTAAGCTGACACGCCACTTCAGTCGCCATTGTTTGTTTACGCTCATGCCACCTTCTTGATGAATTCACACATGTGATTAAAGATGGCAAGCGATGATTGGTCGGGAGCAACGTATAGTTTCTTGTCCACGACGCAACAAGAATTGAGGAGTCCAAATCACATAATCTGACACATTGACTATCGTAACAGACAAAAATATTGTGTAGTCTGAACCCGGCATAAGACAAAACGAGCTTTAAAACAACAGTTTTATGTGTTTCAAGAAACAGGGTTCAAACAATATTGGAAAGCCTGTATATTGAGCCCGATCTCACGGCAATTCGTACGAATTTTACGAGGTGGCTAATTCGTACAAATTCATACAACCTCACTCGTACGAATTTGTACGTTTTTTGCTAAATCGTACATATTCTTATGAATAAGCCAAAATCTTATGAATTCATACGAATGACCTACCCCTGACCCCACACCTAAACCTACCCATCACATGGGTTTAGACAAATCGTACAAATTCGTACGAGTGAGGTCGTACAAATTCGTACGAATTGGTCGTGAGATAGCGTTGGTATATTAGGGGTGTAACGGTACATAAACATGACTATTGACTATACAAACCTCGGTATTGAAGTCACGGTTCGGTACAGCAGGGGGGAGAAAACTAAACACAACATTTATTAAACATTGGTTTATTGAAAAAAACCTCTGCAATACTCTTCTCTCTTTTTAAATAAATTAAATTATAATTAAAAATGTTTTAAGGACAAAACAAATCTATCTCAGCTAATGCAGTTAACTATATTTACTAGGGAGCCCTTTCTTGCACATCACTATAATATTAAAGGTTACAATTAACAACAGAACTCAAACTATTAAATTCAATTGCTAATTATTTTTAGACATAATAATCAACACTAAAAAAACATGCAAATTGTTCATACAGCAGGTTTTGCAACTTAACATTTCAAATTAATTCATTTTTGAAATCTAATAATTTACACAGTTCCTGTCATAACTTGTTTTCATGACATTTAAAAAAGAAAAGATATATTTAAAAAATTAAGATAATGAAGACATTACTAACAGGTAAAATAAATATAATGAATATATAAGTGCATATATTTAGTGAAATGCTCCCCTCTAGAGTTCATTTCTCTAGTGAAAGGTACTGTAAATGTAATGCTACATGAGATTATGTTGTGGCGGTTAGCAAACCGTGTTGCATAACTGCATGCGCCCCCTTCTGGATCGGAGTGTAGATCGCCTGTGACCGATTGTATTCACCGCCTGACTGCATGCACCAAACCATGACGTCGGTCCCATGACGGTTGAAGCAGATGTCATAACTAACGTCAGATGACCGGGAAGTTTTTGTTTTTTGAAATAGCGGCATAAATCCGCAAGATACCTTCATGCCGTGGAAAAACAAACCGGAAGACAAAACACAACGAGTTCAGTGCTGAAAAGGGGTCTATAAAATCTGTTCTATGTCATTGTATTATGTTCAGTTTTACATAGTGTTTTTGACTTGCACCCACGTAACTTAGTGAAAGAAAATCTCTGCCACAGCTGTAACCATAACAACAGAGGTAAATATCTAAGATGGCGAAATCCACAACACTGGAAAGTCTTATCAGTTGATGTTATTTAATAAACGAGTGCAATCATAAGTTCACCCATCAAATCTTAATTAACCACCAGCAGTTTTGAATTGCAGAGTGCATCATTTGGTTCGTGCTCAGACCACAAAACTGACGGGAGCAGCTCTGGTGGTAAACAGCGGCTGGATCTAAAAGCTAAAAGACGAAGCACAACCTCATCTCACCCTCAAAATGTGAGTCCTGAAGATTCAAGGAAGTCAGTTTAGTTACATAAAGGCACGTCACTCTGGGTTAGACTTAGAACTAAACCATGTGCGAATGTAACTGTATAGGCTGGTAAAACAGGTCTGACAACCGTATTTTGCTGCTGTGGGAACATACTGTAGCCATTCTGAACGATCTCCCCATATTGCTGCATATACGGACTCGGTTTGACAGGTAGCCTAAACCGCAGAAGGAGAGGGGCATAGACAGAGCCGATGAGAGAAATGTCTCTCTGTTCTCTCTGTTCTGCCTGTTAGATATCCTGCCTTTCGAATCCATTAAGCAGCTGGGGTGTAAGACAGCAAATTATCCTCGTATGTCACGCCACTGATACGCACCGCCTGACATGCGTCCATCAGCGTAATGCCCTCAAAGAGCGATCGCGACTCCAGTCTCGATGGGCGACGTGAATCCAGCAGTTGTTGAATCATGCATGGATGGAAAGAGCCCGGAGTGCGAGTCGACTGAGTTATGGTCTTATTTGTGTACTGTGTTCAGACTACCCCTCCTATTTTCTTGATGTAAATAAGCATAGGGTACAAACCCTATTGTGACATCTGGGCCACACACACAACAAGCGCGCTGACATGAGTCTGTACCAGCGCGGGGTGTTTTAGCTACCCACACAGAGCTCATCTCCCAGCAGATTCACACCGCACACAGTGTAAATCACACAAAACCTCACACATCATCAGCGCATGCCCTCATATTATCATCTATAACACACAGGAAACCATTCCAATGATGTATTTAATAGATATACGAATCAATATCTAATTTAAAAGAACTGATGCCGGTACATGACTGTAATTTCCTCGCTGCTCACTTTTTCAAGACGTCTCACAATCTATTGAAATACAAGTCAAATACTGATACTTGATATCATTTTTTTTTTTTTTTTTTACTTTAAAAAGGGTACATTTTGTGCAATTACTACAAAAGAAAAATATTTATTAATATCAAATAATTTATCTGAATTGTTATAGTATTATTATTAAAAAAACACACAATTAAACATGCACTGTATTTAAATTCTACAAAATATATTTTTTTGCAGCTTGTGCCAAAGCACACTTAGCAAGAGCAGAAACCATTCACTGAAAATGTTCTCTAAACAAAGTATCGTGAAAAATACTGCATACTGTTGTGCAAGACAATATAAAAACAGCAAGAGAATGGCCAAAGACAAGTTTGCAAGTTTACATTGCCCAACAATGAAAAAAATATCATAAGAATAAAAAGTCCTGCCTTATTAAAGAAAAAGTACGGTGGCTGAGAGAGCTTAACGCGCTGCAACTGAAGAAAACACATGCAAATAGAAAAAAATTCGAGGGCAAAAAAACCTGATCGGGACATCCCTACTGCAAATACTCACAACGCACGTACAATCAGAATGTTAAAATAAACAAAAAACCTCGACAACCCCTCTGATGAGTAGACATTGACCAATAAGCATTCGTCACTTGTTGGGGTCCCCTTGAAACATTTCCATTGTGGTCTGTGCTATCTGTAGCGCGTTTCTGCATTTGGTTGCATTGTGAGTGTTTTTTTTCTATACCTGCATGTTTTTCCTTGCATCACGTTGAGCTCTCTCGGCCACCAGAAGAAAAAAAAACATTCTACGATTGGTAAAGTCATCGCGTCACTAAAGCTGCCATTAGAAGCTCTGGTATCAGTGTCCTGAGATACACATTTGGGACTACACATGCACATTAGCTGGACAAACCTATAAAAGACAACATGTATTGGACAGTTCATGTCAAATTTGAAATATGTTATTTAAATGTGAATATGGCAAACCGTTTTTGTGATTTGAGTATCTACCCATTGAAGCGGATAAGAGTCGGTCTTGCATGAGTGAAATAAGCCGCTGAGTGAACTGTGAATGTCGACCTCAGATTGCTTCTGTCAATGCAATGTTTTTTTCTTCTTCCACAGTGTAATATCTTCAAATGATATTCATTAGAGGGCTTTCCTCAAATATGTGTATATTAGTAACACTTTTCAATAAGGTTCAGTTTGTGCATTACCAATAAATTAATGAATAAAGGTATCTAGCTAACAATGAACAACACTCAACCCCAAAAAGAGGGTGCTTTCTCGTCCTCTTTTTGTTCCAAACCATTATTACTTTTTTGATCTGTGAAACATGAAAGAAGATATTTTGAAGAATGTTGGTTACCAACTTCCATTATATGGACTACAAAATAAAGTGGAAGTCAATGGGAACAAAAACTGTTTGGTTACCAACGTTCTTCAAAATATCTTGTTTTATGTTCCACAGAAAAATGAAAGTCATACAGACTAGGAACGACATGTTAATGTGATGAGTAAATGCTGGCAGAACTTTTCATTCTGGGGTAAACTGTTGAACCCCCTTCACTATCGGTTAATGTTCATTTAAAATATTGTTCATTGCTAATTCATGTTTGTTCATAATATGTAACCCTGGACAACAAAACTAGCCACATGGGTATTTTTTTTTTGCAATTTAGATGTATAAATCATCTGAAATCTGAATAAATAAGCTTCCCATTGACGTATGGTTTGCTATGATAGGACAATATTCGGCAGAGATACAACTATCTGAACATCTGGAATCTGGGGGTGCGATTTTGCTGCATTCACTCACAAAAATAGATGTTTTATATATTTACGGTAGGACATTTACAAAATATCTTTATGTAACATAATCTTTACTTAATATCCTAATGATTTTTGGCATAAAAGAAAAATCTATAATTTTGACCCATACAATGTATTGTTGGCTATTGCCACTTATATACCGGTGCGACTTGTGACTGGTTTTGTGATCCAGGGTCACATATATAAACTTAATTTATAAAATGTTAAAAATATTACTTGGTGCATGAAGAAACTAACTAATTTGTGCTGTAAAAATGCGTTTGTATTAATGATATTTCATGTTGGACAAACCTAATAGTACTGTAAAGTCTTACAAATATAAATGCAATTCATTTCATAAATGACAAATAAATATGTTAGTAACTGCTTCAGAGCCCTAATACAGCTACACCAGAGAAATGACATTTCGCCCAACACATGTGCATTCATAGAGTCATGACTGACATGGAGGAGTCATAGCTCATGACAGCTTTTAATAGAACAGCACAAGTGCATCACGGCGAGCGCTGGCAGATGTATGTTCCGCATGAAGAGAGGAGCAGCGGCAGCCTGAGGGATGCAGGTACATGCAAAAGTTTCTGTCGCCCCTGTTCAGATAACGCCAGCTGCTGAGGCCCTTAGCTCTGTTCTCAGACCTGCCCTGATCCTCTTTTCCTCCTGAACCTCCAATACGAACCCTGCACTTCGAGCATGACAAATAATGGATTACGGGGATTAGAGGCAGGCGAACATGAGAAGAGCCATATGTCTTGAACCTCCTCCTGACCTAGATGTATGTGCATGCGAAGGAGAGATAAAGCCTGCATGTGTGCGCATGTTGCCAGTTGCAATGATACCGCGAACCAAGAGAGGGCGGCGCGTTCGCGATCCGCCGTGCTTCGGCGTAAGGCTAGAATTCATTTGCGGAAGATAATTGTACATTTCCAGAGGGAAGGGAAGAGGCAGTGAAAGGCAATAAAAGAATGAGGCGACATCGCTACGCACAAATGGTGCTAATGAGGACGGTGATCAGGACTAAATGAATCCAATTAAGAAGCTGTTATTCTCAGACCCCATGAATCACTGTGTATTCCTCAGGGATTTACGGTCACCCTGCGAAAGAAACACGGACAAGCTGGCCAACCCTCCCGATTCTAATAGAAACATATGTCCATTCTACTCTAGGACGGTCTGGAGCATCCGAGGAGCCACCCAAGCAAAGTGTCTAGGGCCGCCAGGCTCATGGGATTGGTGGTAAGAAAACGATTACCCTGGGATTAAGAAACGATAAGTACGGAAACAAACCCACTTTAAGAAGACACTTTAATTTTACTGTGCCAAGTTTGAAAGCAGACAATAAAGCTCTTCAACGCAACCCCTGTGGGAGTGAATGGCTTATAAGCAGAGAATAATAGCAGAAGAAGTGGACACTGCAGGACACCGACAAGCACGAAGACGAGAGGAGGAAGAACAATAGCAGTTCTGACTCCTCACATCCTGACTGAATGCGAATTACAACAGCTAGGCACTTCCTGTCATCGGCCTATAGTGTCACATGCATGTTCATTGTTTTCCAGTGGGGAATCATTGTTATGAAATCGGAAATGTGGTGCTAAACTGCCAGTTACTAAGAGATTGTCTTTAATGGGGAAAAGCCACACAATATTTGAAAGAAATAGCGGTTTAAGTCAAGGCTCTCAACCGGTTCAAGGAACGAAAACAGTTTTAACAGGAACATAAACAAAAACTAAATCAAGTTTAATCGTTCTGAACAGAAAAAGAATATGAATTAACAAAAAGTTCAAAAGAACTGATTTTATTTTAAACAAACTCTCTTCACTCTTAATTGTGATCAATTTAATACATACTTGCTAAATACAAATATACATTTCTTAAAAAAAAATATAATCTTACTGAGTAAATTCAGACAGGCTGATTATTAACAGAAAAAAACTACAAACTGACTGCAACATGGCACTGGAAACAGGAAAGGACTATCAATTCCATATAACAAAAACACAAAGTACACTGACTGGAGTACATATAATAAAATCATTATATTCAAATGATTTCTGAAGGATCTTGTAACACTGAAGACTGGCATAATGATGCTGAAAATTCAGCTTTGCCCTCACAGGAATAAATTATATTTTTTTATATTATTCAAATAGAAAACAGTTATTTTAAATTGTAATAATATTTCATAATATTACTGTTTTACTGTATTTTTTGGTCCAATAAATGCAGCGTTGTGAGTATAAGAGACCTCTTTCAAAAACATGAAAAACAGGAAATCAGTATATGGGAAGATATATAGGAAAATTCTCAAACAGGTTTCTAAGGTTGCAAAATACCTCCCCCATTTGCTATTGGTCAGCCAAACAGATAGTCCCGCCCAAACCTCACACCATTGGTTGGGGCAATGTTACTGAGTTGAGCTGGATGTGAAGATGTGCATTTTCTTAGCTTTTCTTAGTGCTTACTTATGGGTTACTTATTGTTGTCTCTGTATGTTGAGACATTAAAGAGATTACACACTTTAGCTTTAATTGCAAATCAGCTGCATTTAAATGCTAACTATCATTTAGCACTGAAAGTCTCTTCCATTGCCTGCTTATTCTGGACGATCCTTTGCCTCATTCCAGATGGTGGGAGTGTGAGCATACAATGGGACGAGTGAGACGAATCTTTCCTGATGCCGCTAGCCATCCTTTTACACCTCTCTGTGTAGGTGTCCATATAGCCAGAAAATAGTAATGGACTTGGTCATTTTTACAACCGGCTGCAGGGCCCTTCTGTTTGAGGTGGAGCGGTTTATACCAGACAATAATGCAGTAGGTCAGGATACACAGTATGCAGTTTGTTATTTTTATTTTTATTTTAGTCTCCAAATGTTTTCCATGATATTGTAAAATATTAGTTTCCTATTTGAAAATATTTGAAAATGTAATTTATTCCTGTGATGCAAAGCTGAATTTTCAGCATTATTACTCCAGTCTTCAGTGTCACACGATCCTTCAGAAATCGTTCTAATATGATGATTTGATGCTCAAGATACATTTCTAGTTATTAGCGATGTGGACAGTTGCGGTTTAATATTTTTATGGAAACCATAAACATTTTTTCAGAATTCTTTGATGAATCCAAATTTCAAAAGAACAACATTTATTTGAAAATCCTTGCTGAATAAAAGTATTAATTTTTAAAATGAATTAATAATTATTAAAAAAAAAAAATATTATCATGTATTTTCTCAAGTAAATTTAGCTTGGATATTTTAGCTGAAAAACAAGACAAAAAAAAAATATATATATATATATATACTTATATATATATGAAGACTTCAGATGCAAAAGCCTCTAAGTGCCATCAGAAATTTTCTTCTAAAATGAGCATCAAGCTCGTATATTTAGGTTCAGTAATTTCACTTTAATGACAATTAATAGGTAATTTTCATTGCCATTAAAGTGAAATAACTGAACATAAACATACAAGCTTGACAAAAATGATCATTCTAGAATACAATTTCAGATGGCACTTAGAGGCTTTTGCATCTGAAGTCTTCATATATTTTTTTCCAGTTCAGGGATGCTAGTAATGAGGGATGCTGTGAAGCAGGTGAGGATTTGAGGCAGCAGTGGTTGGAAAGAAACGGTTGGGTGCACAAGGCAGAGAGAAATGGGAAAAACAACAGGCACGGCGCTAGTTAGTCGAACAGTTCGAGACCCTTGGTGATTTGTGAGTCTCAGGGCCCCACAGCTGCAGGTGTGCCACTCTGAAAGAAGGGTCAACTGGGTGTAACTCGCACGGCCACAGAGAGGCTTATCTTAATTCTGAAGGCTAGAAAATCTAAGATCCCATTCGTGCGTAGTCCCTCTAATCAATGTGGACAGGTAATTCAGATGAGAGCAGGAGAGAGCTTACTGCTTTCAGCTCCACGCTGCTGCATGGCAACTGCCAGGCACACGCATACACACACACACACATCTACACCCACAGCAATTTAATCAAACGCACTTAGAGCAGGCAATAACAACAGGTATTATGTAACATAATCATCCACATGAGCCAGGGCTGAGATTACTAATAACAAGCAGTGATGAGCAGAACTGTGTTTAAATACCCCTATATGCACTCCCTAATTGTTCTAACCTGCCAGAGATCTCCACAGAGAAACATCAGAGAAAACATACCAACAGCTCTTTGGCATGTAGAGCGGGAAAATGAGAATGACTCGAAAGAACTGAAACCATTTGGGGAGGATTCGTAAATGAATCCCTCCAAAAGACAAGACAACAAGCGTATTTGTTTCTGGCTTTGGACGCATTCAGTCGAATGCCATTAGATGAGTCATGTGCGTACTGTATCTCTCCATTACTGTCATCAGTCGTGGACTGAGCAGGTGGTTTACTGGGGTTTCTCACCTGTCGCTGGCTGCTCTCCAGCTTCTGCTGAGACTCAATGCTCCAGTTCCCTGATACGCTTCTGCAGAAAACACAACACACCAGTCCTGATGAGCACTTTTACTCCAGCGTATATACAGCGTCTGTATCTGCATTTACTTTAAAGTCATAGCTACAAAAAAAAAAGCTCTTGAACATTTCCATTGTTATCGTCCAGGGGGGGTTCCTCTGTTGTGAGGCGTATTGGGCTAGGGGTGGAAAGAGTACTAACAAATTGTACTTAAGTAAAAGTATTGCTACTTAAGTAATAATTGACTTGAGTACAAGTAGAAGTATTGAAAAATAATATGACTCAAGTAAGAGTAAATAAGTAGTTTTCTTAATAAAAACTACTCAAGTAACTATGTTACAAAGTACTTTAGTATTATTTTTCTATTTTACCCAAAATGGGGAGATGATAGCGATATGGAGCGTGCTGTTTCAGTCATACTGGAAGCCCAGTACTGATTCATCCCTCACGCAGAAAGTCCACAAGTGAGATTCATAGTATTAAACTTATGACATTTCAGGAAATGCCTTATGTGGATATAATAACATGCAAATAGAGACGTTTTGACTGATGAAACATGAAGACAAACAGATGATAGCAATAATATATCTGTGTTCATCAAGCTATCTCAGGTATTTTCATAAGAGTGATGTATGTCTTTAAAGGGTTAGGAAAATTAGCCCATGCATGATTTACTCACCCTGAAGTCACCCTAGGTGTATATGACATTCTTCTTTCAGACGAATACAATCAGAGTTATATAAAAAAAATGTCCTGGCTCTTCCAAGCTTTATAATGGCAGTGAATGGCTGGAGAAAATTTGAAGCCCAAAAAAGTGCATCCATCCATGATAAAAGTGCTCCCCTTTTACTCTAACGGGTTAATAAAAGCATATTGGAGTGAAGCCATGCGTTTGTGTAATGAAATACCCATATTTAAAACTTTGTAAGCTACAATCACTAGCTTCCGCCAGACGGCTGTACGCATCGATTTCCTGTAGAAGACTAATCCCTGACCCGACGCACAGCGTAATGACGAACGTGGAAAATCAGAGGAAAGAGCAACAAAACACCAGTCACGAATTAGCAATTTTGAAGAGAAATGTTTCTATTATTTCTATAATAGAAGAGGAGCTTCAGTTTGTTGCACAGTCCTGTTCGTTTAAACCACGAGAGTTTATTAGCATTTTATGTTGATTAGCATTGCATTAAAGGGATAGTTCACCCAAAAATGAAAATTAGCCCATGATTTACTCACCCTCAAGTCATCCTAGGTGTGATGACTTGAGGGTGAGTAAATCATGGGCTAATTTTCATTTTTGGGTGAACTATCCCTTTAATGCAATGCTAATCAACATAGCTTGTATCATAGAATTTAATAAAATAATATAGTCTCACTCTGAAGCAACATGAAACCACAGAAGTAATTTCAAACACGACTGACATGTATTGTGATTTTGGAGCAAAACATGATATTAAACTGCCTAAATGATAGTGTTTGACGGTATGCTAAGCAAACATACTAGCTTTTCCTCAAGAGCGATTTTTTTATTACTAATTTTATAAAGTAAGTCCAGGTATAGTTAGAGAAAGTTAGGCATTTCTTTTGCCAATCTGCAAAAAAAATTCTTACCAATAGCTTTTTTTAACATGTGTTCCTATAGATGTCTAGTAACACCTCCCAATTTATCCACGGCCAAATCCTCGGGGAAACACCTGGAGAGGCAATCAAAGTTGGGGTGCCCAGAGGGCCTGGGTACAAAAAAACAAAAAAAGTAATTTTTACTCAAAACTAATGGCTGGGATAGATTCAGCACCCCTAAAAACCCATAGTTAGACATCTCAAAAGCTAATATTGGTAAAAAAAAAAAAAAAGTTTTTTTTGTTGTACCCAGGCCCTCTCGGCACCCCAACTTTGATTGCCTCTCCAGGTGTTTCCCCGAGGATTTGGCCGTGGATAAATTGGGAGGTGTTAGACACCTATAGGAACACATGGTAAAACAAAGCTATTGGTAAGAACATTTTTTGGCAGATTGGCTAAAGAAATGCCTAACTTTCCCTAAATAGAAAGATCATTTGAATGTTTTCATTTGAATCATTTCATAATTGAAAGAAAAGTGAGAGGTCCGATAAAGATATTTACAAAAGAATGAATAAAAAGTGCCAGTAAATAAAAAATTAAGTGGGGTAGGCCTATGGTTAAAATGTTAAATTAAATGATCTTCTTTTCTTTTTTCGTTCTACCGAAAATGTGCTGGTAGAACGAAACGTGTTGCTATAGTAACGTTAGCGAACTACACTTTTATCTGATTGACAGATAAATCATCCGATCTTATTTCTTTAAGGTTTTTACAGCTTTGTACAAAGTTTGCTTCGTACATTTAATTTAACTGATTGTTAAAGAGGGCAAGCTTTACCATTTAATTGAACTGTGTGGATGTATAATTTTAGACACTTACATTGTTATTGCTCCATCCATGCAAGCAGAGTTTTTTATTTAACGTTACTTCAACTGCTCAGTGCTCTGGTATTATCAATGGGATTGCCCATTTCAGGAGTTGCCATAATTCAAATTTAAAACCAGAATATGAGCATAGCTCACTTACATTCACTGAAATATTGAAACGTTAGCGATACTGATTCAAAACACGAGCGCCAGTGATTGAATGTCAAACGCGGTTTGAACGCCCCGCCCCCTACCGAACTGGAAGTTTTGATTGGTTTTGCACCCGAGTCAGACCTGTCAGTTATTGGCTGAACTGCTTCAGTTCTGTCAGTTATTGGCTGAACTGCTTCAGTTCTGTCAGTTATTGGCTGAAGCACAGGGCTACACCGCAGTAGTTTGAAAAGTGTCTGTCAATGACATAGACAGTATATAAACGGTCAATGTCAATTCGCCCTGTTGCTCCGTCGGCACCTTTGTCAAAGTACTTTGTACTTTTGGTGAAAATTAAATGTAGCGAAGTTGAATACTTCATTTTTATTATACTCAAGTAAGAGTAAAAGTAGCTACCACAATTTAATTATACTCAAGAAAGTAGAAAAAATGGAAAAATCCTGAAAGTATTTGTAATTAGTTAATTCCCACCTCTTTTGTCACATTACACAACCTATAATAGCATTTCAGACCAATTTCAAACACAAAACAATTTAAGACAAAAGCAAAAATGTGAACAAAACATAATCCAAAAGACAAAAAAGGGCATAGGGGGGACAATAATGTGACAACAAAACAAATAGCATGAAACTCTATATCTGAATGAACACCAGTGTGGCTTTATTGTGTTCACTTGTTACCTAATAGCTAGGCTATACAGCAAAAATATATTTACACTACTGATCAAAAGTTTGGGGTCAGTCTTTTTTTTATGAATAGGCCTACTTGTATTCAGCAAGGACACATTAAATCAAAATTGACAGTCGGATACTGTTGTTGTTATTTTCCATTAATCAAAAAATCCTGGAAAGAAAATGTATCAAGGTTTCCACAGAAATATTAAGTAACACTACTGTTTCCAACATTGATAAGAAGAAATGTTTCTTGAGCAGCAAATCATCATATTATACTGATTTCTGAAGGATCATGTGACTCTAGAGACTTGAAAAATCAGCTTTGACATCACAGGAATTAATTACATTCAATATATTCAAATAAACTGTAATAATATTTCACAATATTACGGTCTATTGTATTTTCAAGGCTGTACTTTTTTTTGAAGATGAAATGAACTAGATGTTTAAAGCCGATGTACATGCTAGAGAAGCATTTGTGTAATTGGACTTTTTACTCAACACCTCAGTTACCGAGATATAGTCTTTGTGACAAGTTACATTCCTGTGTGACAACAAGCACCAATCTCCACTGCAACGTGAATACCGAGTCTGCTGATGAGAAATATAACAGGCACAAATGTCTTCAATTCTTAAACAGCTCTCAGAAATGCCTTTGCTCCTCTTTGCACCAAAACTCCAAATTACAGCATGTAAAAATTGTCAAATCCAATGAGCCGTGGCACTGTTAAATATCCCCAGGCTCACTAAAGCAGAAGTAAAGCAGAGAGGAAGCCATATACTGATTTCCACAGCCATGGTATTTTGACTTTCCCTTTGAAATCTGTGCTTTCCAAAACTCCTTCCAGGGGTCATAGGACATCTGCCTTACATGGTGTCGTGTAAAGCAATGTTTTGACTTTGAATTCATTATTCTGTATCAGCAAAGACAACCGGTTCTCCAGGCAATAGAGCTTCCATTCATGCCTGTGTTTTCCCCCCATGATACAAACAGACCAAGCAAGATAGATCAACTCCAGAGGTCAAAGCAATCTGCATTTTATTGTCTTGCACACTAACTGTTAATATTACCACTGAGCAGAGCAGAGATCTGCTACGGCATGAGCTGTTCAGAGCCCGAGAGGAGTGAACGCAGATGCAATCCAGCGCAAACATGGGCATGACAGAGGCAGCAGTATCCTCAGGGCCCACTGCCAGCGTCTTACACTAGAACTATGCACCTGCTGCCAAAATGTGTTGTTCACACACACATATACAATCAAAATATACACCGGCAAGCACATGGAGCCATGGAGAACTGTCTGGCTTTCTTAGATTTTGTTACTTACAGCAGATGTGCCTTGCAGAATGATGATAACGTAACACGACGGATAGAGATTTTTAAATGTTGAGGTCTGCACCAAATCCAATTTTTGTGACCAAAAATTGAACAACATCACCGTGGAAAAGAGCAGCATATATATCTACCAGCATGCTCTTTTCAGCAGTGCTGTAGATAGATAGATAGATAGATAGATAGATAGATAGATAGATAGATAGATAGATAGATAGATAGATAGATAGATAGATAGATAGATAGATAGATAGATAGATAGATAGATAGATAGATGGATGGATGGATGGATGGATGGATGGATGGATGGATGGATGGATGGATGGATGGATGGATGGATGGATGGATGGATGGATGGATGGATGGATGGATGGATGGATGGATGGATGGATGGATAGATAGATAGATAGATAGATAGATAGATAGATAGATAGATAGATAGATAGATAGATAGATAGATGGATAGATTAGGCGCTTTTGAACATATCGGTTGAGTTCATGATTCAATGGCTCACTTATAAAGCCTGTCATTTATTTTTTTTCTGAATATATAATAATTTATTATATTATAAATAGAGCCGGGACTTTAACGCGTTAATTAAGATTAATTAATTACACAAAAAATAACGCGTTAAACATTTTTAACGCATTTTAATCACACTTATTTTTGCACCGCGGAACGTTTCTCACTGGATGAGTTTAGGCGGACCGATTATACTGGAGCACCAACTAGCGTTCATGACTTCCATAGACAGTATATAAACGATAACTTCAGACAACAACAAACCACAGTGAACATGAACAAAGAAGCTGACGAGACCGCTTTGGTTGGACCCGTGGATGGGACATTTTGTTATAAAAAACGAACGGATGGAAGCGTCGATAAGAGCATGGTTGTGTGCAAGCTATGCAACAAGGAATTCGGAACGGCTATTGCTACACTTAATGGCAAAAATAGCACTGGTCTGCTGGACTTGGTTGAACAAAAATAAACAATATTTTGTTGCTTAAGCTTATGTATTCAGTCATTATTCAATGGTATACTAAAAATCCATGTGAAAAAAATTACTTCTCACTGTTCTCAGATCAAATATTTATATGCAATTAAAATACGATTAATTTCGATTAATTAATTACAAAGCCTCTAATTAATTAGATAAATTTTTTTAATCGAGTCCCGGCCCTAATTATAAACACTACTGCATTGATATTGGAGCAATGTCCACAAGGCTATGGATATGATATAAAAAGCATTTTTGAACAAATTGGTGGAATGAATGATTCAAATGACTCATCCATAAACACAGTCGTTTGTAGCCACCTACTGGCATACCATGAAAACTGCAGAAAGAGCCAGTGAAAAATCCCCACCACTAATAAAGACTAATAGTCTGTCTGGAATGCACAAAAAGGCGTGATACAAACTGTTGGACTCAAGTGTGTTCGCAAATATTTTTACACTTTAGGATTGTTTTCTCTCCCGCCAGGCTTAATGCATTTGTGTCAATGCAAGACGTAATATTATGAATTAACATTTCCAGTGTATTAATGATGTCCTGGTGTGCGCAGTGTACTGTATCGATTTCCATTTCAAAAAGAAAAAAAAGTTCTAACTAAAAGCAAGTAGTAGTGAAATCTGTGAATACTGAACTGGGTCATCACAGAAACATCTCTTCATATGCTCTAGCCTGACTCGGACTGTCGTAGCACATTTTTAAGGCCATATTTCTATTTCAATCTGGAGAGAATTACGTTTCTCAGATGAATTTGTGATTAAATGGTAAGAGTCCAATGGGAGAGTGAAGAAGAAAGTGGGCAGGAAAACTTCAATTACTGAGTATGTGATAAAAGTTTTATACGTCACTCAACACGGCTTAATTTTGTGACCAGCCGATTTAGTGTAAACAGAGATGATGTGTAAGATATGTGCGACAAGGGACAGTGTATCCTTCAGAGCAGTCTTCCTCTTCTTCACAGGTTAGATGAAGCAGCTTCTGGTCCCTCTCCTGGGGGAATGTCAAGCAGAAAGGCTTCTTGCATATTTAACCAGGACTGTGCTCTGCTGATGAGATGAGTTTTTGCCATGCTCTTTTCAGAACATTCCCACACTGGGACACACCGCTTTATGTTGGGATACAGAGAGGCCGAGTCCGGATTACATTATTTATTTAATATGTATATGTTATATATATATATATATATATATATATATATATATATATATATATATATACATGTGTGTGTGTGTGTGTGCGTGCGTGCGTGTGTGTGTGTGTGTGTGTGTGTGTGTGTGTGTGTGTGTGTGTGTGTGTGTGTGTGTGTGTGTGTGTGTGTGTGTGTGTGTGTGTGTGTGTGTGTGTGTGTGTGTGTGTGTGTGTGTGTGTGTGTATATATGTATACAGTATATAGCATTGGCTCTACCAAGGCTCGTAGCATTGGAGGTTTCTGGAGCAATGTGAGTAATGAGAGGTGAAAGACACAACCGCTCTAATTAAAAGTACACAGGAAAAAAGCGCGAACCACCAGAGATAAGCATTTAACCGTGAAAATACGATCAGACAGTTAGGGATACAGTTGTTTGGATTTTAAAAAAGAGTCTCTTTTACACTCAGGGAGATATTCCCCACTGTTCTGAACGTGGGTAATGTAGATTTATATGGTGGTCAAAAGAGATTAGAGTTTTTAATCAGACTCAGATCTTATTGGAATATCAAATAGAATTAATTGGATTTTCTGCCTTTTTATAACGTGATTAATGTGCCCAGCCCTCGTCGCTTTAAGCAGCTGGGTGCCTTAAGAGCCTCAGCGCTTTACTGTATTTTCACCAGCATGCTTCACTCTCATGGGTGGAGAGGAGCAATAAAAGTCACACTCATAACAAATAAGGTTGACAGCGTATGAACTGAGTGGGTTGATTAATTCAAAGGTCATAAGTCATAGCTAATCTGGTGAATTATGTAATGTTAATCAAATAAGATTGGGTTTGGTTTGCCGCAGGAATGACAGCACTTCTGTTATTGTCTTGTGGATTACCTGAGCACATCCTTGGAGGGATTTTTAGATTTGGTTATTACATTTAGGAAATTCGAATGAAGGAAGGAAAAGGGCTGGGTTGGTTGGGGGTGGAGAGAATAGACAATGCAATGAATGTCTTACTGGGAAGGTAAGTGTGGGGAAAAAAGTGAATTTAGTCTAAATTAAGCTAGCTTGGGACCTAATGGTGATTTGTTGCTAGTCATAAACTTTATATTTCGCAACAAATGAAAGACAAATTATGAATATTAATATATTTTTACAGCAATAATTTAATATCAGTTCAATAGATTGTGTAAAAATGACAGTGACACTGTTGTATGATCATCATTAATTGCAGATGAAAAGGCCAAGACCTCTGAGGTGGGAGAGGTAACCTTAAAAAAATAAAATTGGACACCGATTTGTACACCATTTGTACCCTATTTGCAGAAAGTGCCAGGATGCGAGAGACAATTTTATTTATTGCAAAGACTCAAAAATGAATGTACAATTCGTTTTTCTGTACAAGCACAAAATGTTGAGGCTAACACACAGCAGAGAACATTTGCTGGCAGCCGTTTGCATGCATTTATGAGGGAAATATCAACAAGAAAAGGAGAATTAGAGCAATGATCCACAAAAAAAACCTTTCAAGAAAGACAACGCTTTCGGCCATGGCATAGCCTTCCCATTTAAGGCCAACAGTAACCTCAGTACTTGCTTTTCTTCTATCCAGTATTGAGAGCCTTTATTTACAGACTAATTTCTTCTGTACATTTTTAGATGCCAGAAAAAAATACAAAGGGAAAAATAGAGCTCTAAACCACCCCTGAATTTTCATCATTTGCACATTTCATTGATTGCCTTTTATAACCCTGCATGTAAATATTTCATTACAAATCGATCTAGACTTTAAAAGTCTCATTTGAGAATGGCTTGATCATTTACTGTATATTCAAGAACACACACACACACAAGCACAAAAACAACATTAGGCTGGAATATCCTTCTTTACTTGCATCTCTGTAAAACTGGAGTGTGCCTCTCTGCGCTGCTTTAAATCTATAGGACGATTTAACAGCGTGTACACTTGCTCCACGGCTGTGTAAAAGTGATAGGATCAGATGGAGGTAAATACCCACAGCACAGCCTGATCACGTTCGACTTTTTTTTCCTGCTTTTCTACTCAAGTAGAGCCCAGAGGAGATTGTTCTCACTTCTTTAACTCTCTTACTGCTTCCTGGCTCAGGTGGTCCAGCGCTGAAGTGAGAAGCTGTAATTGGCACGCAGTGCTTCCGTGAATATCCATATTTATCTTCAGGATAACACCTCACGCGCGCTGCAATCTCCAATCCCATGGTGAGAAAGTGCTTTTCGTGCTCCCCTTTTCTCTCTCTCTCTCTCTTACACTATCTCTCTCTCTTCCAGTCTTTTCCCGCCTTCACAATAGGTAATCAGCGGGTCATTCTGATTGGCTGTGAAAGCCGGCGCTGTTTAATGAGAAGCAGTGGGCATGTGGGTAAGGAGACAACAGGTGGAGCATCACGCGCTGCAGCTGGGGAGGCACCACTGTTTCTACCAGCTGTCGGGCCTGGATAATAACCATTAAAACCGCAGGCCTGCAAATCATCTTCATACAACACGGGCAAGGCTGCCGTGAAGGACTCGCGTGTTATCGCCTCATTTGGCGAGAATGTTTTCACGTGAAAACGAAGGATGGGTTTCGATCATTTCGGATCGACATGCCAACGTAATTACTGAAATCCACCTGGACTTTGGCAAAGCATGTGAACAGACGGGGGAAGAAAAGGCGGTTGAATGAATGTCACAGTGTAATCTGAATTGGCAATGCCGTAAAAAGGCTTTCTTTAAGCTTGGCATGGAGTGAGATCGAATTTATTGCTAAGGGCACACAAATATACTGAGTTAAATTGATTTAATTCAGTAGGTGTTGCTGTGTGAAGCTGCTGCCCTGAAAGCCCAATGCTACGTCCACCTTCATTAGGCTGCAATCCATCATCATCGGATTGGCCGCTTTTGTGGAAATGACTAGGCAGAGGTCTACATGGCTGGAACCACTCAGGGCAAAACAACAAGTGACAAACACTTTTTAAAAGGCTGCAAAATAATCTGTAGCTTTTTTGCCGTTTCGTCTCAGCTATTCCCGAAACGGATCCAAGAAAAGACCACAGGAAAAAGAAAAAAAATCGCCAGTGAGATCTCTTTAATATCCCAATTGTTTCTGCTAGACAACAATGAGATTAAATGCTCAAATCACCTTCTTGTAAGATTTCTCTTCTGATTTTTTTTCTCAGGCATGTGTCCTCCGGAGTTTCAAAAGAGATCGCAACAATGACACTGTGATTAGATTTGCCAAGATATAAACTCCAACATCTTTTATCAAATTCTTCCAAGATCAAATTATCTGAACGGTGATATCTGGTTCATTTTGTAGCTCTATACTCTTACTCTGTTAAATGCATCTCATTTCTTTCTCAGAGCTCAAATGGCCTTAGGATAATATGAAAGAGTTGTGATGAAAACAATTAAATGATAGATAGATAGATAGATAGATAGATAGATAGATAGATAGATAGATAGATAGATAGATAGATAGATAGATAGATAGATAGATAGATAGATAGATAGATAGATAGATAGATAGATAGATAGATAGAAATCATTAATACAATTAAGATGTCTGCCTCCACTTCAAGAGTCCCTGAGTGTCTGTAAAAATCTGGATGTGATATAAAGCAGATTGTCAAACCAGCAGGCTTATATCAAGCTAACTAATTCAACGAATATGGAGCTTGAATCTTTCAAGAGTGATGTATGCACTGTAATTATATAAAGATGCATGTAAACCTCTGAATGAAATTAACGGTCTGAGCAAACAGAGGTCCCATCCGCTGTGCAGAGTCTAAAGAGTCTAATTGGAGCGTTAGCATACAGCGTAGCCAACAAACTGTGTGAATATTGGCACATTTTTAATAAGTAGACGCTAGGACTGTATGTTTTCCGGCAACTTCAGAGACAGTTTCTATGGCAACTGTGCTCTTTATCTTCACACTGCAAGGGAATATCAGTGGATTTCACAAAGATTTCTAATGAAAGTAGTACTCTTTAATCATGTGACCTCTTAAATAGGCATCAGATAAATGACATAAAACAATCCCCAGCCCTTAATTATGGACAGATGCTTGCTCTGAGGTAAGCCTGTGCCAGCCAAAAGTGAAATTTATGGTCCATCGTGGCAGAAATGCTTAGAGGCCCTTAAAATCTGATGCATTAAAACCCATCTTGGCAGCTGGTGCAATCTGCAGTCGATAGAGTTTAAAAGACATTTTACTTAATTATCTCCTGAACTTTTAACAACTATAGGAGTCCTTAATGGTATCCCGGAAAAGCGGGGATCAATGTTGCACATTAGCTAGATATTGGTCATAGAATCTCTGCCCTTTTGGCTTTGTCATATTAATATGTGACAGGTTCTTGTTAAGCGCTTGGTCACATTCAGCATCAACAATGCTCCACATGTCTGCTAGAGAACTCTACAGACGCCACTGAAAATCTCCCTCCCTGTTCAAAGCTATTTCTCTGAACCAGTAAATGGACAGATGGTTGCAAGAGTCTTATTGAAAATGTTTCCTCAGACTTTAAACATTCCACACTGCTGATTTTGTATGTATTTACTTATTGGAGGAAATGGCATTGATAAGTTACATGAGAAACATCAAGAACAATCTAGGAAAATATCTACACTGTTAAAAAAAAAAAAAAAAAGTTGCTGCCTTAAAATTTTTGAGTATCAACTTAAATTACATTAAACTGACTTTAAAAATAGCTGAATTTGTATAACTTATAAAAAAGTTGAAAATTGCTTAAAGCTGCAGTCCGGCACTTTTTTGTGTTTAAAAATATCAAAAAAGACATTTTTGAAAAAAAACGTAACCAGCCAGTGTTCAAAACGATCTGCTTGCCTTACCTCGATTCAAAACGGTAATCTTGTAATAATGATTTTAATTCCAGTGGTACTGGTGGATTTCCGCGGGAATTTCGAGCATGTCTTTGCGTCATTACGTCACTTCTGTAGGCTACACATAGAGAAGGAGTCCCCGGCTAGCGTGTGTGGATGATGGTGGAGATTTAGCTTAGCACTTGATATGGCGGATCCCGAAAGTTTAAAGCGACAATCACCAGTGACAACTGGAGATTCACCAGTTGTAAAACCCAAAGACTTCGGACTTCAGAGTGGCTACAGAAAAAATATATTTTTCACGTTTTGACGTGATATAAGCAATCGTTAGATTTAATCAGCATGATATCTATAGCTATATATATATAGCCTACTGCAATGCTTCCCCCCCACCCCGCGAATTTGGTCAGAACAAAAGTGAATGTTACTTACTTGTTCAGATGAGATTTACCGATGAAAATTCTAATGTTGACACTTTCAAAAAGTATACTCTGAGATTGCTGATGACAGTAACGTTACAGTATCCACAGCGACGCGGCAGCCTCAATACATTGTGTTCATCCGCGCTGTTTCATGCCGATTTACTACCCACGCACAGTTAATAATTCCGCGAATAACTGCAATTGCAGATTTTGAACAGAGATGGCGACAAAGAGGAAAAACGACGGACTGCAGCTTTAACTTATTTCTGATTAGTTAAAGCAATGTAAAAACACATGTTGTCATAACTTATTGATCATATTATTTCTTTACAGAAAGTTTAATACATGCAAAGTTCATACAAATGTGCTCTTTGTGTTTATGGTGCATGGTTTCATACGGAGCCCCGCACAGAAGAAGGAAATTCATACGCGGCGAGTAAATTATGACCAAATTGTAATTTTTCAGTGAACTAGCCATTCAGTTGAAATTAGCGAGAACCATATTTTCCTTACACCTTCAATTGCACTGATCTTAATCATTATTTCCATTTTTTAAAGAAGTATTATTCCAAAAATATTACATTTCTAAAAATTTATTCATAAATATTATTACGCTTAAACACCCCATGACAATTTTACAAACAGAATTACACGACAAAAATAATCGAAATACATTTTAATTCAGAAACTGGCAAAATGTTCACCCATGAAGAGGCATATTTAATTAATTCTACATTAACTGTATTTTTCATGTATTTCTAGGCTAATTTATTTGCATAAATATGTCATAGAAACACGTTCTTCCCACTGACCAACATTACACATTTATGCCGCCAAGCGTTGTATTTGAAGTTCAAGTTTTGTGTAAATGTCTTGATGGCCGCTGACAAAAGAACACAATAAGACCTGAAAAGGATGGAAAATATTAGATATCCGCTGTTTGTAGAGTGCACAGTTCACGCCACCGGCGTGCTTGAATACGGACCGATGACCTGCCCGACTCTTTCCTTTGTGATGCTGTCAGAGAAAAACATCCTCTCGTATACTTCTCCCCATGAACAAGATAAGTCTGTCAGAAATAAAAAAAGAAGGCGTTCTGTCCGTTCGTGATACGGCTACACACGGATAAATTGCCCTGCGGATTCAATTGGGGGGCAGGATGGAACTGAGGGAACCTGAAGAGTGGACTGTTTGAATTGTCATGTGGGCATGAAGTAGCCTATTATTTACTGTGATGAACAAGCCACACAGTCAGATTATAAATGAGCTTTCCCCCAGGAGAGGGTAAACAGTGACACACTTGACACAAAGACAGACATGGTGTTTGCTTTCGTAGCTTTTTCCTCCTCTACAGCCATATGTACAGCACCACACGATGAATGATATTACCTTTGCTTCCCATTTTATTTCCTGCGAGACATCCCATTTTACGCAATATCCCAATCTGTTTGAATTGTCTTTGGTGAGCAGACAAAGACATTAATCAGATCTGCAAGTATGAGACAGTTTTTTTTTAAAGCATTTTCTAGCATATGGTAGTTTGGCTGTTTCCATGTAGCTGCACCTGTTTCTCAATTTATTTCTACACTTTCTTTCTCAACACATTTCTAATATCTCATCCTATTCTGTCCCAGTAAGCAATGAGTCAAATCTTGAAACGTGATAAACGAACCGTTGCAATTTTTATTTTTTTCAAATGGAGTGCAAAGTGACAGACCATGTTTCCAGCCGTCTTGATTCCAAAAGTATTCGAGATTTAAAAGTATTGCTTAAAACAGTTCTAGTCATGAAATAAACAATGCAACTCTGAAATAAGTCACGACATTTTAAACTTGGTTTCACTTTATTTTGATGGTCGCTTTAACACATTTTGTTGTCTATAAGTAATGTTGAACCTACATGTCTACTAACTAGAGTGTTAGTAAAATAGACTGGTACGGTTAGGGTTAGAATAAGTTGACGGTTGCAGAGTAACTTATAGTCAGTAGAATGTCTGTTATGGAGCATCAAAATAAAGAGTTAGCAGATATTAAACGGACATTCTAATAATACTCTAAAAAGAGTTGACATGTAGTTGCCAAGTTACTCAACAGAATGTTCAAAAGGAACCATCAATATAAAGTGTAAAGAATTTGAAAAATGTACAAAGTGCAAGAACTTAACTTTTTTTCAGGAGAATGAAATACACAGCTAACGAAGTGGTCTGATTAACATTTATAAAATCAAAATGACTGGAAAATATTAAACTACACTGAAAAAAAATGGCATAGATACAGTTTCACTTTCACTTTCAATTTTAAAAGTAGAAATGCCATTTCTTGTATTTTCTTGTAAAACATATTCAAAGAATGTTTTATTTACTTCAAAAATATTTTTTATTACAGTGTACTGACTTACAGTAATTGATTATTAGTGTAAAATACAACAAAACATTTATTTGTACATTTTCAAATACTGTTACATGTCCCTTGTTTGTTTGGACATTTATGTTGTAAATGTATAGTTTCCTGTTTCCTGTGTCTAGTTTTGTAGTCCTTTTGTTTCATTGGTTCCCCTTGATTGTATCCACAGGTGTCTGTCATTACCCTGTTATCTTGTTAGTTAGTTGGTCTGTATTTATTACATGGCTTGGCTGAATTGTAATGTAGAATTGGGTCTGTTATTTCTTGATAACAGACCGCTGCTAAGTATAACAGCAAAGAGTATAGAAGTACTGCGGGATAATGTATAGCGAGGCGGTTGTTATAGCAAATACAACCCCTTCAGGCTGATTCAAGACCCCTCCGCCCGAACAGCCTGTCGGTGTTGTATTCGCTATAACAACCGCCTCGCTGTACATTATCCTTACATGTAGCCCTTGTGTTCCCCGTGTTGTTTGTCAGGTCTTTCTATAGCTGTCATGTTGGTGCGCTCAGTTTTGTTTACTCACGGTTTTGTTTTGCAGCTTTCGAGTTGTTTGTATTCGATGGTTCATTTAATAAACCTATGCATTTGGATCCAACCTGCATTTGGATAGTCTCTGATTTCCCCACATGACAAAAACAATACATATATAAATATATGAGTTGTTTAAGAATGTAAGAAGACAGACTTGATTTCGCCTACACTTTTTAAAAATTAGCAATGATGCTGCAATATGTAATTAATAATAATAATAATAAACATTTTTTATGAAGAAAATGAATGAGATGGGAGTTTTACTTCTGAAACTATCAACATCACCATCAAAACCATAATTATTGCCATTATTACATTGCAGTTTATAAACAACTCTGCATTTTATACTAAATTCACAGTTCATGGCTACTGTCACCGAACTAAAAACACAGCATTCACAGTGAGCCAGCGTGTCGTTCATTCACAAAAAAATATTTGATAGAAAGTAGAAATAGAAAGTATTGATCATGACAAGAGTATGAAAGCCCTTGTATATCTCAGTGAGGGACCAGCTGAGGAAACTACACTTTTCCATCCAGGCAAAAGCATTATTAAGAACTGCACATGGAATTTACAAGAGCACAATACTGGACTCATGCATTATATTGAGAGTCAACACTGAAATACTCTTATGCGTTATGTATTTGGACTTCCGCACAAGTATTATTTTGGCTTTGGCTTTGGAGTCATTGCACAGGCCTTGAGTTCCCATGTGAACTAATTACAGTGATTGCTATATGGACATTTCATTCGATAGGAAGCAATTTTACAGTGAGTGTTTGAAGTATGTGCAAGAGTCAGCTCTTGCTTGACATGCAGAGTGATCAAGAATATTGATCCTGTTAAATACAATGACACTGTGATGGAACCCTGACTAACGTTTATTCATCATTCTAATAGGATTTTAGAAACATTTCTTATTATTGTCAATGTTGAAAACATCGGTTTCGCTGTTAATATTTTTTTTTTATGGAAAACGAGATACATTCATACCATTCAAAAGTTTTAGGTATACGATTTTCTTTTTTATTATTCATGATTTTATTCAGCAAAGAGGGAATAAGTTGATGCTGTTACAAAATATTCATATTTCAAATAAAAGCTATTATTAAAAAGCTAAAATTAAGCAGCAAAATCAGCTTTGCCATTTCAGGAATAAATTAAATTTTAACATATTAAAATAGGACAGAGTTCTTTTAAATTGTAATAATATTTCAAATACTATGGTTTTATTTGATTAAACAAACTTTATGTATTTTTGATTAAACAAATCTAGCCTTTGTGAGCATAAGAAACTTCTTTAAAAAAAAAACATTTGAACTAGTATACACACAATTTTATATTAAAAAAGGAAGCTTTTCTCAAATAGTTTCACTTTTAGTATGTTTATTATGTAGCCTATACTAAAGACTGTTAGGTTAGGGTTCGTGTTAGTAATAAGTTGACATGTAGTTGCAAATTTACATAGTCAGTGGAATATCTGTTGTGGAGCATCAGAATGAAGAGTTAGCAGATATTAAGCAGACAGTCTACTAATACTCTAATGACTGGTAGTTGACATGAAGGCTTTTAACATTTGTAATGGCTGAAGTCTATTGCACTGTATTCAGCACAATAATAAGTGAGCAGTATGTATGTCAAAGTTTGTGTTTTTGAGAAAATTACCTTTATGTGTTTGGTTAGTAAAGAAAAAAACATTATGTCCCGAAAAGCACAACTTTTGCTTTGCGTCACACATTTTATCGATACACCAATGGTTTATGATTACGCTGATCTTATAACCACTAAAAGCATGCCGATCTGATTGATATCTGCACTGTATGCATATTCATCAGCCAAGCACACATGAGAAAATGGCAGCAAGAGAGAGAGAACTCTTTGAGGAGAGTGGCTGGCTGCTCAAAAACCCAATCAATGAAAGAACCTCTGAAGTGAGCATTGACAAACCTGTTATGTATCACCAGCTTTAATGGATTCTGCAGGTATACAGCCATGCTACTCTGTATCCAGACCTCTAATTACTTCGCAGGAGGGATGACGACGACAAAGGGGTGGATGGGGAGGTGGTAATGTTCAATATCCCTTATGCTCCCGGACGTGATGCCTGATCACTAAAGAAGTTGCCCATAATAAGAGTGCCGACAGCAAACTGCACAGTAATTTCTAGCAATGGACATTAATGAAAAGAGATACTTCAAACTGGTCTCAGTGTGTGGCTCAATGAAATATAAGTGCTAAAGATGGAAAAGGAATCAAGTAGCAATTACATATTTTCTTTAAATTTTGAATACATGCGACTGTACACAATTTGCAATAAATAAATAAATTGTATCTATGATAATATAATTTCCTGTTTTTTTTATTTTTTAATTGCTGTATGTATAGGTTGCACCACATGACATTTTATATTTATATTTCAAAGAAATAATTTCATACCACAGTCTTTAAAAAAGTTCCCTACACATGGGTTCTTTAAAGGGACTATCTGTTTCACCAACAGTTCCAAAACACTGGTTCCAATTAGTCAATGTTATTGTATCCTAATAGCTTTGAGAGCATCATTTGTATTTAATACAGCTGCGACTGACAGTGACATCTTCAGTGTTAGAGTTTCAATCTCTTTGCCACGGTGCTTGCAGGGTTGGAATGGGCCATACTGCTCGGTAATCGCTAGCCATGCGGTTAATGACTCATACAAGCTGCTGATTCAAGGTGAAGCTGTTAATGCCATTTGTGTGCTTTTCAAGAGATACAATCGCAACAACTGTGCAATCTTTGCTTTGCTAAATTGAAATAAAACAGCACTCAAGGGCAAAGGCTGTAAGGACATCAGCTTTGTAATTTCTGCCTTATCTGCAAGTTCCAGTCACTTATTTAAAGGGGTGGTAAAATGCCATTTTCACAAGATGTAAAATAAATCTCTGACGTCCCCAGAGTGTGTGTGTGGAGTTTTAGCACAAAATACCCCACAGATATTTTTATATAGCATGTTAAAGTTGTCACTTTTTGAGGGTTTGCAAAAACGCACCGTTTTGTGCCTGGCCCTTTAAATGCAAATGAGCTGCTGCAGAGGGCGGGGTTTCAAGAGCTCATGTGTGTTAGCAGCTGCAATTACCTCACACAGACACACTAAAATGACAGAAACTGTTCTGCCTTTAATGTTAAAATGGAGTCAGACAAAGATGGAGAGACTCCAGAACAAGTGACAACATGTAGAATGCAACAGGACATCTCTGAATAGTTAGTTGCTGATGTGGAGTTAACTCTCTTCAATAGGATATACTGTCATGGTAATCTATAAATCGCTCATATAGGAACTGTTGTGAGATGCACACAGAGTGACTTTCAATTGCATGTGAAAAGATGGATGCTAAAGTTTGTGCTGACTCTCAAATGTACTCTTAAACAACTTTTCCTCTTCTCAACATTGACTGCGTGTTCCCGGGGGCGGGGCTTATGTACATTTTAGGGTTGCTGATGTCACTAACCCGTGAGGAATGTTGTGTAGTTCCAACCAGCCGTTTGTTGTAGACCTTTTCTTTAAAAGCAAATATCTTCATTTGCTTTGAACTTTGAGCATTGTAACTTTGCAGATGTTGTTTATGCTCAAACAGCAACATTACACACTAACTAAAGTTAGAAAAGTGAAATCATACTCGACCACCCCTTTAACACACTGTAGAGGCCACCGGATGCTCACTGAAACCTCCATTTTCCCCTTTCTGAACACTTGCTTCAAATTTGAATTACTTGTCAATTTCAAGCTGTCCCAAGGCTTAACACTTGCTGTCAGCTCCCGGTCAGTCCCTCCCAACACGGCAGTGCATTGCTGCCAAGAGGTATTGTGCTCGGGATAAGAAAAGTGAAAAAAAAGAAAACCTTCAAAAACAGACCTAGTCTTGAATCTCCATGTCACTGTACTGAAGGCCCTCAAGCATTCAGGTATAGTAAAACCTTTGTTTGCTACAAGACATATCCAGCTGCTAATGTGCGTTGAAGCGCAAGGGACATCGCCACAGGCTTACAACATCCCCGTCAATTTAAAATCAAAAGGCTGCCGTCTCAATGTGCAAACAAGAAACATCTATCAAAAGTACATACTTCATATCACAACAAATCAAAGCCCAATATGCCACTTCAGTCCAACAGCCTCTCAAGGGTGTTCAGGACCACGGACAGCCCCTCCTTCCCTATTCAACCTCCTCCGCCTCAGTTCTAGGGTACTGGCGTATGAATAAAAATAGGGTCTTTCCAGTCTCATATAGTCATGTCACATTCCTGCATGATACCAAGAGGTCTATCCGATGTGTTTACAAATACTTCTTTATGTATAATCTCAGTTATGTATAAGTGCCTACACCTGTAGCTTTCCTAAACAAGCAAAATGTCTATCTTATGAATAAAGCATGCATGTCTAAAATGAATCAGATGCATGTTTTATGTTTGAAAGTAATCTGGAATAATGATTCTGCAGCCAATGAGATTGCTTGCTCAACTTTTATATAGTCTGGTTCGTTGTTTGCTGTAAGCTAGTCCTGCAGCGAGGTGTCAGGGGTCCTCTGAAACCCTCCACCTCCCCCAGCTCCACCTGCCTAGATCTACTATGGGATTTATGTGTTTATTTATGCAGCAGCAGCAAATATTACATGCTCACAGTCCGTGTATCTATTAAAAGTAGCAAGTACATATATGCTCTGCAGCAGCAGCAATAATCAACATCAGCAGCAGCGTAAGATATCTGGTTTATATATCTATATATGTATATATATATTTATTCACACACACTTTTATTCAGCAATGATACATTAAAGTGATAAAAAAGTGACAATAGAGAGTTTTATAATAATACAAAAGATTTATATTTCAAATAAATGTTAAACTTCCTATTCATCAAAGAATCATGAAACAAAATTATGATGCTGGTTTGTATACAAATATATAGCAGCACAACTGTTTTCAACATTGACAAAAATGAATGTCTCTTGAGCCGCAAATCAGCATATTAGAATGATTTCTGACACTGAAGACTGGAGTAATGGCCATTGAAAATTCTGCTATACAGGAATATATTAAATGTTCAAATATATGAACAAAGAAAAAAAATTTTTTTTAAGTTTTTTCAAACTGTATTTTTCATCAAATAAATGCAGCACTGGTAAGCATATACTTTTTTTCAAAAACATAAAATCTTTCCAACCCCAAACTTGAAAAAGTGAAACAGTACTGATTAAGAGTTATACTTGTTAAAGTTATTAGCATCTTAACAACCAAAGCAAGGAAACTATTTCAGTAGTTATTTTATTATCTTACTTACAATACTCCATTTGTACCGCAGCTATAATAGACACAGAAACAAACCAATATTATAATAATGAAGCTATAATTTCAAATATCTCATAGTTTGATTGCTATAAATGTCTGCTTCTGCCTTACCAATGTAAATATTCTCTTTTATTCTCCTCTGTATGCTGGATCACGGCACTCATCTCTCAGAATGATCGGTTCAGAACTGTCTTTATCCATTATCAACACACTCAGTGGGGCTGTAAAAGCCTTCTACCTCACATATCACCAACAATTGCACTTGTGTTTTATGACTCTATGTATTAAGTGAGCACATTTGTGTGGCTACATAATTTATCATTCGTTATGCCATATGTGAGTGCTGCCGGCATAAAGGATGCTCTTTTATAAAGCCAGATAATGTGATATTAATATGAGAATGCTAATCCAACACCGCACATATAGACATACCGTTTTTTTCACCCCCATCTTGCCATCTTCCGCTCACTCTGTCTATCTGTCTGTCTATCCGTCTCTCACTCTCTCTTTCTCTCTATTTCTCTGTATCCGCGGCACGATTGCTCTCTCCTCCACAAAGAGCCTGGCTCAGACACCTTGCATACAAAACAGCTGACTCAATCTTCAAGCTGCATAATCAAGATAAGAGAGATGAAGAGAGAGAGAGAGAGAGAGAGAGAGAGAGAGAGAGAGAGAGAGAGAGAGAGAGAGAGAGAGAGAGAGAGAGAGAGAGAGAGAGACATCTAGCAAATGATGTTTTTGTTTTTTTGAACAACACAACTCTTTGTCGAACGTTAGGTTATGGTTAGATGCAGCTATTGAGTAATTCCTCCTGGCGAATGATTTACATTTGATTTTTAGATTCAGAATTATTTAGATTTGCCTTTTACCAATGAATTAAAGTGAGGGTGGAGATTCTCAGTGTGTCTGACGTAGCCTAAAGAGTGCGATTCACCATCGGCCAGTACAGGTTGTAGTGAATAACATTGATTATTTAAGGCTACAAAAATACTTTGCAGGATAGGCAACCTGTTAAAGTCAAAATAAAACAGCTCTGTAAGACCAAAATTATTTAGTTCATTTGCACTTTGCATTTGAAAAAGCGAATAAAATCCTAACATTTGGGGTTTGAGACATTTGGGTCATGTATCAGTCTCAAAATACAAAATCTTTCATTTAACAAAAATAAAACCGAAAAGTTTTAGCCTGCATGTGCATGTTTGTCCTTCTAAATGCATTTGTGTCTTTTAAAGGGGAAAGATGCTTTACTTACAAGCTTAGATACTGTTGCTCTGTTTGCTGATCGAGTTCTTACAATACACTCTGAAAGTGTCTTGCCGGACTAAGCTCTTTTCTTATATTATGAACTGTGTTACTCGTGACCTATGTGCAATATTTCTGAGAGTGAGTCTCAAAGTTCATGTAACTTTACAGTTATGTCATGACAGGTGAATAAAACAGATATATCCGATTGGATGCATATTTTTCAGTTTAAAGCATGCGACACTTACATTTCACAGATAACTGTATGTGCACTGATACTCCTCAGTATACAGTCCTATAAAACAGATTAGTGTCTTTTCTTTTTAAACCCCTTTTAAACAGAGTATGTTTGTAAAGTGTCATTTTTCTTGATCTCAAAGATTTATGAAATCACTGCATCTACTCCATATAATTGTTTGAATTCTGACTTACCCCAAAGTATGTCTGCGTCATATATTCAATCTCAACTCAATTATAATGTCTGTGAATAATTTATTAGACTACTAGCTTCAAATGATTTCTTAATTTAGCAATCTTAACGTGCTGTCCTCAGAGAGAAACTCACGCACCCACGGCTTTTTCATTCAACAGCAACTATACACACAACTGGCAAACCAATTGTATTTTAGATATACAGTAAGCAGCACACTTTCATATTTATAACCACTCTGGAAATAGATGAACACTACTTGACTGGGAAACTTTCGGAACTCTGTTGGTGTAAAAGGACACGATTAGCTACGATAAGCGTATTTGCCATGTACAAATCGCACATATACTCACGCGATTCAATAAAATCTAGCGACTGAGGACTGAAAGGGGCCATCAGTTGTTATGTTTATGGCTTAAGGCGAACTCTAGCGGCAAACTAAACCTGTCTGCTGTCCAGGGTCCTGAAACATTTGGCGACATTCTGGAGATGTTAGCGAAAGCACGAGATATTCAGTCCTGTAACATCTCTAAGTGAGACGCTTTAGTTCAACGACCCATCAACTAATATTCATATAGTGTTTCCTTGGTTAATGTAGCTTAGAGTTCCATATATGATCTCATAATGTCAGTATGTGTCAAATTATTCCATGCAGAATAGCCTACTAAATTACTCCAAAAGAAACACGCTCACAACTAGCGTGCACATTTGAACGTCGATATAAAATCACGCCTTAGTGCAAAACGAAGCGAATTCATGTTCATTTCGAGTCTGTTAAGGCGCGCTGTCAAACTCAACACATTCGACGATGCATTTATAAGTTAGACAAGTCACACCGAGGCATTTGTTGCAAATACGCGGGTGAACAAAAGCCACACGTATAACTTACATGTCTCAGCCTACACTTGCACTCGTTTCATTTCTCGTCCAACAAAACCAACGTTAGAAGCGACGTAGATGCGACATTCCAAAGCATTTCTCACTCACCTTTTTCGCAGAGCGAAGCGAGAGTCTCTCCGTAAGCAAACCGGGGTCCCTATGTCACCATGTATCCCCTTGACATTTTCTAAGAGCCAGTAGATATCGGACGGGGGCAAAAAAAAAAAAAAAAAAAAACAGCAAACAAAAAAAAACACACACACAAGGTTCCTCTTGGCCTCGGAATACAAAGAGCTGCAGCTCCTCACTGCGTCAAGCGCTATCCTCAAAGATCCATTAAAGAGCGAGTGATTAATTCAAGACAGAGCCTTTATGTATTCCGCACAGACAGAGACATGGCAGAGTTGTTTTGTCTGTCATACCGCGAGCGACAGCGCCTTATAACTATTTCCAGTCATTTATTAGTTGAGTTGAGTTGAGGAGCGGGACTAGAGCACTGCTCATCCACAAGTCCAGTTGGGGCAAAGTTAAATCTCATAATAAGATTGTAGGTTACTGCGAGGCTATAAATGGTGTGGGTTCGACACCGAAGGGAAGAGGGCTGTGTGCCACGTGAGAGAACTGATCTGAGGTTTAACACATCACTGTACGCTGAAAGCATTTAAAAATGCGAGTTATTTTCGAATTTGTAATTCTATAAGCAACACGTGGAGCAAAATAGAGTAGACAATGTTAAACCTTTGGCAAACACTACATTATTTAGGCTGCTGATCGAGGCAGGAATATGTAAACTATTTACTATCTTGCAAAGCAGCTACCAATACCCGTTGTGCAGGAACACATTTAAAAAGTAATAATACTCGAACCGGTTTATTTTTATGTCATTCGGTTCAGCTGAAGATTTTCGAACGTGCATTAGTAGAGCACCGTACGCACTACTTTTTAACGGCAATGCCAAAAATTGACTCTTACAAGACGGTGATTTTAGTTAATTGAATAGGCTATATAGCGCAAGTATGGTACAACTACTGAAAAATGATACAGTTGGTTATAATGAATACAACCTACCAGTAGTTCGACTCCTGAATAAATTACTTAGCTGGTTTGTAGCCTAGTGAATCAAAATACGACGGGGAAAGTCCAGCCCGACTCGCGAATAAACGATCATAGAACACTTATGTTTACTGTTAACTGTATTATTGTAAACTGTTTATTAAGTTAATCTGATTCAGATCCGTTACCCGAAACTATATTACTTTTATGAACTGTTATGTTAAACTTCAGTCTAGTGACACCGCACTGTCATCAGTGCACTTAGAATGACCGATTAATATGATGTAATTGTTCAATTAAAGATACGCATGGGTGAATGAATATAGATTTGTGAATTAATTAACAAATTTAATATGTAGTTAAGAACAATTATTGAATTTTAGGAAATGCTATTTTTTTAAGAATTCTATTAAATGTATCTCTATACCCTATATTTCGAGGGTCTCGTGATTTTGCAACTGACTGTTATTGAACCAGAATAGTTAACAGAAAACACAAATACAATCACTAAATTCCTCAGCAATTCCGATCCCTTGTCCACACATACTGTAAAATGCAATTTTACAATTCCTTGCTGTAATCATACAGGGAGTGGACAGGGAAAAGAATGAGAAACATAATTTCATATTGACTTTCTGCACTCTTAGGAACAGCACCAATCCACCACATCCTCCAAATGCACTCAGTCACAATTTAAGGTTGGTAAACCTTTGAGATATACGATTGACAGCCATTCTTCATACTTGCCTTGACTCTCTAGGGGGCTGTACTTGAAGAAGAGGGCAGGAGGGAGCTGTGGGCTGCTGCCTACAGTAAGTGTCTGGCACAGGATGTATGCATTGTGGAGGCTGAAGTTCCCAAGCTCTCTGCAGCACTCACAAAGAAGCACGCATGCACTGAGTGGCCATCCATCTGTAGAGAGACGCTGGTGCTCTGGTGCATTACCTAGAGAGTGTCCGTGCTTTTGTGTGTGTTCCTGCTGAGGATCAGCGGTCCGCACAGCTGCAGGGCCGGGGCTGTCAGCGCTGACTGCTCATTAGAGTGGGCAGGCTAATGTGACGAGGTTAGGTTAAATGCTTGCTATTCCTATAGCAGTCAATCGCACAGAATCAAACGTGGGCTATGTTTAAGTTAGGAGGGTGGACAGGGCTGTAATTTGTATACGTTTTAATGAATTCCAGCTAATTAAAAGTGAAAGGAAGAGTTACTGCTAAATACCTATTGGTCTGTATGCTAGTTCATTTGATAGTATTATGTGCAAGTAAAACTTGCCAATGAGCAAGAGTGCCTATGATAGCCACCAGAGGGCACCGCTATATTACCTGTATTTCCCACAACGCATTGCCTGGACTGATCATGTTCTGATTACTGCCACCTGTCCGTCATTACCTCATTTTCGTTTGCCTTTTTAAACCCTGTGGGCCCTATTTTAACTATCTGAAACACAAGTATCAAACGCGAAACGCAAGTACTTTGTGGGCGGATCTCGCAAATCTAAAATGGGTTGGTCTGAAGAAGCTTCATTATTCATAGGTGTGGTTTGGGCGTAACGTGAAATAAACCAATCAGAGCGTTCTCTCACATTCCCTTTAAGCGCAGACACGCTTGTTCCATGGCGGATCGCTATTATAACGGGCGGATTTGCCAGCGCATGCCAGGGGAGGTTCACAGCCGAGGAGACCGACGTTCTCGTCAGGGCCGTAAAGACAGAGAAGTGACATTGGGGATGGGAGCAACCCACCCAAATTAGCTTCGGTTAAACAGGTGTATAATAATTTGGGTAAATGTGTAAGCTAGATTTATTTTTTCACATCTTCATCAACAATGATTTCCCTCGTGTGTTAATATTTTTCCTTGTAATAATGTATGATTTGCAAAAATGAAAACTGCTGCGTATGTGTAGATGAGAGAAACAAAGTGTATGCGCGATATGCACACGCTACATTATGGCCAAGCATGCGCCCTTAAAATACCATATGAATAACACGCGCCATGTGCCACTGACTTTAGACTAGGTTTTTCCTGGTCAGTGGCGGAATTGTTTTCTGGAACTGCAAAATAGCACCAGGGAACGTTTGCGCCGGAACACGCCTCCTCTTTTCCATATTTATATATATATATATATATGTGTGTGTGTGTGTGTGTGTGTGTGTGTGTGTGTGTGTGTGTGTGTGTGTGTGTGTGTAGCCACACCAAGGGTACGTGTATATATATAGGCTATAATATATATATAAAATATATATATATGTGTGTGTGTGTGTGTGTGTGTGTGTGTGTGTGTGTGTGTGTGTGTGTGTGTGTGTGTGTGTGTGTGTGTGTGTGTGTAGGGTATGTGTATATATATAGGCTATAATATATATATATATATATATATATATATATATATTTTTTTTTTTAATGACGCCACATAAATATAATAATTTTTAATTATTTTTATATAACACATAATAATATAATAAATATTAAAAATAAAACCTTTTTGTACGATGTCTTATGAACAACCAGCCAGTAACTACATTATTTAAAGTCACCATGAAATCAAAATTGACCATTTTTGTCTTTTCATGGAATATTGCAGTATTTATTATAAATTTCCCAGCTATGGGTTAAATAGTCCCAGCTATGGGTTAAATAGCAATATGCCATCTTGGCAGCAGGAGTTGGCAGTCATGGTGTGAGCGCAGCCGAAGGCTTCAGCTACCGGTCACCCATGGCACATAACTGAGCGGAAGTTCCATCTTACGATCAACGGTCAGGGATCAACACCCAGGCAACCTATCACTTCCCCAGCTGGGTCCAGAGGTGGATGCTTTGTTCTGGGCATGCATTCATCCACTAACTTCTTGCCCCGGCGCTTGACGTTTCAAGCAACTACGATGGAATTGTCTGGAAAAAACTCTCAGCGACTGGTAACTCGGGAGCCCCCCGCAAGCAGGGGTGCTGTCATTGCTCGGCAGGGCTTGTGTTCTAGGCAGGCGCGGTCGTCATCCTGCTACTGCCTCCCACCTGCGTTTGGCATGTTGGAATGTCCGCTCTCTCGGAGTGACTTCCTGTCTTGACGGACTCCATCCTCGGAAGTCTGCTGTTATAGACAGGGAACTTCTTCGACTCAGGGTGGACATTGCAGCATTAAGCGAGACGTGGCTTACCGGAAGTGGCTCTGTAAGTGAATCTAACTTCACGATTTACAGGACTGGCTATCCTGACAATGAAAGACCTAAGCATGGAGTGGGTTTTGCCATCCACAATAAGCTGCTTGGTTTCATTGAAACTCTCATTTCCATCTCTCCCAGGCTGTCGTCACTGCGACTGCACACCACCTCGGGTCCAGTGACATTACTTTCTACCTATGCCCCAACGCTCACTTCGCCAGACGATCAGAAAGATGCTTTCTTTCTCCTGCTGAATGAAACTCTTTCCAACATTAGTCGCGGCCATCGCATAGTCATCCTTGACGATTTCAATGCTCGTGTAGGCAGTAACACCACTGCCTGGCCAGACGTGCTGGGTCCACATGGTGTGGGCTCAATGAACGACAACGGACAGCGCCTCCTTGAGCTTTGCGCTTCACATAAGCTGTGCATCCCATCATCTTTTTTTGAAGGCTCAATGTGGTCCAAGATGACTTGGCAACGCCCAAGCTCCAAACGCTGGCATCAACTTGACCATGTTATCATTCAAAAAATCCACCTTCAGGACCTCACTCATGTCAGGTCTATGCACTCTGCCGACTGTGACACAGATCACTCACTTGTGCGCTGCAAGATTAAATTCAAACCTAAGATAATCCATCTGTCTCATCCAAAGTCGTCTCCGACGCTTGATGTTTCTGCAACCAAGTCAAAGGAAAATTGCCTAACAGTTTCAGGCTTCGCTGCAAGCCAATTTTGTTCTGTCCGCCCCCACCCAGGATGCTACATCGGCCTGGCTGCGCTTTCGTAACATAGTTAGGGATTGCGCACTCTCCAGCTTCGGCAGACGTACTCAAAAACAGCCTGACTGGTTTAGGTGTCTTGCAGACACTCTCCTACCATCTCTTGCTGATAAGCGTGCGGCACGACTGGCTGTCAAACAAGACTCCTCCCCTCGTACCATTGCTCATTGGAAGCAGACCCGCTCAGAGGTGCAGCGCCTAACACTGGAGGCAAAACACCTCTACTGGGAAAGCATCTGCAGGCATGTAGAACATTGCTCTGCTACCGGTAATACTAGTGGTATGTACCAGGGGCTAATGCAAGCTCTAGGACCTCCTGTGAAGAAGTCCTCCCCTCTACGATCCTCAACAGGAGAAATACTCACAAACCTTGACGATCAGCTCAATCGCTGGGTGGAACACTACAGCTCACTGTATGCTGAGCCTGTAACAGCTAGTGAAGCTGCTATAGTATCTGCTGTTCCACAACTCCCAATCCTGCTCGAGCTTGACAACAACATCACTCTAAATGAGGTTACAAAAACCATCAGCCTCCTAAAGAACAACAAAGCCCCTGGTGCGGATGGGCTTCCACCTGAAATCTTCTTAAGCGGTGGCAACACACTTGCCGTGGAACTCCATCACCTCTTCTCAACCTGCTGGAATGAAGGCAACATCCCCGATGAATTACGTAACGCTAACATAATTAGTCTGTATAAAAACAAAGGGGATCGCTGCGACTGTAACAACTACCGCGGCATAGCCCTTCTCTCCCAGCCTGGCAAGGTCTTTGCCCGCCTCATCCTCCCACGCGTACAGGTCTCTACTTCCGGAGAGCCAATGCGGCTTCCGTCCCGGTCGCTCTACCATAGACATGATTTTCTCAGTTCGCCAAATCCAAGAGAAATGCATTGAGCAAGGTCGGCCTCTGTATGCAGTCTTTGTCGATCTGACTAAGGCCTTTGACTACGTCAGTAGGTTCGGCCTCTTTACCATCCTCCGTCAACTGGGCTGTCCACCCAAACTCCTGAAAATCATACAAGAATTTCATGATCATATGAAGGCAACAATACAGTTTGTGGGCTCTCGCTCTAAGGAATTTCCAATTTTCTGTGGTGTGAAGCAAGGTTGTGTACTAGTTCCAACTCTCTTTGGTATATTATTTTCCGCTGTCTTGCGCCGAGCTTTCCCTGTTCCATCTGGAGTGTTACTTCACACACGTAGCTTTGGCAATCTCTTCAAACTGGCAAGACTACGCGCAGAAATAGTGGTCTTTGCCCAACCTGCTCTGCTCTCACCCACAATCACCATCAACAACAGCGTACTGACTAACGTCACAAAGTTCACCTTATCTGGGTTCAACAGTCAACACCTCCAACAGTCTAGACTGCGAATTGGACATCCGTATTCGGAAAGCATCAACAACCTTCAGTATGGAAGAACAATTCACTGTCTCTCCACCTAAAAATCAAAGTTTACGAGGCCTGTATTCTCAGCACTCTCCTGTACGGCAGTGAAACTTGGTGCACCTATCGCAGACATGAACACCGTCTGAACACTTTTCACTTTCTTTGTCTGCGCTCAATTATTGGCATAACTTGGAAGGACCATGCTCCAAATTCGGCTATCCTGTCCACAACTAAAAGCACAGACCTCTACACTATGTTGCACCCGCCGCTTACGATGGGCTGGCCACACCTACCGCATGGATGAAAACCGATTACCGAAAGCATGTCTGTACGGCGAAATTGCTGATGCCCCGCGCCCAGTCGGCCGGCCGAAGCTCCGCTACAAGGATGTCCTGAAGCATGACCTTCAGTCGTTCGGCTTTCAGCGAAACCTGGGAAATGCTTGCTGGTGACCGAGCAATGTGGCACGCCACCATTAGATCTGGTGCCAAAAGATCTTGCCAGCAGTACACAGACTTTCTTAACAGTAGAAGACTGAAGCGCCATGCCAATTGTCGTCCTCGACGCTAAGGGCCTGAATGAATGAATGAATTATAAATGAATTATCAATGTACATCTTAAATGCATGTGCCCTCACAATATTTTATCAAAATAGCTTCTTGTCACATCCACCAGCTGGAGGGCCCATGATCGCAACCAAAGGGCATCATGAACTACACTTCCCATATTCCATTGCCTGGACTCATTATGGTCTGATTAATTCCACCTGTGTGTGATTTAACTCAATTATAAGCTCTGTTTTTACTCATTCAGTCTTGTCTGTGTTACACTGCACCATGCTGATAGCCTGTGTCTTGGACTCTGGATTGTTTGCCCTGTGGTTTTGACCTATTGTCTGTTTTATGGATCATGATTCTGGGTTGTCCTAATAAAGCTGCATTTGGATCCTCAACCTGTGCTTCATAGCAGTTATGTAACGGAGTTTAAATGTTGTTAAATTCATGCGTTAATTGGAAAACTCGACATTGGCTGTTACGTCCCTTGCATTTGTGTGCGTGATATTGTGGGCGGAGCTACGTCACTACCAGCAGAGTTTCACATCTCTCACTGCTGGTAAAGGCAAGTGCACACTACAGGATTTTAAAACGTCGGGCTGAACTGTGCAGTTCACACTACATGACTTGCTCTCTGTGAAATCAGGAGTGTTCAAGTTGTTGAGCTGTTCACACCACACGACACAACGTGATTGATCCGCAACAGGAGGTAACTCACTACACGAGGTGACAACAACTCTGTCAGCCAACGATTCTATCTTGTCTACAAACCACGTTTTATCACGAAGAAATCACGCGATAAAACGAACCGGAAATTATGCAATACAGCACGTGCGCCGCTACCCAGCGAAGAAGAACACAAGTACACAACACGCGAGTCTTTGTTTGAATATGGACGTCAGACAGAAATTAGTGCTGCAAACTGTTTGCGCGATGATTTGCTCTGGAAAAAATAATAATAATTCCCATAGACAGTATATAAACGGTATTTTCCTAGTGACCTCAACCCATGCCTTGCTCTGATTGGCTGTAGCTCATGGCATCACATGTGTTTGAGTCGTGCGACAGCTCCAGATATCTAGCATGCTAGATATTTTTCTGGGCTCGGCGACGCGTCCGCGAGGCGTCTGCGAGCGTCTTTGATGCGTTGTTGGCTCTTTCATACTAACAGATTGGCGAGCGTTCATCGGCCGCTACTCCCCCGCGATTTGCACACGATAACAACCCGACCTGTCGGCGAGCTCAACGATTTGCAAATCGGGCTTAAATCGGGCTTAAAATCCTGTAGTGTGAACTAGGCATAAGTCGCATTAATAACCGCTGCGTCATAAACTGAGTTTAAATTGTTTACAAGTGTAAGGTTGGACTTTTATACTACACACAAGTTTACTTTATGTATCTGTCAGTTCCTGGTTCTGTCAGTGCAGTCATGTGATATATTTGCGATGATAAAATTATGTGTGTAACCTGCTTGTAAACTCAGTATCTCAGTTTATTTCTTTCAAGACATTGAGCGACATTGATGCGTTGATGTACATTTAACCATCTTTTGGTCGTGTTTATACCAGGTATGTGTTATATTTGGATTTGTCATGTTCTGTGTGGAAATGTGTTGGCCGAGTTGAGCATTAGCATTAACACGTGTGTTATGTGCTCGCACGTGCTGAATTGTGTAGCTGCGCCATTTTAGGTTGCAGTTTTTCTTCTTTCTGTATTTCAATTATACAAAATATGTAAAAGATGGTTACTTAAGTTTATAGTTTTTCTGCATTCATGTGAATAGATGAGAAATGAGAACAGAGAAAGTGATTTATATTTTATTTCTTTAATGTATGTTTTATTTTGAGTTTTAGTCCACTATATGTTCACGATCACTTTGTAGAAATGTATTCAGCAGAGTTTCACATCTCTCACTGTGCTGACATTGAGCGACATTGATGCGTTGATGTACATTGAACCAGCTTTTGGTCGTGTTTATACCAGGGCCCAGTACAGTGATCTGAGTGACCATCCACCTGCTCTCAGTGTGATTCCATCCACACAAACACACACAGTCACAGTTGCATAACACTTCCCCTCTCTTTTGCAGCAACATCTCTTCTATTCTCTGATTACGCGTTTACTGGCGTGAGGGCGGGACAACCTGTCACTCACACAAGATCGACTAATAGCAAACCAGAACGGTCCAATCAGTCCCCCATGGACAAAATCAAGTCCCATGCTACATTTTTTCTTGTTTGAGAAGCCACTTGAATATGCATCACAATAGGGAGGAAAAAACACACATCTCAAAAAACACTGCAACTTTTGCTTCATGCTGACTTTAAGACTCACAGTTAGCTGAAGGCTGTCGGATTCACTAAAAAGAATCAACTCATTAGATTGGGAATTGGACAACTATTTTGCCGTATGTGTTTGATAGATTTTTTTAAAAACTGGCTCATAGAGTAATTTGTTCAAGAGTTGGTCAATAATGATGATGCTGAATTTTTTAATTCTCTAAAAAGTAATGTATTCATTATTTAATCAAACTAGACTGTACAGTATTTTCTTCTTTTTTTCTTTTTTTTTTGGAATGTGGCACCACTGAATAGTGCAGGAATCTTTCCATCAGCCGGAAAAAAAGTGCAAGATCTATTAATGGAACCAATATTTATTGTATTATAATCATTAGTTTATAGACAATAGACAATTCACATGGTAGTGCTTCTCACTGATTTTCATCCAAAATCCTGCACAATTGGTTAAACATGAGGCATTTTAAGGTATGGACATCACGAAGCAACTATTCCGTCTGAATCCGAGAAATCCCAAAGAGCAAAACAGAATGGCACAATCTGACTGATTAAACATGAAGCCAGTGTGGTGGGAAGAAGATGCACACAGACACTCTGCAAATTGCCCATTCACCTACAATCAGTCTACAAAGCATGGATATGGGATGTTATTATATTTGCGCAGAGCTGTCTAAACTAAGGCTAAATATTTTAATAGCTGTCAATATTATAGAGAGCGGACTCTAATGTCCGTAAATGGGTTTTGGGGAGAGGGGAAGACAGGCTGTGAGGTGAGTTATTGGTTGTGATTTATTCAAATCCTCCATTTATTTGCTAAGCCTATTAGATGGCGAGGAGAAAGAAGAGGCTAGTTATAATTCAGAAGAGGAAATGTTTAGTGGCAGTCGATATAATGGAGCATCTGCCACCCCTGAACGTGGCAGATCCATCTTAACATCTGGACGATAGGACAGATGCCTGCAGCTGTCCTCCTATTGCTTGGGAAATGTCAGAAAGATGAGATACTATTAGGTGCAGGTTTATTCAAATGCGTGATTTAAGTGCCGTGGTAGCAATGGTAGGCCATTTGTTTAAGTGACTCAACATTTTTCCTTCACAGCAGATGTGGATGACTGCCGTTGGTGGCGTGAAGTGCTCATTGATTACAGATTGTCATGCCATATGGGCCTTCCATGATGTTTCTTTGTAGGGCACCTCTAATATTTCCATACGTCGCTACTGGAAAAAGCATGGGACTTTCAATTTGAAAGTTTCCTTTTTAATTCTCAGCTATTATTGTCAAAATTGAATTATGCAAATCCATGTTTAGAGGATTACTGTGCAAAATGTGAGAATTACATTCCATGAATGAATGGTGAATCCAATGGACTGAATGGACTTAGTCGGTTTATGTGAGTGTGTCGTACTGTATATGTGCATATTCATAAAGACACGGAAGCAGTTTGTCACTTATCCCGCCATCTCACTCTGCAAAAGTGTGAGGGGAAAAAAAGGTGGATTGTCTTTGATAAGTGTTTTGTCTTGCTCCTCCCTCTGGATTTAAAAGTCTCATGAATAATGCAACAGTATGACAGCCTGCATAAATGTTAAGCGGCAATGTAAGTTGGTGAATATGTAACGTTCCCTGTGAGTTTCGGCATTCCTCGACATCAGCAGAATTGTAAAAGCACAGCAAGAACGATGTAACAGCATAAAAAAAATCAAGGCTTTTACTAACAAGTATACAGCACGAGCCAGTGGAAAGAATAACATTGGGTTATCATGACTGCAGAGCCTTGAACTTTAAGAGTTTTTTTGACAACTGCATTTCATTCTGACAATAGGAAAGAATTTTTGAGGTGTGTGATGAACCATCATTTACATAAACATGCCGAGTTCACTGTCTGAGGTAACAGCAGTTCATTACGTAGGAGTTACATTTGCATAGATCTGAATATGCAGTGACACCGGACGAGTTTTGCACAGACTGTGCTTCCTTTGAGACAGTTAAGTACACATCTCTTTGGTAAATTGGTGGAGTTTATACTTTCACAGTCATATTTCACAGTTGAGGCATTTCAATCTTTAATAAAAATTAAATGTATGTAGAAATAAACCCAATTTCTAGAAACCGTTTACTGGAAAGAATAGTTGGTTGAGCTTCCAAACCTCCCCTCACAACCTTCAAGAAATAGCATCTCTTCTGCGAGCACTTATCTTCTCATTCTCAAACAAACACACTTTCTATAAATAAGATCTATAAAAAAAAGTATTCTCTGCTATTATCTTTCCCTTTTCTGCACCTTCTGCTCTAGCTTCTGTACTACTCTTGAAACCTGACATTGTGGGACTACAAGAGTTGATGACTCTTGTATGATAAATTGCATGTGATTTTCCTCATTTGTAAGTAGCTTTGGATAAAAGCATCTGCTAAATGACTAAATGTAAATGTAATGATTTTAAATCTCTACCCCAAAGTATGAGCAATTGTAGTAATGGTGATTGCCTTAGCAAAATTGCCTCCTCTCAATATTTGTTTATCTTACACTAGCTAAGTTTCCATCCACTTGTCAATCGAATGTGTTTCCATCCAACGGCTTTAAAGCGAATACAAACCTGTGCGTAATGACGTCACATGCTGTTTTGTGATCAAATTGGTATATCGAATTGATTTGAGACATTATAAGGTGTTTCCATTCATTTTCACACTGAATCGCACACCATTCAAGCCAACATTTGCGAACAAAGTTTTGCTAGACAAAATGCAATTCATTATTTATTCGGCAAATAACGTTTCCATCAGCGTTTATCGCATAAGCCGTATATCGATAAAGATAAAATCCGATGAGACCGAACGTATTTCATTTGAGTCGATATTAATGAAACTCAATCGAATTTTACTGTTTCCATACGGCATTTTTCATTCGATATCACTTAATTCGGATAAAAACGTGTGGATGGAAACATAGCTACTGACTATACGCATAAGACACAAGACATGAAGATCACATCAATCTGTTTTTGTCATTTGGATGAATACAACTCATCATGCCATAATCACAGTGCAAAGGCACCAAAGAAGCTGCATCTGAACCTGACCATGAAATAAGTGTCTCTCATTTTAGAAATGAGACAGACCTAAAAGAATAAATGCATCATTCTAACACCACTGCACCAGTGAGCGGGACATTTTCGAGCACAGAAACATCTTCTGATTTTGTTTAGCTGCCAGATGTGTCCAGGAGGCCAAAGAAACTTGAAGGCATCTGGTTGAGTCATGCAGCTCTACCTTCAAAGTTCCAGTACAGCTCCAAAACCGGCTCTGATGTAGACAAGGCACAGGTATGTATACACATACGCACACAGTCTCAAAAACATTTATAGACTCACGCAACATGCACAGTGACCCCGCAGTGGCAGCTTGCGTCCCGACTGCTGGGATAAACACACCACCGACTCTAAAAGCTTTACAAAAGAGCAACATCTTCTCTGCCAGCAGTGACATGCCTCTTTTCTCCCCAGACTCCGGAATAGAGGCCCCTTATTTGCGGCAGCATGGAGGCAGAATGTGATGTCTGTATTTTCAGGTTACTCAAGCCATTCGCAGTCCAAGTCGGGAGTTATGTCCCCAAGGGCCGCCCTACTCCACGGCTGTAAATAGTGCTTGCATCAGATTGATACACTTAAGGAACAAGCGCACAGGGTTATTTGGGCAGTGGACGCATGGCATGCATAATTAAAATTGGCTAAGTGCCTGTGCACAGGGTTTGGGTCATTACTGCCAGCTTGTTCCTTGTCCGTCAGCTAAAGATTAAATTTCCTGCTTCCCTTTATATCTGCGAGTATTGGCTGGCAAATATAGCATGTACTTGTTTTACCCATTCGGTCCTATCTATATTCATAGCTAGATAAAAGGGCAGCCTTTTTTCTTCTTCTTTTTTCTTTCTTTTTCTTTTCAATCGCCTCCCTGATTGTGGACGAGTCTCCAGTCTCTGCATTGTCAATTTTGTGTCCACTGACGCCCATGGGAATGATTTGACGTCTGGCTACTCTTAGCTGAATAGCTTATCAGGGTGTGATAGCATTTTCTGGAATCACTCTCGCTGTCTGGTCAGCAGTCAGTGGCATTATGCTCCGCACAATGGCACATTACAGGGCTTGAGAAGACAGGAAGTACTCTGAAAGAAGGGGCTGGATTCGGTTCAGGGTATACACGAGGCTCAAATGCATTTGAATGCAATGCATGCATGGGAATAAGGCATTCATTTGCTAGGCTGGCAGCAGGCCTGATAAACCACGGGCGCCTTTGACTTCCTGCCAGAGCACTCGCTTATGCAGTCAACAATCCTTTCACCTCTGCACTGGCACGCTGCTGCTATGCATCTACCTGCGGAGGAGAGAAGCGAATCTATGGCTGCGCCTGTGGCACGCCGCAATTTACTATCCCTGCTGTCCTAGGACAAATTTATGAGTCAATATTGATAATATAAACATTCAACAGAATATGGCCTCCTCTATATCATGGCCATATTGTAACGACCTGATTTCATTGTTCATTAAACATCCTCCATGCTGTTGTGCTGTTCAATTAGGCCTAAGGAATCAAGCTGGAATAGGCTGAGTGTGTAAGAACAAACACACACATGCTTGGGTGCCTATGTGCGTATCAATTCAGGAGAACATTTGTATAAAACATTGATTTCCACTTTCCTTTTTTTATGTCCACATGGGCTGTTAGAGAAAAAAAAAGTTAGTAATTTCTACAGAATATGTCAGGGTTTGGGTAGGTGGAAGTAGTGAGGACTCAAGTGCAGAGAAAAATGGGCTTTTAATGATAATAAAACAAACAAAAACTACCCCGTGGGGGAAAACAAGACAAACTCGACTTGGACTTGGCAACAGGAACTAGGCAGGACACACAAGGGGTACATTCGACGATGAAACAGCACATGACTGAGGCCACATTTACACATAGCCGGGTATTTAGAGAAACGAATATTTCCCCCCCTCCAATTTCAATAATAACATCGTGCACACAACCCGCATAAATACGCCGTCGAGCGCCATCATAACTATGCCAAACCTATGGGCGGCAGTGTAGGGAGAAGGATAAAGCCATGCAAGCCAATCAGAATCCTCAGAATCGACAAGAGAGAACCTAAAACCCCGTTTCTCCCAGTTGACACGACAACTAGGGATGGCTGACGCGAAACAGTCGTTCCGAAGCTTTGCGAGATCCCGAAGCGCAGATGTTTCGAAACACTGATCCGAAGCGTGATTCAAAACACCCATGTCACGTGACTATGGCCAAACGAAGCCTCGAAGTGTTTCACAAGTGTTTCATCAGGTGTGATCCGCCGAATCAGCGTTTGATTGACACGGTCGGAAACAGACTACACGATCGCACATCTGTATAAAAGTGAAATCAACACATATTGACCTCGTGGGTTTTTGTGAGATGAGTTTGATTTTGAGATAGCGGATTTTTGGTGATATAGTGACATTTATAGTGTGATTTGTTTAGTTATATTTAGGCTTACATTTAAATTTACACAACACATTGACTGATAGGCTAGATACACAGAGTATATAGTGACACATTAAAAGATACATAGATATAAATATATATAGACAGCTAGATTAATAGATAGATACATATATAGATAGATTAAAGATAGGGATAGAAATGTCAACATCAGACCCATCAACACCAGTAGAAACACAGGACAGTTTATGGGAACTTTTTGATACTCGTATCCATCAAACCCAGATGATACACAATGCTACAGCTGATGCCACAGTGGAAGTGAAAAAATACATCAACGATGCGTATTTGCCCAGAACTCACGATCCACTAACTTACTGGAAAGAGAGAGCAGTAATCTTTCCTCATGTGTATGTCATGGCTAAAAAATATCTTTGCATTTCAGCAACAAGTGTCCCTTGTGAGAGGATTTTTTAAATTAAAATTATTAAATTTAAATTAAAATTATCTGTAAAAAAAGAAGTTGGCTAAGTCCTTCCACAGCAGAGAAATTCATATTTTTGAATAAAAATATCTAAAAAAGTGAGACATTGTGGCTTGATTTATTTTATTAATATTCATTTTGCAGGACCAAAATAACATTATGCACAGTGAGGAGCCTATAGGTTACAAGATTCACATATTAGAAAAGTACAATAATAAAAAAACAACAACAATTTGAATGGCTCGTCAAGGTTGTTTCAGATCAACACCTGCAAGTGACCACTAGGTGTCACCGTGGAGACGGGTGTCGGATTGATTCGAAGCCTCGAAACAATATGGACCATTTGGTTCAGCTGTTTCATTGCTTCACGAAGCCTCGATCTGCCCATCACTAACGACAACACATAACCGGCGTTTTCAGAAATCTCCACTTTGGCCGGAGTTTTTAGAAATAATAGTTTTCTGGGATAAAAACGGCGTTTTCGTGTAAATGACAGGCCAAAACGCAGAGAAATATCTGCGTTTTCCCATCGTGTAAACGGGGCCTGAAAACACAAGGAGATTAAATAGGGAGAACAAACGAAGGAGGTAACGAGGGAGGACAGGTTGGGGCAAATAAATCAATAATCAGGTAACAAGAGGGGAGGGGCTAGACAATTAACTGGAGAGCACATGGCACAAAAGAAACATACATGACAAGCCATGTGCTAACACCAAACACGACTAGAACACAAGCACATGGCCAGTAAAACAAATCACAAGCCATGTGCTCACACAAAACGAGACAACATGAAAGCACACAGCTAGTGTAAAACACAAGCTGCGTGATACACAGTACAGGACAAGACATGAAAGCACATGAAACAAGGCACAAAGACAAGACAACATAGGAGTGTCAGGGCTCTGTCACAAAACCAAGAAATAGACTAGACAGAAGTGACAGAACCCTGACAGAATAATACAAAGTTCTGTCATGAAACTCTTGATGGCACAGGCTGATAGATCCTTAACTCAATCTGCGTGCAATCACGTTGTTCTCTTTATGGCACAGCTGATTGGTTCCTGCTTATCAGTAGCCAATGAGCTCGCTGCTCGTCCTTCTAATACTGGGTCAGCATTTGCTGAAGCAGAGCAGCGTACTTTCGGAAACTCAGATTTTTTTTTGTTTTTAATATATATATATATATTTTTTTTTTATACAATCAATTCAGAGGGATATTTTTACAGTGCACCTGTGAAAGAGTAAAGGCTAAGCTACACTAACAAAAAGTACTACTTTAATGTAATACCAAAGCATTCATTGAAGTCCCTTTACTGAAGGATTTAAGTAGTATTTTTTATAGCCTTAGTTATACCCCATATCTTAAACAGCTTCACTTTTACTGATCCATTATTTTGCCAGACTGCTATTTTGTTTGTATTCCACTGTTTTAATTTAGGTTCTGCTTTAATTATTAACCTAAATGAGCTGACTGTGAAGAGAGGAAACAGAAACACTTTTGCCAAACACGTAATGTTAACACAATCAGTTTATTTATTGTTACAAGTTAATTAATCAGTTGATTACGTCAATGTTGCTGCTTTTTGTCAATTATATCAATCTGTGTACCAAAGTTTAAGATCCGTTGGAACTGTATAATCAAGGTTCCAGGTTAATATTATTTACTTATTTATTAATTATTTGTGTGCGTTGTTTTGCTGAATTTTATGTCACTAAGTTCATGTTTGTTGTATTATTCTAATGTAATATGTGTTCTACTTATGTGGTATTTTGTATTGTGGGTAATTCTGTGCACCATCTGTGTCCATCCGTAATTGATTAATGGCCACAGGCGCTGAAAAAAAAAACATTTAATGATTATTTATGCTAATTATCATGCTGAAAAAAAAACATTTAATGATTATTTATGCTAATTATCATGCTGGATATCAGTACATTTAAAGGTATCAATGAGATAATTATGGTCCAATTAGGCTGGTATTTAAGTTATATAGAATATACAGTCTGAAATGGCACTACAGACATATATTTATATATTGTAAAATTAAGAGAAACACACAAAAAAGTGAATTTAACAAAAACATTTTTTTATGAAGTATAGTGTGAGAGTGATGTAATCTGACGCCCTAAAATAAGTGTGCATCTGTGCATAGATCAGTTCTACTGTGTTTCACCATCCTGTTTTTCTCCCTTCCGTTGGCACAGGTTTAGGACACACTCACCGGGTCGCCCACTAGTCTGCAGCTGTCTGTGAAGAGGCTGCCAGCATGTTTTCCTCCCTCCCTCCCTCTGCCGCTCCCTCTTTCTCTCTCTCTCTCTATATTTTCCAGCCCACCCAGCACTGAGGCGGATTCCAAAACCTCTGTGACACCACACAGGCTCTGTGAGCGCAAACACAGACACATCCACCCACATCTCGCCGTCAAAGTGATCCCCTGCTCACGATGCTGAGGGGAAAACAGATTGAAAAGTGAGTGAGTGTGGAGGGAGGAGCAAAAAGAGTGAAAAATACCTGACTCATTCCCTCCTCTGCCTTTTTTCCTTTCAATTAAATATGCCTTGCAGCCAGAGATGGAGCAGATAATGGACTCCTCTGATGATACGAACTCTGCAACTTTTTAAAGTCAAGGCAGGATGTTGGCCTCTCCGTGTTTGACTGGTGGGATGTTTTAAAACATCTTGTGTAACTTCACAGTTTAGTTTACATTGAGTAGCCTATAGGATTTTTCTAAGCTACATCTCTTGTAATGCTTCAATTACACATAACTATATTTGGACACTGAAATCATTGAATAGTTCACCCCTTCACTCACCTTCATGTTGTTGAAACATTGTACGAGCATTGTTAGCCAACTATGGTCGCATGTTCCACCGTTACCAACACAGTTCCATGATTTGCCGTCTCTCGAACCAAAAGTTCCAATGAACATTTGCAAATTAGAATTGCAAACTTTTGTGGTTGGAGCTACAGCTCTCGACCAGTGGTTAGAAGCATAGTTTTTGTTAAATGACATATGGACTTACAGTAAATAGACTTTTAATCGACATATTTTAGCATGTCAACCATTAGTGCCGTTTTTTTGAATAGTGCGCATGTGCATAAAATGTGCAATGGGACTCCGGAGTATGACGAATGAGGGAACCCGTGATGTATCAAACATCAAATAAAGCAAAAGGACATGGACAAAACAGTGAAGTAGACATATAGGTGCCATGTTCGATACAGTTGCATCTCGGAGATCTTGAATAGATTAATTAGCAGAAGTTATTACTCATCCACTTGCGTGTGACATCATTAACGACAGTCCTATATTGTTGAACCAATGTGGTTCAAACGACAGACGTGCGACCATGCGGTTTCGGGGAATAGTAGTGACTAGTTAGTTAGTTTTCCCAATGACGCATCGTACTATGGTTGTTAATCAGCGAGTTACATTGCTGTACAGGAAACACAACAGGATTGGAACAACACAAGGGTGAGAATTTACATTTTTGGATAAATTGTTCTTTTAATTTTCAGCCACAGAGCTGAGCTATTATATTCAAGCAACTTTACCAAATCCCTGAAGGTTAAAACGATCGCTTTAAGGTTATAAACCAGGTACCCACTAAGCAGACAACTAATGCTAAGGTGTGATCATCAGTTCCTCTTGACTACACCTACAGAGGCAATTGCCTGACCACTAGCACTATAATTATACTGTGTGTTCCCCTCTGTGCACACTGCAATACCTCCGTTTCCTCAGCACAGCCATTAAGCAAGCTGTACATACACCTACGCACACATAGACCAGCGTGAAGACTCATACAATGCTCTTGAAACACACTGAATAAAGCGCATTTCTTTTGTTTTAGACCATTAATTATTTGAGAGAGCTACTACCAACTGTGGAGAAAGATTCATCAAAATGGAACCCATGTCCATACATTTCAGTCGGTGAGTTACTCTTCAATCGATTAGCCTGATGATGTGCTAACCACTTAAATCTTCAATAAAACACATATTGATTCACGTCTTTGTGTGTGGTATGTTTAATAATTGTTTTGGAGGAAATGGAAAAGGAAACCTGAAAAATGTGAAGAAATTCAAATCTCTTTTTCAACAGTTTTCGTTCCGTTAAAGCTGAAGTGTGTCGGGTTTGGTTGTTGTTGTTGTTGTTTTTTACTCATAAACAAGACTTAGTTATTCATGTGCTTGAAAATCATAATTGCGATATTTCCGACTCAAGGGCACATTAGATAAAGTATGTTATTCAATTACCCATATTGGCCACGTTCACACAGCAACACAATACTGTTGTCAGTCATTTGAGTTCTTAAAGGCCCACTGAAGTGCCTTGAAAAGCACAGCATTATTCAATGTGTTGAGATCATTTCCACTGAAATGGGAAGACAGGGCGGGACACATTGTGAAGCTCCTCCCCTTTTAAAAAGCGTTTAATTTATTTCACAGCTAGGCCAGACCTATTGAGTTCGGCAACCTCCTAATCTCCTCCATATCGCTTTAAAATTTAGCATTTCGTGTAGAATTAAAATGGGTCCTATTCATTTTCTGGTCTGCGGCGACTCGCTCATATGATCCGCTCTGTGCTATCGTGACTCTGGACCGGAGCAGACTGTGTGCGCACTGCGGCGGTTCGCGCAACACTAACGTGAAACCAGACTTCATTCGCCCAAATGGAAAGCATAATATACACTGTCTGAGTCACTCCCTATCCGCCATATAGTGCACTATGTGCCATACACCATGTAGAAAATAGTAAATGTGTGAACAAATGACAGATTTCAGCCGCAGCTTCAGCGTCTATTTATAGTGTGGGGGGCGGGATGCTTTAGATTCAAAGCATTTGATTGGACAGAAAATCTGATGAGAAGCTGAAATGCAAAGTGATGTCATCAAAATCATTAATCCATATGGGCAGACGTGAGAGACTGCAAGTTTTGAATGCTTACATCTTCTAAATGCGAATTTTGTCATTGCTTCAGATCTGGATTGTCAGATAACCAAGATAATCAGCTCATAGTTTTCTTCACCTCTCACCCACCCACCCATCCTCATCTATCTCTCTCTATCTCAGTCTCTTCCTCCATCTTTCTCAAGACTCAATGAAAGGCCTCTCCCTTGGCCACATCAGTTCAGGAGCTTACTTATGGACATGGTACTTGGCACGTCTTTCACAGCCACACAGGCAGAGTACCAGCAAATTCGCCACTTTTAAATCTCGGAGTCCTTTCAGAGGGAATTGAGCCCCTGCTTGACGTCTTTGATAGATGTAAAGTCACATAAATGCTTCAGTAGTCACAGCCAAGTGCTTTCAAGAATTCATGAGTTATTTGCAGCCCAGTCAGTCTCGCACATCTTAATGCATTTATGGACCCTATACATGCATATACTTAAAGGACAAGTTCGGTATTTTACACTTAAAGCCCTGTTTTCAGATCGTTTCTGATGAAATAGAATGGTTAAGATTGAAATTTGGACACATGCTGCTGGCCCAAGAATTTTCGGTTTCTGTGGTAGCGGTGAAAACAGGGCTTTAAGTGTAAAATACCGAACTTGTCCTTTAATTTAAGGAGGAGGCTGGATTTCCTCCGATTCTCTTCCACTGCAGTCATGCCATTTATGTTGCTCACGGCCAGATCTCATGATCACAAGGCATGCAGGGCAATTGGATTGTTATAACCCCATGATACACTCCGACGTCTCTTTGACAAGAGGCCTCTTTTAGGTACATGGAGGCTTACATTGTATACAGATGAGCTTGACTTCACATTTCCTCTCCGTATCTGCATCGCTTGACATTTTCATGTTTACCCACCTGGAATTTAAGCCATCGGTGGTATGAAATTATTTGTGGACACTGTGTTGAATAGAAGAGACAAGACCTGTCAAAAGGGTGAAGATGTTTCATGATAAGCCTATTGATGTCAAAGGACTGGTATTGCTGAACGAATGACTGAATCTATGTTTAAAGTATAGGCGGGTTTCTTGTATACAAACAATACTGGATGCGCCCGCATTCAAGAGGCAAAACCGCTAACAGGTGTTATGCCGAGTTCTGCATTTTCTGCATCATTTATCCAGTCTTCAGTGTCACATGATCCTTCAGAAATCATTCTAATATGGTAATTTGATAAAACATATTTGTTCAGGATTCTTTGATAAATAGAAAGTTCAAAAGAACAGCATTTATTTGAAATATAATCTTTTGTAACATTATAAATGTATTTACTGTAAGTTTTGATCAATTTAATTCATCCTTTCACTTTAAATCCATCTTTTTGGCGGTTAGTGTAGTTTACAGCACAACAGCTCCGTGTCATCTCTGTTTCTGCTAGAAATGCATGAGTGCTGTAGCCTGGAAATCCAGACCAAAATCTGAAAGATTTATGGTCTGGTGTCGATTAATGAAAATCGGCCAGCTCGAGGGGCGGCACCAAGCGTGCATTTGAAAATCTCACTGCATGCAATTGGCTAACACTACGACCAATCACAACAATACACGGGGCGACGTATCACTAAGCCCCGTTACCAGCGGAGTATAGTGGGAAGTTCGGATCATTTTACTGACTCGGATCTTTAAATCTCGTTCAAAATGAACAAATCATTTTTCGAGTAATTTCGTTCACTTCAGCATAAATTAAAATGTCATGTTAAATAGTCCAACACATCTAATACTTAGGAAAATGTTGATTACCTTTGAAAAGTTGGGTCCAACTTAAGTCCAGGCTATTGCAGTCTGTTAATTCACCTCACCTCCTGATCCACGGCATTCTTTCTTTTGCAACTTCACATTTATCACTTCTGTTCCCCGCCTCTCGTGTCTGTCTTCGGGTTCGAACTTGAGCGGAGCTAACTGGTAGATTATACTCTTGCCATACCCGGTCGGCAAAACAGCAAAAACGTCCTTCTTGCAAAGGAACGATTTGAGCGCCGTCTTCTGTTCCTCTTTTAGAGATAAAGGCAAGTCTAAATCTTTCATTGTAGCGCCCAAAGCCGTTTCAAACAACTGGTGTTCACCCATAGCCATCTTGCAATGTTCACTAATGACTACGACGTCACAGCGCTGTCATCTGTTTAGCTCACCTCTGGCCCACCTATATCAGATAACCCGATGTGATTGGTGCAGCTCAGATAGAGGGGCATATTTAATGAGCATTATTACTCGACACCAGAGCAACTCGCGGAGCAAATTCAAATTGTGCTCTCGCGAGAACTCTGGAGTTCCAGGGTATAAGTGCTGCTTTCTGCCGCCTAATTGCGTGCACATCTCTGTGATGACGTTGCACAGAAACCCGTTTATATACGTATATATTGTATATTGCCCGTACTGTATGTGAGCTCTGTTAATATACTAGCATCCTTGTGTTGCAAACCACAGTTTTAAGGTACTATCCATACAGTACAATATGGATGTCAACATAATATATTTTAGTCTAATTAAAGAGGCATTTTTTATTTTGTTTTTCACCTCAGATTTCCCTGGATCTTGACCCAGATAAAAAAAGTTTGCTGTACTTAAAATATTACTTGGATTGAAATGCAATATTTACAACGTGGCTTTTAAAGAGCTGCATGATTGGATTGCAGCAGTTTTGTGAAAACTAAAGCGGCCTGCAGCAAAACAAGAAAACAATGATAAGAAATCTCAGCAACGTTGGTGGTTGGCCTGGTACATTTGTACATTTATGTGATGTACTGGTTATGCTAACAGTTGGCACAGATTTCATGTGGTGTATTAATACAGTACGATGCATAAATCAAATAAAGTAGTGTATTTGTCTCCTGCATGGATGAGAAAGAATGACAGACAAAAAAATACAAGTGATTAACGATAAATGCTGACAAAACTGCAAGTGCTGTGTACAGATAATGAGGTATCTTGCAGTGAAAATGAGTACGAAGGGTCATTCTCTGTATGTATGTGGTGCTTTTTTCATCCCTGAATACAGTAGATCATCAATATGGACTGAAAAATGCTCCCAAAATAAATGTTTTATATTGTGTGTTTTTTTTTACTTTACATTTGTACAAATTACACATTTACTTTGGATTAAGATAATTAATAACTCATCAGAGCAGACATGTTATTTTCCCATTTTGCAGAGTACTATTTGCTACCTTAAGTTCTGAACGTAAATATCTGTTAAATACATCTATTATCAGGTTTATTTGTTTCAAAGTAGCTTTACAGGGATAAACAAGAAAATAATGATTCAATGATGCAAGCAGAACTAAATTAAATTCTGTTGTAAAAAATTTTTTTATAACATAATACAATGTTTAATAGGTTCAATAACTGAAAAATGTAATCAATTTTGGAATGAGTTAAATTAATCTATAAAGCATCTCTCGGGAAAACAGTGATTTTTTTGTCAGCTTGACATCATCAACCCCCTTAATGAAAGCCATATTACTTTTTTTTTTACGTGGAACAAAATATCAAAGCTGCACTTTTCCATTGTCACGTATTCAATCAACACACCATCAGCGCCAGGTCCTTCAGCTCCACCCACTCGTCCCCAGTCACCAGAACCTGTCACACCCTCATCAAGCACCACATATAAACACCCAGTTCACACACACTCATTGTCAAGTCTCGTCAGTCTCTACACAAGAGTTACTTAACTGACTACGCACCTTCCTTTATCGTCCTCTTCCAGACACTCGTTTCCTCGGACCTGTTATCTTTATCGTGCTTGTCTTCAACTTCGAAGTAGAAAGACTCGTCAGTTAAGTGTGACTGTCATTTGAATGCTCATCATCACTCACCTGTCTGAAGATCTTCCCGATCACCATCAACACCAAGTAGCTTTTGCTCTCGGGGTCCCCCTACAGTTGGGTAAAAGTATTGTCTTCTACTAGTCGCAAAATCTGTCATGTTTACACCAGGGGATATACGTGCATTTGTTGACAAGCCGATACCCCCGAACTCTGCAGAAGGAGTTCTCACATCGTGGGCAGACTGCCTGCGTTGCGTGTGAAATGTCTTCATCCCAGGTACAGTGGCATATGTCAGCATGCCATATGAATATAAATTCATGGGTTTTATTTTTTTGCAAACACCAAAAGTTCGAGTAGCTCACGTTTACAAGCCAGCGTAGTAGCCTATTTGGCTACTGTTTTACATAATGGATATGCTAATTAAATTCAATGTTTGTGTGGTAGGTAATAGCCATATATCGTCAATATTATACTATCAAGCAACCATAGATGAATCTGCAAATTTGAAAAATCGATTTGCATTATAGCCTGAGGCAAGACACTTTCACCAGAAAAATAAATAAATAAACAAACATGACTATCAGCCTGCAGTCATTAGGATAGTTATCCTAAAAGATGATTTTGTCCGTCTAATCATGTAGCTATTACTAGTCCGACAGCATGACGGCCAAGTCAGCATCGTCCTCCTCCTCCTTTAGCTCACGTCAGCGAGCGAACGCTGGACCAGTATTGATCCTCGTCCGGCCTTTGATTTTATAACTCTCCCTTTTTCTCTTCCTAGTCTCCTCCGACAAAACCTTTGCCTCCTTCGGTTTAGTTGCAGCTTCGGCCGTGACAACAACATACAGACGCTATACCAGCCGGCAAATAAACGCTATTTGGGCTCTCACGTCTGAATTTGAGGAAGTGGGGCGTGGTGGGGGAAGTGAGGTATGCCGTAAAGCAGTCGAATATTGTAGTTATTTTTGTGCTCGGGTTAGTACCCGAACCCCGAAGTTCCGTAGTGCCTGTAAAAGCGATACAGACCCCGTCAGGCTATGGCAGACGTGTCATTCAACCTATTGTAAGTCGATGTACCATCACAAGGGTCTTGGAAATATATTATGAAGGTTGAAAAACGACTTGGTGTTGCTTTAAAGAACGGTTACGTTTACCTCTGTGTCTCAATACAAATGCATTATTGCCAATTTCAGCTGCTTTTTCTTTTTTTTTTACTTTAATCTGCAAGGGGATTTGCCAACCCATAGCCTATAGGTTAATAAGTTTGCTTACAGTAAGTTTATGAGGAGAGCTATGCAATAAAGTAAGCCACACTGCCACTTGTGCTGTCTGTAGATGATACAATCCAGAACTCAGTGAGTTCTCAGGCGGTTTTGTTTTCTGAACAATAATCCTTCTCATTATGCAATGTTTAAAAAAATCCAAACAAGATTTTCTTCAACATGTCATGACGTTTAAAAGGCACAGCATAGAGAAATTGACCCAGTAGATAGGTAATATTCCAACATTGCTGTTTTTTTTTTTTGTTGTTTTTTTAGCAGTTTGAAGCATCTGCTCAAAGATATGCCAACTGTTTCAGGCCACACGCCATTGTTTCTAGCACAAAAGCAAAGCATAAATTATGTGATTGCGTCACAAGTGCAGTTACTTTTCAGAGCTCAAGCTTTTATGTTTTCTGCCTGAAGTGTTACCTCAATGACATACAGTGAGTCACTTAAGTGAGATCGCCTTGTCAATCATAAAGTATTGAAGTGCAAAACTTCAATACTAGCAATGGAGTAATGGCTGCTGAAAACGTAGCTTTGCCCTCACATGAATAAATTACTTTTTTAAATATATCATTATATTTCACAATATTACTGTTTTTACTGCATTTGTGATAACTGCAGACTTGGTGTGCATAAGAGACTTGCATAATACAGATAAAATCATAGCATACAGGTTTCGGACAACATAATGGCAAAAATTTACTTTTTGGGTCAACTATTCCTTTAAGGATGACAGGAAGATTCAATGAATTTAATGAATTAGCTCGTAAAAACGGTAATGCTTCTACTGACCAAATTCCACATCAATCCAAACATCTGAGTGACCCATAGAGAACATGGATGAAGTAATATCCACTAAATGCTATAGAGTTTATGTTGTATTTGACTAGCCAAGTGAGTAAAAGCCAGGCTTCTTGTTCAGCAAGATCGGGAGTAATTACACATACGTATACTGCAGAACTTTCCATTTACTGTAAACAATATAGTCTACATGATGACAAATTAATGGCCTGATCGTTCTTATCGATCTTCTCTTGGATGAGATTCAAAAGGCTAGAACCTCCTGGGTAGAAAGCAGGCCAAGCTGTGGGAGAAATCTGGAAAGGTATAAATATAGTTTGATCTAATGCCAAATAAACAGCACAGATCGGTTCATCTTCACCAAGTGGTGAGATTAAGAATAGGAGAAACAACTTTTGTGAAGTCATCTGAACGGTCATCTAACTCCGCAGACCTTTAGTACCCTTAAACACCTCAGCCTTCATCTGACGCAAGCGCTTTGAAAATTAAAAAGCAGACCTTGAATGGATAACCCATAGGGCTAGATGACAAACGTGTCATCTTCAATGAATACAAAAGTGAAAGAACCATCTTTAATGAATAAAAAAAAGTGAAAGAACTCAACTGTGCATAACAGCGCTTTTTATGCGAATGACTCAGCATATCCACATAATACAGTCAATTAAAGCTCCTCGAGAACAGGATGTTTTTATTCTTCACTTCGCCTGATCAGATGTGAAGGTAGTGAAGTGTCTGTTTGTCAAACTATGTGACCTTCAGGGAGAGTAACTGAGGCGTCTTGGATGAAAGACACTTCAAATCAGATTGATGACCTATACATGGGCTAATATTTTATGATATATAGAATCAATAGATTAATGGCATGGTATCCATGATGAGCTCTCATTATTAAGGGCTGTCGACACTGTTTGTTGAATGTTGGAACGCTGTTGAAAAACAAATGCATATGAAACTTATCAAGGAATCAAGGTTTTGCCGATTAGCACGGCCTTGTTAGCCAGATGCTAGATGTGATAACTATCATCTGAAGTCCCTTACAAAAAAAGAAGTATACTTAAAGTTATTTTTATCAAGTAAATTTCAAGCATATTTTCCAAGTATATTGTACTTAATGTAGTAAGTATACTGAAATCAATGTAGTGTAAGTGTAATGTTTTAATACTTCTTGAGAATATTATTATTATTATTATTTCTTTATTTCAGACCCATGGGTCCATATAAATAATAAATTATACAATAAATTATAACAATAAATTGTCTTTTATATTGGAACTACATTGTGAACTACAAGTGATTGAATACAGGTATGCTATTAGTTTAGCCTACTTTTCAGTTTATGAAAGTACAATTTGATACATGCTCTTTCTTTTCAGAAGTAGGCTATATATCTGTCAAAAGAGTATAAGTGTATTAGGTAACACTTTAGTTTAGGATCCAATTATCACTATTAACACTAGAACTCCCACGTTTTAAAATGTTACAGTGTAATAACTTTGTTAAAATAAAATAAATTTGTATGTAGGCTGTATTAACTATGTGTATATTTTATTCTGACACTGTTATTTTATTAAAATCACAAAACAGTTCTGACTATTTCTACCTAGAATGGCCATAGCGGTCATTTTGACCGCACGCATTATTGATACATAAATCCGCTACATTTCCCGCCTATTGGTACCGTTTGGGCCGTTCAGATGAGCCCACTTGGAGGAAGACGTGTTAACCTTTTGTTCGTTAATATTTTTTGTTCACTGAAAATCGTTCTAAAGCAGTTCGTTTTCTTGTTTAGCTATTGTTCATGTTTTTTCTTAGCCTGTTTTTCATGCTTTATTGTAAAAAAAAAACACACACACACATTGTTTTTCACATATTGTACATGATTACAGCTCCTCTCAACCAAGGGGGTAATCCATCCGCCGGAAACTGAAGCCTCCACGGGCGCCGCCATTGTAGCAGAACTTCACCTGCTGTTAGCATTCCATTGACTCCCATTCATTTTTGCGTCACTTTGACAGCGAATAACTTTGCATCTGAGGCGTCCAAAGACTCCATTTGTCCATTATTTATTTCTAAAGAAACTCGACAATGTATAAAAGGCTCCATTACCTTGTACCTTACGTTATGGCCCCGTAGAAGCCGTTTTTGTAAAAATAGGCTAACGATTGCGTCATAACTCACGCGACTCTCTGTCGCACTGTAGAGAAATTACCGTATAGACCGGCGGAGAAGCTCGCAGGCAATCGGGGGGACGTGGAGGCATTAAGTCCGATAAAGTGAAGGGAGTAGCCCACAGAGAGTGATAAAGTTGATCCTACTGCTAGCTCATGGACAGCTAATGCTCACGCTCTCCGTCTCTGCGAGATTCGGAAGGGAATGATTCAGATTTCTCTCCGCACAGCTACTAGAAGACTGACAGCTGTCAGACACGTTGCTCACGTGTTCAAGCTCAGTTTGAGCCTGCGCAGTTCGCCTGGCGATCAGGAAGTGAGTGCTTCAAATGGGCTTCACTTTTCTCCGTTGAAGTCTATGGGGTCGCTGTGTCCATCTTATATACTGTCTATGCTCTCAACACAGTCTGTCCAGAATCCATTGTTTAGTTCCGGTTTCAATGAAGCCCCTCCTTCATGATTGGTTAGCTGGCCCAGTGTGTTGTGATTGGTAGCGCTTAGCGTGTGTTCGGGAAAAGTCCCGCCCCTTCATAACCACGAGTTCTGCTCTAAATTCATGGATTTTGCAAGCACGGATTTCACAGTAGACCTACGATTCCGAGTGGTATTTTTTCTTGTACATTAAAGGTAAGATGTTATTCACCATTTAATCATGATATTTGTCGTGAAACTATGGTTATTCAAACAGTAATCGATCACAAAAACTTGCTTAATTTTCCTAAGAGGAGGTGAACAGCCTTACAAAAGCTATAATAAACAACACTGTTGGCACAATGTTAGCGTAGCAGCAAAATAAAACGTGTAATTTGAATAGAAAACGTAACTAAAAATAATAAGACATACAAGTTGTCATCGACAAACAACAGATTGTCCCGACAAAGTGGAAACTGCTCCATTTCAGGAGAAGCTTTTGTGCGTAGCCTGCATGGCGGTTTTGGAAGCTGTTCTTTGTAAAATGTGAAGCACACAGATAAACGCTGGGGTTCTAATGTTCAGAAACAGTATTTAAAATAAATTAACCACGCTAAGTTCATTAGCCTTAGGAAGCTTCAAACAAAAGAGGAAAAAACAGCGTGTGTCACGGTTCATGAATTGACTGCTTTTTCCTTGTCTCGTGTGAGTTGTTGTGTTGTGTTAATAGTGTGGGTGTGTCCTCTGATCATTGCTCATCAGCAGCGCCAGCTGATTCCAATCTAACTCATCTTTATATTCTTTATGACTGGTGTCCTCTGTTGTCAGAACCTTGTGATGTATGCAGTGTCTGTTCCTGTCCCGTTTTAGCGGTGACCTGTGTTCCTGTGGAGTCTTCGTCTCTACTCATCTTCGTTATCTTACTGGATTTGGATCGTCACTTCTGCCATCACCCTTTACCAGCCGGTTGCCTATTGAAGTCCCTGTGTCACTCTCCCGCCCCAGTGTGTCGTGTGTGTGACTCTGACCACTCTGTTTATTCCTCAATAAACATTCTTGAAAAAGTATCTCTCTTACGATCATGACAGCGTATCTTTGATTATAGCAGCAGCTCATTCAGGCCTCGTCCACTTTTCTGCGTATTCCGTGGGCAGTGATTATTTAAATGAGTAACATTATGACTTCATAAACCCAGCAAAAATCTCGCTGTAGTCCACACGATCCATTTGTTGTAGTTCTTGGAAAGTGGATTCTGTTCAATAAAATATCTCCCGTTCGAGTGGAGTGAACTTTGAGCTTTGTCCTTGAAGATTTTTTTATGCTCAAATAGCAACATTACACACACTAACTAAAGTGAAAAAGCATAATAGGACCTCTTTAAGTTGCTTATTAGCATGCATCTTACTAGGATATTGGCTGTTTATTAGTACTTAAAAATCACATTAATTACTTATTCTGCATTACCATATTCTACATCCCTTACCCAATAGCCTACCTAAACCTAATTATTAATAAGCAGTAATTAGGAGTTGATTGAGGCAAAAGTCTTAGTAAATAGTGATAATTTGACCTGAATATATACAATTTTTTTTTTTTTGTAAAGTCTGCAATTGAAATGAATGTGAATGAATGGCTAACTAATAGTTCTGGTATTATAGATCTCCTTTCTGATTTGATTTAAATGGAAGCAAAGTGTGAGATCCAAACTAAAATGTTAATAACCTAATTAAGTAAACAGTATATTAAAGCCATGGTTGTCATTTAGCACTCTGTTGTATTTACCTACAGTATTTAGCTTGAGAAGTTTAATGAATGATTACTTCGATATTGTCCAAACTAAAAGATACAAATGTCAATAGGCTGCCAATGAATGAGCAAAACTGTAGACATGCACTAATTAAAAGTGTATCAGTTGGACCCAATGTCACTTGGCAAACTGATCCGACCTTTAGAAGAGCACTTCAGATCGGCATTCCCGCTCTGAGATGCGTACATTTTAATTGATAGGGACAAACTCCACTGCTGGGCATGGCTGTATAATGTCATGTTGCGAAGGCTTTCTTCTCACCCGTTGGCATGATTGTATCTTTGATTTCTCTGTGTATGATTTGCACTGCAATATGCCGTCGCGCTGTGACACAGATCACCTCCTGTGTGCTATTGGGGAGGTGCTCTTTCACTCTGGCCTTCAGCAAACATTTGCATTATCATACATGGCAAGTTATTAACATAAAACAGAGAATATGGGTTGAATGAACTGATGTTAACTTTCGAACAAGTGGTTATATCTCCATATAACCACAATGTTTGGAACATCAGGGACCTGCTGCACAAATTTTGCATACATTCAAAAGTATGCAAAAAATGTTGGGGATTAAATTATCAAGTACTTTCTCATCTTGTTTTAGTGATTTTTTAAAATGAGATTTTTACTGGAAAACATCTAAACAATTTACTTTTCTAGGACCAATAAATAATGTAATGTCTTGTGGGTGCAGATGAGGTTATGCGCGAGTTAGCACAGTCTTCCCTCTAACATGTCCGGCCGGGATTTCGAGATCGCCCAAAACGTCTGGAATTCGGCTTTTGCTTTCTACAGTCGCCATTCATTATGTTTACATGCACACCTTTTGTTTCAATCGTACTGAATTCATTCCGATTGGTGAATCTGAATGTAGTGTTTACATGAACGCTAAACAAGTGATCGGTTGATGTGCGTTTTAGCATTGCTAAGAAAATTCCTGTGTTTTCGTATGGTCGGGATCCGTGTGAAGCAGAAAGCTGGCACGTACGTGTCAGTGTCAAATATGTAATAATTTAAACATAATGAATGGCAACTGTAGAAAGGCAAAAGCCGAATCCCGGACATTTTGGTTGATCTTAAAATCCCGGCCGGACATGTCTGGGAAAAAGAGAACGTATGGTCACCTTAGCTAACTAGGATTTATCAAATGAACTTTTGCACAGGTTATGGTGTATCTCTCTCTCTCTCTCTCTCTCTCTTTCTGGTGCATGGTGGGAAGTGGGAAGTTAGTGCATGTATTGTGTGAGAGGGAAATTTCAAATAGTTTTCCTGTCTGTTTAATTTTCTCTTATTTAATTATAACTTTGGAAAACTTAAATTAAAACATTCTGTAAGTTGTGAAATAGGAAATCTGGCCTTGTGTTTGGGAGGGATTGTGTCTCACCTGAGTGTGGGAGCATCATCCCTGTCATTCAGACACAGGGTTAGATGTGTTAGTAATGTGGGAGTTTCGGTTGAAGATGTAGCCTAGTGCTGGATGTAGGAGTCTCGGATTAATAAGGCTGTGGTAGTGTTCCTGAAAGACGAGCAACTCGTTAATTAATTGGTTGAAAGCGGAATCATGGTAGGTATGAATTTTGTTCCAGTTCAACCCTTGGTTTCTCCGGCAACAAAAGTAGCGTTTTCTAATGTTCTGCCATTTATTCCTGACACGGATATAGAAAGATAACTTTCTCGCTTTGGGACGTTTGCAAGTGGCATAAAAATGGTCTCGCTCGCATGTAAGAATGCACTTTGAAGCATGTGTTGTCGTGTATATGTTTCTGAATTCACTGAATCGAAATGTTTCGTTTCGATGCCTTTTTAATAGGAAGTCGTATATGGTGTATGCTAGCGCTGGAGTTGAATGTGGAATGTGAAAATGCGTTGTTTTGAATGTGGCTCAATGAGATGTGTATAACTGTTGTGTCCTTTTAGAAGTGAGGAGAGTGAGGCTGGTCCGAGTAGTGCTGCAGCTATCGATTATTTTAGTAATCGAGTATTCTAACGATTATTTCCATCGATTAATCGAGTAATCGGATAAAAATGTGGTAATAAAAATAGATCCAAGTGAACAAGAGCCTTTAAAATGACTTTAAAATACAAATATAACAAGCAATTATAATTGGCTCAAATAAAGTATCAAAGTTAGTAATCGTATGGGTTTTATTGAACAACACAGTTAAAAGACATTTGTAAAATAAATTATATAAACATAACTTGTGTATATTACGTATTATAACAAATGCCTGCAGAGGGCGTCAATGGTCTGGTGTTAGTTGTTGTTGCACTATGGCATGATCAAATCCTTGTTTAATATTGGCCAAACAACATTTAATTCAAATGTCCACTTAATCTTTAATATTTGGTCACTTCTGTACGAAAAAAATGCAAAAGCCACTTTAATTTAAAAGAACATGTGCACATCAAAACATGCAAATGTTTTTTTTATTTTTTAAATGGCGAAGAACAACAATTTGCATATTTAGAAATTCTTCTATTCTCCTGTGTTGGCGTAGATTTACAAATGAGTTACGTTACGCTACGTATGAGACTGCGTTCCCAAGATGAATGTTAGCAACCCAAACTCACAGCATGATGATAACAGTGCAACTAAGAAACACAAACCTATTGGAAACCTGAACAAACAAACAGCACATGCAGAGACTGAGTTTGCGTGGAGCAGCGTTTATGTGAACGGAGCTGAGGTACTTTAAACATGCTTTAGAAAAATGTTGTGGTGAAGGAACAAACATAGTATTCCATGTCGTACAATTATGGACAATTTGTTTTTAATAAGAGATGTTATTGATGTCTCAACTAATATTAATTGTGATATTGGGTCTCTATATCAAGAAAAAGCTTTTGACCGTGTTGGACATGCATATCTTTTTAAGGTTTAAGAAGCTTTTGGATTGGAAAAAATTTGATATTTCTGCGATAAAGTTAAAGATAATAATAATAAGGCCTCTGTAATGATCAATGATAATGTGAGTAGCGCAGTATTCATTAAAAGAGGCATTAGGCTAGGCAGGCATGTCCTCTTTCAGGGCAGCTCTATAGCTTAGTAATTGAGCCTCTTTTATGTGATGAAAAAAACATTTGAAAGGGTTTTTGTTGATTCAGAACAGTTAAAATGTTCCGTTTTGCCATATGCAGATCATGTAACTGTTTTTTGTAACCAGGCTGGAAGATATTTAAACACTCTGTAAGAGCCCTGAAAAAGCTTCTTTTGCAATGGTAAACTGGGGGAAAAGTGAGAGGTTTATTACGGGTGAATGGAGGAATGGTGGGATACCTCACATTCCAGGAGGATTGAAGTGGGGAACAGAAGGTATTAAAATCGTAGTAGTGTCTAAATGGAAATGGCTATTACATGAAATATCCTACTGTGGTAGAGTCTTGGTCATAAATCATTTGCAACACAGGCTCATTGGAAAAACGTACCTGTGGCCACATTTTTGCAAAACGCAAAATATATATCACTGCAGTTTCCAACCAAATTGAACACTAGAGGCAGTAAAACAGCAAGCATAAACTTTTAATTGTTTTCACACACAATTATGATTACAGAGGCAGATTATGGATTAATAAAGACTCTTTTTCACACGGCTCTTGCACAATTATTTTATGACCTCGAAACACTTTTTACCATAGTGCATGATTTGTAAACGAATGTCATATGCAAACAGCATATCCAATAACGTGCATATCGAGTCATGATCGAAGACAAGAGTTCAAAAACAAGCTAAAATGCCGTGGTTACGAGTGCGTTTCCATGTCACATTTGCTTTAGTTAACACTCTCGGGTAGGTTTAGGGTTTAGTGTAGGGTACGTTATTTTAAAATGGAGCATTAAGCTTTTAGCGTCACTCACAGAACATTGCACTTTCGCGCGAAACGTGCACAACACAACGTGTTTCGCATAAATGTTGCCACAGGTATGTTTTTCTAATGATCCTGGGCTGATCATTTGGCTGCCTCTATATTATGGCACAGGCTAAACAGACTGATTAAAGACAACCAGAGAAAGTTGGTGGACTTCTATTGCTTTCATTAATTCAGACGAAATGTTTGTCTTCAGGAAGTTTGAGAAACTGTCTGGTTAGAGCTGGATGTACCAAAGTGGAGAATCTTAGATGCCAAAGGGTGTAAAACCGCGGAATCACTACAGAAGGATATAGGGATAAACTCTTTACGCCTCCTGTCTCAGGTGCTGAATGAAGTGCATGCAGCTTTACCAGGAGTCTGCAGAAAAGCTTTAAAACTTTAGCAAGTTCAAGAGAGGGGAAATACTAAGTGTTCATTGATTTTTGTGTCTGCTGCGGCACAAGGGGAGTACCAAGAAGTGACACAATATTGACTTCTAAAACACCAGAATTTGGAAGTTTTCAGGACATTATATAAGCATTATATTCTGTATGTCCAAATGTCCCATTGGCATGTTTTGAAAAAAAGTCAAAGTTGGAGTTGGTCAGATATATTTGGACCAGACTTCAGAGGTTGCTGGAGATCTCTGTACAAGCCTCCTATAGAGAAACGTACAGCTGATTTACAGTGTAGACTAATTCATGGCGAAAAGACACGTGGAACAGATGAATCCAGAAGTAGAAACAAATTGTCCCTTTTGCGGAATAGAAGAAACCTTGGATCATTTGTTTGTTCATTGTGGTCATAATAGGTATTTTTGCCATTTTAAAAAGTTGGTTTGAATGCTTTGGTTAAAAAATGTCTTATTTAAGGTTTTATTAGTGGTCCAAAATTTTACTTCCAGGAACAAAGAAAATTGAGTTTTTTAAACTATCTGTTAGGATCAGCAAAGATAGCTAAATGGAAAACCAGGAAGAATAAAATATAAGGTATACTGGATCAGTCGATGTTGAGATGGTACTGAAATGGTTGGTTGCTGCTCGAATTTAACAATTTAGTTACACTTTATTTCAATAGTCTACATGTCAACTAACTGTCCTTAGAGGATTAAGAGTTTAGTAGACTGTCAATAGTCTGGTAGGGTTGGGTGTTAGGGTTCGGAGAATAAGTTAACTTGTAGTTGCTAAGTTACTTATAGTCTGTAGAATATCTGTTGGGGGACCAACAAAATAAAGTGTTTGCAAATATTAAGCAGACAGTCTACTCTAATGACAGTTAGTTGACATGTAGTTGCAAAGTTACTTATAGTTATACACTATCTAAAGTGGACTATCAAAATAAAGTGTTACCTAAAAAAAATTGTTTTCATATTTTACAATGGTTAATAATGTATTCAAATGATTAACTATTTGGGCTGTGGGAAGAGTTTTGTGTAAAGTTGGAGATGATGAAGTGCTAATAAAAAAGTTTTTTACATTTTTGATTTTTTTAATGTTTTGTTAATTCTGGGTTCTGTATTTGTGTATACTATTGATGGAATAATTTTATTTAAGTTAAATGTAATCATTTAACTTTAAATACATTTGTGTTAAAACTCTCTCTCTCACACACACACACACACGCACGCACACACGCACACACACACTTACGCTTTTAGCATGAAACCAATACAAAGTATTATGAGGATCTTAGCCTTCTTTTGTTGTTTGGAGTGTTTTTTTCCTGCAGAGACCACACAAATGGGCTGATTGTACAGTGTTTTCGGGATAGACTGGCGAAGGCACAGGTTCAGACACTGACTGCACTCTAATGATTACCACACACCTTAAAGCTACAATATGTTTTTTTTTGTTTTTAGGGGTCGCTATCCTCTTACAATAACAAAGGGGTAGGTTTATGATGCAGTGACAAGCTGAATGATGAGACTTGCTGTCAAGCTGATGGATCTAATAATGTTAATGGATGAGTGAAAACATTCCTGTTTTTTAATATTACAGTGGTATGAAGCAGGTCGCAATTACTTATAATAGATAGTCCCGCGGATATAAAGGAAAAAGGATATTTAATTCTACCGAACTACCCGCAAGTGCTGAATTAATACTCACACAGGTCAGTTTATTTGACGAATTAAAGATAGCCTAATTTTTAGTGAGGTAACAGTGCTGTTTCACTTGGTCTAACGTTACACTATCACACTAAACAGCATTTGAGTGTGTTGAAAGTTATAATGTTATTCTATGTGTTAATTTGTTTGCTATATGAAACTAGAAGCTTACTAGTAAGCTAGATCAACATTAGAATAACATACAGTTCTCCTTTTTGGTCCCAAAGTCTGATTGCATGGTCCATAATGTTTGAACGAAATAAGAACAGTGTTCTGCTAAACGTTATGCACTATGCAGTTGTTCACGTCTTTCGCCATGGTTATGTCATGGCTATGGCAGTACGAGCGGAAACCGAGGATAGCGCGGATATTGCGTCATTGACAGGCAACATTTTTTTATGGGACGGGCCATTATTTAAAATAGGAATTTCTCTGAAATAAAAAATCTTTGGAGACACAGTTCGGAGACACACTGTGCAAGTGATTTTTGAATATTCTATTACAAAATTCTTACATTATGTACCTTTAATACAGCTCTAGAGTGAAGAACAGTCCATTGACTGAAAAGTAAGGAGTGAGTGAGGATATGCATGTGTTCCCAACACCGAACTAGGATTTAACCTGATTATATATGCATATCATATTCAGTGTTGCAAGGATGAGTCAGATGGTTGACTAAGCAATTAGTCAAATCATCTGCTTTAAATTTTACATTTTTTGTTTTAGCTTTAATATTATTTATTGTTCATATAGTACAGAGCTGTTGAATGCTTTTATCTGATTGGTTGACGGAAGTTCTAATGTGTGCAATTATTTTCAGGGAAATGCACGGTTAAAGTAGTTCCAAGCAGGTCTTGACCGCTTTACAGTTCCATATCACTTTGCCAAATGATTTCAATTATTTCAAAGGTCCTTACAGCCTTCGTACAAGGTAACCGCAAAATAACCAAAACCCACTACGACACTGCCCAAGAAAATAAAGAATAATATGTCAGATGAAACAAATCAAAATAAAGCTTTTTTGGCAGCAAACACTTATAGGTTTCGTGCACACAGGGATAAAAAAAAAATGTAAATACTCTATTGTATCTTTAATGCTGTGGGCCTAATTTTCTGTGGAGGTTCTGGACATCTTGTTCAGATACATGGCATCATGGATTCGATCAAATACCAACAGATAAAAAATCAAAACCTGAACACCTCTGCTAGGAATCTTAGAACGGGACATGTTTGGATCTTCCAACAGGACAGTGATCCAAAAAACAAACATCAAAATCAAAACAAAAATGGGTCACTGAGCAAAAAAACAAGCATCTGCAGACCCAGTCCATGACCTGAACCCTATAAGAGCCAACATGGATCTGGGAATCTGAAGGATCTGGAGAGATTCTGTATGAAGGAATGGTCTCTGATCTCTTGTCAGGTGTTCTCCAAACTCATCAGCATTATAGGAGAAGACTTTCTTTTACTTTCAGTAAAAAGAGATTTTACTGTCACCTTGTATACTTGATGTAATGTAAAATCATATTGTCTGTCATGACTCATGCAGCCGCAGCAGAATATACCACAAATAAAATTGTGCATAAAACTTCTCGCACAACACTTGTCATCCACGGTCTGTTCAATGCGTTTTCCATGTGTGTGTCATTCTTGAGACAGATTACAACCCATTTGTAGAAGAAAGGTTCAGTGCTCCATGTGGATGAAGTGTCACACATGTACCCGCCGGAAGCCCTGGAGACAGAGTGAGTGTGGGACATGTCCATTGAGAGCGGCTCCTGTCCTGTCTCAGGCCCCCGTGGCTCTCATGTGTGAAGAATGCAGCATATGGAAGCAGTGGACTGAAAAGCCTACCGGGCACCTGAGCAAAGATGACACATTGAGTACAACTCTGTTTGCACCATGGTAACATGGGAGTGGATCAGCGCTCATCATTCTTTTATAGCCACATCAGCCCACCCTGTTCTAACAGACGTCATTCTGTTTCATGCGTAAGAGCAAGTTCAGAATGTGAAAACAGCTGTGCTATTCATGACAGTTAGGCATATTTTCCAATCAAAACAAGGCAAGTTAGTACGAAGAACTCTTTTAAGGCAGTTCAAAAAGCCTCGGTCCTTCATGTCAAGAACAGTTCTACCTATTTAACTGTGATTCGACAGTTCAGGGTGACTCACGGTGATGTATTGGTTTGCTGTTGCTCCCGAGGAGATTATTTCTTAAGCCTTATCTAGTCAGTGAATTGCTGCTCAACCTACACGAGAAGAGAAACGCAGAGGCTGAGAAACACACGATCAGTGTAGATCACAGACCAAATGGGAGGAGGCAGTCAGTATAAGGAATAGATCATCTAAAAATGTATGTCATCATTTACTATGCTTCATGTCTTTCTAAACCTGTTTGACCTTGTACTCTTCTGTGGAACACAACGGGAACAACTCTGAAGAAGATGCAATCACAATGAAGGTTATAATTGCAAAAGGACCACATACTGCATATAGCTTTGTCTGAAAAATTGAAAGAAAATGTTATTCACTGAAAAGCTTTGGATTTGGTAAGAATCTCTTATGCTCACAGAGACTGCATTTATTTGATCAGAAAAGCAGTACAAACAGTAATACTGTGATCGATTAATATAATTTTTAAATAACTTTTTTCGATCATAATATAAATACAATTAATTCCTGTGATGTCAAAGCTGTATTTTCAGCATCAGTCTTCAGTGTCACATGATCCTTCAGAAATTAATCTAATATGATGATTTGCTGCTCAAGAAACATTTATTTTATTGAAAAAAGTTGTGTTGCTATATATATAACCAGTGATGATTTTATTGTGAGCTTCGATGAAAAGAAAGTTGCCCAGTGTGTTTCCCACACAAAACTTTTGTATGAAATGAATAGATTTATAATACCGGTGTATAGTGATAATATTTTGCCCTTTTTGACGGTTTGACTGTTTCAGCCCCGTTTAATGCATGGACAAGAAATAAAGTTTGAAAATACAGGTTTAAAACGACATGAGGGTGAGTAAATATATATTTTTTTTCTTTATAGTTGTTGTATTAGCTTGCACTGCCCTTGTCCTAATTGGCTGGAGTTCAGTAAAAAGGTAAATACCAGCAGTTCATTAATAGCACAAGTATATTTGAAATATGCTGTGGATGTATGTACCCTGTGGCCCTTTGGCTTGTAATGGAAACAGCACAGGTTTTCTCTTTTCTGATAGAACAAAAAAAACAATATGAGGAGGCAGTTCACTTGACAGACATATTTCTCAGTGTCAGGGGATATTTGGGTCAAGCCTTCTGGTGTCTGATGAATAGAAAGAGGCCAAAAGGTGGTCAATCCTGTTCAGATATGCCCATCAGTTCAGAACAATACAGACCCCGCGGCCCACTGATGCAAGATAGCCTAGGTTTGATCACAGAAAGCCTGAAGCGTGTTGCACCTTCCCTCAACACTGCCAGTAGCTGGAGGTGAGTTTGTCTTGTACTGAATATTGCACGTTCAATGGGCGCACAGTTTCTACGTGTGCTGAAATGTGTCTGTTGCTTGATCACCAACTAAAAGGGTATTTGTGGAGGCAAATATTTGTTTAATAGCTGGAGAAAGCTACTGTTAGCGTTCCCATTCATCTCTACACACTCATTCATCTTCTGATTGTACACTATTTAAAATCTGCCATCTTTCCTCATGGACACTAATTGTTTTGAGTAAGTCATCTGGGTATAGTTGCACCAGCTGTTTGTTAAAGACAAATGTTAACTTTAAAAATTATTATTTTTGTTAAGCTGCTTTGAAACTTTGTATTGTGAAATGTGCAATACAAATGAATGTTTGAATTGAATTAAAATGACATTACACAACAAACCTTTAGTCAAAATATTATATATATATATATATATATATATATATATATATATATATATATATATATATATATATATATATAAGTATGCATATTGGTTTTAATAAAACGAGAAGAACGTGCAACTAAAATGTTTCGGTAAATGTTTTTCCTTAAATTATAATGTTTTTGCGCAAACATTTTGAGAACATTATTAAAGACCAGGGGCCTCATTCATAAACGTGCGTAGCAGATTTGTTCTTAGAGTTTGTGTACGCAAGAAGCCCCACCAACATATTTATAAAAAAACGTCAGGTTCTGAACAAACGTACGCACATTTCCTTGTGGCAGAGAGTCGGAGTACGGCAGGCATTTGGAAATCTAAGCCATTCTTGCCACTCTCCGATCTCTAATAAAGGATGTGAATGTTGACTGCTGCTCTTATGTCAATGCCATTAATTAGGTGGTGTTTAAGGCAGAGATGAAACCATTCAGCTTTTTGTTGTCAGAGGGTAAAGTCATCTACCAACAGACACTAACGGGGCAATGAATCAGCCAAATCTTGACTATGTAGTGTCACTATGAAGTGCTCACGGGAAGTGCACAGGATTTTGGCATCCCGTCTTATACTTTATTCATTCTCTGAATGCGAAAATTACCTTCACTTTGTGCATTCAAATTAATACAATAGCGTAGTCATTATTCTGTGTCGTTTTTCTTACTATTAAAATGCATGCATTAACTATGAGTCTTCATGTTTGGTTTGTTACAAGCCGCTACACCGCACACCACAGCCACAATCCTTAATGACAATGTGAAGTAGCTTGTTCAAATGAATTAAAACAGGGTCATGCACAGGAAAGCTGGCTTTCATTATGTCCCCGACATCCTGGTCACTAAAGTCATTCTCTGTGATTAAAACTCATATGGTGGAAATAAAGAAGTGCTATTCATTTCAAATATGCATTAATCTTAAAATATTCTGCACAAGTCCATGAAACATTAGCTTTCATTAATATGCAAATATAACACATGTGCTGTCTGTGGTGTATGTGGACATATAATGACAGTGATTTAGTATCTCCATCCACCCCAAATGCCAAATAATGGTTCAAACTCTTTATCATTGTTTCAACATGCCTCAGTCAACATTTCTCCGTCAGTAATTGTTGGTACTTTGATGGTGGCATTGGCGTTCTGCAGTCGGCATCGGTGCAGTTACACCCAAGGATTTGCAGATATTGTGATTTGCATAAACAGCCTTGTTTAAATTCAATAATCCAAATAAATGTGAGGTGAAATTCCTTCTAAAGAAACAGGAGCAATTTTGAAGCTGCAACAGAGAAATATACAAATATAGAATTTTCTCTCGTTTGCATTTGCAGGACAGGTAAGGTGCAGAAAAGGAAGGTGTAATTCATTTACTCACTTTTTTGGAGCAAGTTCACTAAATAACTATAGTTATTCAATACAGAGGACCGTCATCGGGCCTCATTCAATGGGTGTGTATGCGCATAAATTTGTTCGCTATTCTAAGTAACGAAGTGCATGCATGCAGCTAATTTGCATATAGAGTTCTGCAGCGATGACATATTTTTGTAGGCCAACCCGGATGTTCCCTCGACAAAAACCCAACAGAACTCTTCCATTGGCTTTTGGATTATTGTGGAAAATAAGCTCTGTGACCTACAAAAGTTTATGAATCTTACATGTTTTGTTTCTCATTATAATCTTATGAATTGTGAAGACTAAATACAATTGAAGCTAAACGTAGGCTATAAACAACTGACATTACGGAGTGCAAACTTGATGGATCATGATCTGTCTGTAAATGTTTCTATGCAGATAAAAAAAAAAAAAAAGTGTTAGTGAATAAAGCCCTATCTTTTCGACTCAAACGCCTCCTGTCTGCATTTGTTTACATTTTCTATTGATCGTGGCAGCAGTTATTCATCAAATGATGATCCAATTATGAAGAACAGCATTGGGCGGCTGTATATCCGGACTTGCGGTGTAGACAAGTGCTCTCTCTGCATGTTAAAGAGGAGCCGATTTAGGTGCTTGGATCGCAGTGGTGAAGTGATGCTCTACAGTCCCATTGAAGCATGTCAGATTGGTAGTTTGCATCCTGCACAACCTGCTCCGGAACAACATCATGCAAATTGCACCCAAGCCAGCACAGATTGTTGTGGATGTGTTTGCATTGTTACCATACTTGCATAATTCCTTCAGTGACTCGGGAGCTACAACAACCCAGACAGCAAGTGTGCATAAACGGCGCCATCAGTGGGCACAACTCACTCTATATTAAATTCCCTCCTTCGTCTTGCACTTTGTTAAATAAGCGCTGCCTTCACACAGATCATTAATACGTGGGACTCAAGCAGCAAAGGGCCAGCAGTTATGCATAAGCCCATAATGACTTCATCAGGTTCCTTCATCTGCATACAATCATACGGTGCAGCCAGCCATTAAGAGGTGCAGGGATTAGGACAACCTGCAAGACTGATGAGGAGTCGGCGCCCACCAGAACATCCAGGCGGGAAATTATCAGTCAATCAGCAGCGCTGAGAATCTGACACCACTGTCTACTTATCAAAGACAACCCCTCAAAGCAGATGAAATCAACTCCCTGCGTAATGGCACTGTGATTTATTACAGCCAATATTTTGGCTTTTTGCATAACTCGAGCACACTCTGCTGGGATTGAATGAATGAATATATATCAGCCTCCGAACGTCTTGCATGGAAACGCGAACACAATAGTTCTCATTATTCTAATCTGGAAACAGATGGTGTGGGGCCAATTAGTTAGTGAATTTACATTATTAGTATTTGGGACTTTGCTGCTGGCCTCAGTGCAATTTCTAGTTATGCTTCTTGTGTTTTGCTACTTGGCAAATGATGTTCTCACCAAGCAGGACGTCCGTGCATGCATCATAAGCCCTCATCTGGGGGAGGATGATATTCTCCCTGCAGGTTGTTTTTCCAAAGCCTTCATTCCTTATTTTTCAAAACGTAGAGTTGTCTTATGTAAATGACTTTGAAAACAGAAATGTTGGTTGCTTTTTTAGGTGAATCCTGAGAAATCCTTGTTATTTGGAACTCTTAGTTTTGGTCATTTGTGGTACTAGGCCATGTTTACACATTATGTGTTAAGATGCGTTTTTGTTGATCGGATCTCAAGTAGACGACACTAAATACAGGTGTAAACGGGGTCTAAAAACGTTGTCCACTTTTGACCACTTCCAGAGGTAGTCAAAAACGCATTTGACCGGATTGCTTTCATGGTGTAAAGACTCACAACCATAAAAGACCGCCTACTCTCCGCCTACTGACCTGATGCATAGACATTATGGGAAGCGCACTAGCCAGACGGGATTTAAACTTTGTCAGTTGAATACCCAAGTTTGGTTTGAAGACAGAAAATGTACCAAGCATAATGTTCTCTCACCATTCCTGATTTCTAACACGCACTCACTGCATTCGGCGTGATCTTGCGGGTGTCAGAGCAGAGATGAAAGCTGCTGCTCTCCGTATGTTTTCTCTCATATTTTCCTGTCATCTCCGGTCTCGTTCATATGTAAATTGGGCGAGCTTATATCGTCAATTAGAATGAAGGATCTGAAAAAGATACATTTACCTGCCCATAGACATTCCCCTTGAATAAATCAGGACAGAAGTGGTCAAAAGTGGATAAAAGAGATAGATTACAACCAAGGTGTAAACAGGAATGCGTCTCCCTCATCTACTTGTGATCTGATCAAACAAAACGCATCTTAATAACAGGTGTAAACAGAGCCTGAAAAATGTAATGACACTTCCTAGCAAGCCACTTGATTTGCGGTACCATTCATGTCTGCAGCATAAATGATGCAGGATAAGTGACACAGCAGTTTAACTCTAAATGTTAGAAGATGTTCAAATCCCTGCCTTTTGAGCAATAGTGATTACAGTCATTCATGCTTTAGCCACTAGGTCCAAACACCTATTTGAGATCACTGGGTCACAATTTGTAATCAGATGTGGATTGATGTCCGTGTTTGTCACATTTTACTATCTAATCCAGTGACTGTGGATCAAGAGGTAAAACCCTCTTACATCCTGCCCGTTAACACAAATGAGTAGACTGGACAGAAAACTGATTTAATGAAAAATGACACACCCAGCAACCTGGAACATGCTCTTCCTCTGCTGCCGCACATTTGTTGCGCGACAGACAATATCCCTTCAAGAACAGACAAATAATTAGATCCCCAGCTCTCTTGCTATAATTGCAAAATTAAAATGCTCTGCATGTCGGCACCTGACCTGTAGAATTAACTTTGGCTGCCGTTTGTCAGTTCGCCTCTGTCTGAATAAAGACATGACGTTGTGAAAGAAAGTTGGTGATTTAAGATTACATTTATTTTTGTTACAGTGATTCCCAGGGGTATGTGCTTCAGGGAATACTTTTGCTTTTGTTTCATAGGTCTAACAAAGCAAACCATTACAACTGTCCAAAGATAAAAGTGGCCACATTTGGAAATGAGTATAGGGCTACTGTATAGTCTTCCTTATGGGGTTGTTCATGGAGCTACATAAGAAAAGAGAAAAAAAGAAAGACTGACAAAAAACTGCTCTATTAGTTTGACTCACAGGGGATCTTAAACACAACAAAAACCAAAATACTGAAATTAACCACACTGTAAAAAAAATGTACATACCCAAGTCAAAATTTTCTAGTGACTGATCACATCTAAATTTTTCAATTAGTCTGACATATTATTTCTCATTGAGCCAATGTTAACAGACTATTGCAACCATTAATTCAATTTATTTTACAGAATTTCACTTGGGCCAATTAAAAAATTTAGATGTGACCAGTCACTAGAATATTTTGTGCTCCTGCTCTGCGATGTGTTTTTCACTGCGTGAGAACATGGTGTGACGTTAGAGCGGCGTAGCTTGTCGGACATAGCGACAGTAACTAAAGGCGGCGGGTCTTTGCAAACGGTCAATTACGAATCACGATAAAAAGATTTCAAAGAGTAGAAGCGAGCTAAAATGGCATGATTGCTTCAGCAAATGTGTTTTTATCTCATGTTTGCTTTGGTTAACACTTAAGGTTAGGTTTAGGTCAAGGTTAATGTATTGTAATCAAACAGCTAATAATGTTTTACTAATGCGAAGGTCTTACGGGTTTGGAACGACATGAGGATGAGTAATTAATGACAGAATTTTCCTTTTTGTGTGAACTAACCCTTTAAGGATAAAATACTCAGCAATGGTGTTGATTTAGGCTATGCTTTAAGACAAACAATGTTCGAATCAATCAATATTATTATTGTGGATATTTTTTTCACCACAGGGGGCCTTTAAAATTTGAATATTTGAAGACAATGATTTCTTGAGACAAAAGAAAATGAATTGTTGTTGTTCAGAGGTTACAAAACAATTTCTAAAGATGACAGCTTCATTATACCCTTGCAATAAAATGTGGCATTCTACCAGTAAGTTTAAAAAGGACAATGTCAGGGTGACTCAATGTAAGATTTAAGTTTAGCAAATGTGAGTCATGCATCAAAACAATGTTACAAAAGAACTCAAGCAATGTTCATGATTTAGAAAAATTGCTAGGCAACTTAAGAGAGAGAAATTCATTCAAACTAACATAAAAAAAATCAATGAAGCCATTGTTGTTTACCAGTCAGTATCAAAAGTTAAAAACGTTTTCCTATAAAGATAGTAAAATGAAGATCAATTTGATATACAAGTCTCATTCTTGTGTAATTTTAGCTGAATCATCTCGGTTATCTATGACTTTGGGGGCTAATAAAGTTTCATGTCTGCGGGAGAACACGTCTAGGTTCTTCATCTAAGATTCATATTCAAGAGCTGCAATGAATTCAACTCTGTATTCATCTGGCAACTGACATCAGCAGACTTATGAAATCTCTCAAAGTAAATAAATTGCACCTGTCATTATGACATTGCCTATTTTTAAGGCTGTTATTTGAGATTCTGAAACGTGTTATGCAACTGAACTACAAAAAAAAATAAAAATCATTTGTCAAAGAAAGCCCAGTAGGTTGCTTTTTCCTCCTGATGAAAATATGCTCCAGGTACAGTCATTCTCAAACAATGAACAAGCTTTCCTGGAATTACAAAAGATAAGAATTGATTCTAAATTCATTTACAAATGCTCTTGTGCCGCAAGGTATTTCTCGTATGCTTTCATCAATATTATATAAAAATCATCAGAATACATTTTTAACGTATTCCCAGGATTAATGACTCAGAGGCCATGAAAAAGGATCATATATCTTTCATTACTAATTAATTTTATATCTAAATAATAGCTCATGGCACACAACCTTGTCAATCTTAGAAGCTGACTCATGGATTTGGGCACATTTCTCATATAAATCCCATTTGTACTTTGATTATATGTCACCATAAAGTGAGATTGCTATATCATGACAGACCAGCAATTGATTGCTGCCATAATGGTTAAATTAAGAAAAGGACCTTCTAACCTCGCCACAAAAAGATCTTATTACTGCCACTTTAAAATTCCATGGACATTTATGCTCTTTTGAGAGGGTCATAAGGTGAATATGTCTGTGAATATGAAGCATTCTGAATGGTAATTTCATGAGCAAAATATGGACTTGAATAAATGAAGACGATAATCTTGTGTGCTTTTTGCACAACCTGTAAAAGTACTTCGAGTAAGTACATTTCCCTCTAGAAATCATTCAAATTACCCTCAAAGAGCATATCATGAATCACCAAACAGCATGCAGCAGATTTATAGTCATATTAATACAGTATGTCCCACAAGTCAATTCCTTGACTGCACTGTGGCACGGCCCCAGAAAATGAACTCGTAAACGGTTTAAACCAATACACTTTTGAACAGGTAATGCATTTGACAAGCTCTTTTTAATGTTCCTGTCTGAACCGAAAATAAAAGGGACGGACTTAAATGAAATGCTCAAAGTCTTCGTTATTTTCCCCCTCTATACTTACTCTCACACGCATTAAACGCATCACAGACATAATAGTGTACATTTGAAAATGAAAGACATACTAGCGAAGACATTTTGTGGCTTTGATTCGGGCTTGTTCATTTAATTTCAACCGGTAAACATTAAATCCCCACTTTGAACCATATGCTTCTTTGAGATTATGCAATGCTTTCATACTTCGTGAGCAAGAGGCTGCCATAAAATATGCTTTGAACTTTCACCTCCAATTATGTTCAATGACCATCCATTGAAGAGTTCAGTTAGTATAGTGACTTCTGTAGCCATTCTGAAAATTGGATTTGTGACAACATTGTTAACACTCATGGTTCGCAAACAGCCAATGAGGACAGGCACTGCAGCCCCTGAAAAATTATAAAGTTACCCTATAAACCGTTAAATGCTTGATTGTCCAAATAAAAACTTCCAATGCTGTTACTTTGGCTGTTATTCCTTTTTGTTGCACAATTCGCTCATCTGTGTGTAAGAAATCTACTGAGGAAAGGCTAGATTGCCTCTCAGTAAATCTTGTCATCTCTAGTTCTTTGGCAGATCTATAATGTTCCCCTTGATTTGGTGCAGCATCAATCCCAATTAAGGGGAGATTGAGGAACACAGCGTGCCGTGTAAACCGTATACATCTACGGCTACGGGATCCTTCAGCGTTCCTAAGATGCATTAAGCTTTCACTTCTGTTCTTGAGAGTGTCCCACATAATGGATTCAGAATGTTTAAACTGCCAATATTTACTCGGTCGTAATGAATGAAATGTTTGTTTGAGATGTAATGTATTTTCTTACAGATGCTAATTGGTGGCAATGTACAATCCTCTAGGCTACTGTAAGCTAAGAGGGTTGCTTTACTGTTTTGAGTGTTTGAGAATTGGATTTGAAGCTTTCAATGGAGTTGCAATCAGGCCAACTCACTCATGGCACAATAGTCTTCGCTGTAATCGAAAAGTTAGACTCAGACAAAACTGTTCATTTCTGATGTTTTGAGAGGCATTTTTAGATTTGTGTTCATTTTCTTGTAAAGGCAATGGCTTTAGGGCTCTCATGAACTAAAGTGAGCAGATGAGAAGGGCAGTGAAATGGTGATGCCGTGTACAAATAGATTCTGCTCCAGCACAGAGAAAACGAAATGTCATCATTGCCCAGATCTGTAATTATTTGCTTATAGGTCCGTGATTAAGATCTGACTGCAAGCAATGATTATGGAATTTACAGAACAAGTTTATAAACCCTATAAGTTCCAGTCCTCGAATTTACTTGGTTAATCAACGTTCATATGAAGTATAACAGCACTGCAATGGTTTGTTTATTATCTTTCAAGCCAGAATACAGTGTGTGAGCTACAAATGTTTCTGCTTGAACCGTAGCAGGAATATAATGAACAGTGTGTTCACTTTTGGGAACGATAAAAAAAAAAAACTATTATTAAATAGAATCTGTTTGTTTTAAACTGACTTTTTGTGTCTTTCCAAATAAGGCATTTAATTTTGGGCGCATTCCTAAAGAATTTACTTGCTTAAACCACTGAAGTGTCACAATTTACTAATTAACCAGACTTTCGTTTTTTCTGTGGAACACAACAGATATTTCAAAGAATATTTTTGGAAGGAAAGAAAACCCCAAAAAGGTATTTTCCAAAATATCTCCTTTTATGTTCCACAAAAAAAAAAAATTCCAGCCTGAAACTAAACACTTTCAATGTTCCAGGTACAAATTCCTTAGCAGGATTTGAGTCGTCATCACTGACCTTACCGATCACATATAGAGTAGTGGAGAACATGGAGGATCAGTTGTTTGGTTGGTACTTCACTGAAGATGTCCAGCTCTGACATGTCCAGTTCCTCTGAGGGTGTTTTCATGTTTTTTAAGTAGCCATTCTACCCGGGGTTCTCCCTCATGAGTAGCGCCGGCTCATCTAATTCTCTCAGCTAAACCAAAGAGCTGCACTTTGTGACACTTTGAGTTTAGATCAGATTGTCCTACAAGGACAATTTTCTGTATCGTCCCTCACTACCCGCGGCTGGATAACCAGGGGAACGGGTTGCCAGTCACTTCAAAGGCAGAGATGCCTCAATCCGACACTGATTTGTTGAAAAGAATGTGCAGTGCAGTTGCATAGATGCTGCGTTACTAGCAGGTGCGTGGGAGAAAATAATAATCATGAGGGGAGTTTGGGGGGAGGGGGTTCTATTAAAGGAAACCTCCACCACATCCCTTCTTTCAACTTTTCAGCCCAGCATCTTGATAGAGAAAAACTTTGGGCAAACCTGGTTTGTGAACGAGTAATAACCAAAAAAGTCCCTCCAGATATTCTCAGGTGGTAAGCAAGTTATTGTCAATGATTTAATATATTTCATGGTGTTCACAAAAAGCAATACCATATTGAAAAGAATGAAATGTAAACCAAACACAGAAATGTGGTCTGAAGGCACAAGGTCACTGATATGGTGGTGAAACAAAGCCGTACTACAATATGAGAACTATTTTTTGCAGTATATACGCACTCTGTGCAATATGAAAAAAAAAAAAAAAAAACGGTAAGACTTTACGGTCACATTCAAGTCCGAGAAGATGAGGTAAAACGTAGCTGGTTAAATATCAGCAACACTTTATTAAACAAAACAAAACAAAACAAAACAGAGTAATACAAAAAGAGAAATGCAGTGCAAAAGCAATATATGAAGACTTCAGATTCAAAAGCCTCTAAGTGCCATCTGAAATGTTCTTCTAAAATTAGCATGTTTATCAAGCTCATATATTTAAGTTCAGTAATTTCACTTTAATGACAATTAATAGGTCATTTTCATTGCCATTAAAGTGAAATAACTGAACATAAACATACAAGTTTGATAAAAAATGATCATTCTAGAAGAAAGTTAGAGGCACTTAGAGGCTTTTGCATCTGAAGTTTTCATATACAAAGCTAATAAATGAACTAAACAAGGAACAGGTGGTTGAAATTAATGAAAAGATTAGTCACCATGACAACCCAAGGGAAACACAGGAAAAGTCCCTGAAAACGAAACCAAAACAATAACAGAATGTGATATTTACAATAACTGTTCTAAATTGTTTTCATGTGTAGTATACAACAGAGAAGACTGCTGCATTGCACAAAACAACAAACTTGAACAGCAGAAATGTTTTGACATCTTAACGTATTACTGGATCAAACCACCAAAATGTCACCCATTTGTACATAAAACTGAATTTAAAAAAAATATTTATTTCCGAAACAGTAACTTGCTGAACTTTACATGCAAATGTAATGAGGTCATGTGACATTGCAACATACTATATTGTTTGAAATGTGTATTGCTTTAAGTATCATTTTAGCAAGTTATTAGGCGCTATACAGATTTGGATCTCAACTGGTTTTGCAGCAGATCCCACATTTTACATTAAACATTACTGTGCCAAATTTGTTTGATGTACAAAAGTAAACAATGTCTTTAAAATTGTAAAGTATTAAACTTTGTAAAGCCTGAAATATGAAATAATAGAAAAAAAGAAGAAAAAAAAACGATATAACTATAACTAATAAATAGTATTAATAAGTATATAGTATTACAATTATTATTTGCATTAAGCATTGTTTTTCCCCACTGTGGTCTATGACACTATCAGAACAAGCATACTTTATTTGTATAAGGTATACTTACATGTACAAAAGATAATCTAATGCAATAAATGTTTTTATCATATATTCAAAGCATGCACGTATTTCACTCCTTTGGCACTGACGTTTTGTATGTGCTCTCATGTCTAAATGCATTTTGTGTCGCTCATTACCCTGAGTACAGGAATGGGATCATTACCAAGATGCAACAGAATGATGCTGTGAATGTTAATTTGGAATCTATTTTTATTGTTATTAGCCATGAGGGTCAATACAGCCATTCCTAGATCATTTCGTCAAGTTAGCTGGTCTAGGTACACAACCTGTGTGTTATCAATACAATGAATCTTCAAGTCAGCAACATTTATAAACGGGGAGATCTCCTCAAGCTTGCATAAGAAATGGACACCAACAGAAAAGGTAATGACAGTTCTTTTGTCTTATCTCTTCATACTGCGCCCAGGTGAGTCGCTGATTTTCTGCTCGTTTTAATAACACGTTAGTTCAGTTTTTCACGGAGTGAACGGTGATGTTGACAACTTAATGTGCTTCCCATAATTCTTCTAAATTGTTCTTTTGGATTGCAGCCCAAGAAACCCTCCGAGGCTCATTAATGTACGTATTACATTAAAACTGGGCTTTAACCCTTTGGCACTGTTAAAGGTTATGCAACAGCTAATCATTCTAAGTGCTGGGGGGGGGGTGGAGGTTATGTTAGACGTTTTCTTACCTGAAATAACCAAAGAATGTCCACTAAGGATTGTGAGACAATGTAGGAGGTCTAAGATGTTTCTTCTGGTGCTTTTAATAGACTCACCCCGTGTGAACGTATGCCACTCCTCGGCGGCCCTTGTTAGTCTTGCTATCTGAAATACAAATGTCACCGAGCAAGAGTCCAAAAAAATCGTAACAACCACAGACAATAACAATCCCATTCAATCTGTCAAACCAGCCACCCAGAAATTGACACTTCCTGTCAAAACGCACATTGATTAATGTTGCACACAGATTACAGCCCTGAATAATGCATGCAGTCTTTAGATATGTTACAAGTGCCATAGTGTTAAAACAGCAGGCCTCCGTTTGTGTGGGTTGATGAATCTTTGTGTCAGAAATCTCTCTCTCCCTATGTCGCAAAAATCCTCTGTTTTCGACTCCATCCACATGGTTTGTGAATAAATATGCGGCAAAAATTTAAGTCGCCATGAAATCAAAATGGACATTTCAGCAGTATTTATTATATATGATTTTTTCGTGCACAGCATTATTTTGTTTAAATTCATGTGCCCTTCTTTAGTCAGAATAACTTCCCCTCTCTCTTGCAGTGACTTCTCTTCTCTGATGATGTGTTTACTGGCGTGAGGGCAACCTGTCACTCACATGAGATCAACCAAAAGCAAACCACAACCAATCAATTCCCAATGGACAAAATCAAGTCCTGCCCAACATTAATTTTTTTGCCATTTCATGCCGACTTTCTAACAAGAAGTAACTTTGCAACAACATGTCAACTAACTGTCATTAGAGTATTAGTAGACTGTAATAGAGACTGTTAGGTTACTGTACGTACACACCACCGCCAACTTGAGCTGCAAAGAAGAAGAGCTGCCCTGTCAAGGACGCTTGTCAAAAAGTACGGGGAAGCTTGTTGACGCTTTGGCCGCTCTGACGTAGCAGCGGTAGAAGAGAAGTGTCACAACATGAAATTGTAAACAGAAAAAACAAGCAATACATTGACACTAGAAACCTTTTATAATGACAGCATTTTTATAACCGTTTTGATCACATTTGGTAAAAAAAAAACAAAAAAAGAATAATTAGCTATTATTATTATTTTTATTTGCATTTAGTGCAATTGGTCAAATCGGTGTCACCGTGAGCAAATGAATTGCATTCCCGCTTAAAACGAGCGTTCATAAATATTTCCAATAAAAGTTGCGCTCATCCTCAAATGTGTATCACTGGATCATTATGGATCATCGCGACGTTGTTGTGTTTGGTGCTGCTGTATTGTATTTGCGGAGTAGACGTCGGACTCGAAACTAATGTTTTGGTAGGAACGAAAGTTTACATAGTATGTTTCTCCGGAATCAGCCAGCGCGAAGGACGTCTATACACCTGTCACAGGTCAGGGTGGACTTCCCGCCCCTTCAGCAACGTACCACCTCGAGGAGTTACTGTCACAGTGTCTGGTTTGTGTATTCCTGGTGTCCACTAGATGTCCTCTTCCCCACGGTGTCATCCACATCCTCACTACATTTCCCATGATCCTGTCTGTCACTTAGTGTTCATTGTGTTCAGCTGTTTCTTGTCACCTCATTTAGCACTTGTGTATATATACCCTGTCAGTTTCAGTGTTTGTCACGGAGTCCTTGTATATTGTCCCCACACTTCTGTTCCTGTTGTTCGTGTGTTCTTTGGATTGTCTTTGTTGGATTTTGACCTTTGCCTGGACTGACTGTGAGTACGGATTACCCTTAAATAAATACTGCGATTGGATCCTCTCTCTCCTGTGTGTGTTCCGTGACAGAAGGACTCCGTCACAATTAAAGATCCAGCAGTATGGGGTTTCGTATCCTTCCCCCTAAGACGAAGGAGGAGAGGAGGGGACGGGTCCAAAACCTAATGGACCTACGCCAGCAGGGTCAGACGGTGGGTTGTCTGGCTCAAAGTTTTTGGACCCTGTCTAGAGGTTTGGGCTACAATGACTCAGCATTGAAGGAACTCTTCAATGTCTGTCTGGATGACCCATTGCCTGGCTGGGAGATAAAGGGGCTGGAAATCCTGGATTTTTGGGGGTTTACCAGCTACCTTCATCATCGGAACCAGAGGGATGTACCAGAGCTTCGCTATGCCGACGCCGCCCCGAGCCCGGTGGTCCCTGTTCCGGTGGTCCCGAGTCCGGTGGTTCCTGTTCCGGTGGTCCCGAGTCTGGTGGTCCCGAGTCTGGTGGTCCCGAGTCTGGTGGTCCCGAGTCCGGTGGTCCCGAGTCCGGTAGTTCCGAATCCGGTGGTCCGGAGACGGAGGAGGAGATCTGCGCCGGTCCAGTCAGAGACCGTTCATGTCCCGTCTGCCCAGTCAGAGGCCATGCACGTTCCGCCTGCCCAGTCAGAGACCGTTCGCGTCCCGTCTGCCCAGTCAGAGACCGTTCGCGTCCCGTCTGCCCAGTCAGAGACCGTTCGCGTCCCGTCTGCCCAGTCAGAGACCGTTCGCGTCCCGTCTGCCCAGTCAGAGACCGTTCGCGTCCCGTCTGCCCAGTCAGAGACCGTTCGCGTCCCGTCTGCCCAGTCAGAGACCGTTCGCGTCCCGTCTGCCCAGTCAGAGACCGTTCGCGTCCCGTCTGGCCAGTCAGAGACCGTTCACGTCCCGTCGGCCCAGTGTGAGACAGATTTAGGGATGACCATTTGTGGGACCGCCCAGGTAATGATGGACTATTTGGAGCGTCTGGCTCGGATCCTAGACATGCCGGTGTCTGCTGTTCCTGAGTCGGAGCCGGTGTCTGCTGTTCCTGAGTCGGAGCCGGTGTCTGCTGTTCCTGAGTCGGAGCCGGTGTCTGCTGTTCCTGAGTCGGAGCCGGTGTCTGCTGTTCCTGAGTCGGAGCCGGTGTCTGCTGTTCCTGAGTCGGAGCCGGTGTCTGCTGTTCCTGAGTCGGAGCCGGTGTCTGCTGTTCCTGAGTCGGAGCCGGTGTCTGCTGTTCCTGAGTCGGAGCCGGTGTCTGCTGTTCCTGAGTCGGAGCCGGTGTCTGCTGTTCCTGAGTCGGAGCCGGTGTCTGCTGTTCCTGAGTCGGAGCCGGTGGTTCCGATTTCGGTGGTCCGGAGACGGAGGAGGAGAAGGAGAAGAGCCTCTTCATCGGGTCATCTGGTGGTTGCTAACCCAGAGACCAGCCCGTAGGTAACTGCCATCCCTGCCGCGTCGCCCGAGCTGCTCGCCCTGCCGGCCCCGCCCGACCTGCTCGCCCTGCCGGCCCCGCCCGAGCTGCTCGCCCTGCCTGTCCCGCCCCAGCATCACGTCACACCCGCCGAGCCTGAGCTTCACGTCACGCCCGCCGAGCCTGAGCTTCACGTCACGCCCGCCGAGCCTGAGCTTCACATCACGCCCGCCGAGCCTTTTCCTGAGCCGGTGCCCGTGTCGGTGGCGCCTGTTGCAGTTCCTGAGCCGGTGGCGCCTGTTGCAGTTCCTGAGCTGGTGGCGCCTGTTGCAGTTCCTGAGCTGGTGGCGCCTGTTGCAGTTCCTGAGCCGGTGGCGCCTGTTGCAGTTCCTGAGCCGGTGGCGCCTGTTGCAGTTCCTGAGCCGGTGGCGCCTGTTGCAGTTTCTGAGCCGGTGGCGCCTGTTGCAGTTTCTGAGCCGGTGGCGCCTGTTGCAGTTCCTGAGCCGGTGGTGTCTGTTGCAGTTCCTGAGCCGGTGGTGTCTGTTGCAGTTCCTGAGCCGGTGGTGTCTGTTGCAGTTCCTAAGCCGGTGGTGTCTGTTGCAGTTCCTGAGCCGGTGGTGTCTGTTGCAGTTCCTGAGCCGGTGGTGTCTGTTGCAGTTCCTGAGCCGGTGGTGTCTGTTGCAGTTCCTGAGCCGGTGGTGTCTGTTGCAGTTCCTGAGCCGGTGGTGTCTGTTGCAGTTCCTGAGCCGGTGGTGTCTGTTGCAGTTCCTGAGCCGGTGGTGTCTGTTGCAGTTCCTGAGCCGGTGGTGTCTGTTGCAGTTCCTGAGCCGGTGGTGTCTGTGGCTGTTCCAGTTCCTGAACCGGTGGTGTCTGTGACTGTTCCAGTTCCTGAACCGGTGGTGTCTGTGACTGTTCCAGTTCCTGAACCGGTGGTGTCTGTGACTGTTCCAGTTCCTGAACCGGTGGTGTCTGTGACTGTTCCAGTTCCTGAACCGGTGGTGTCTGTGACTGTTCCTGAGCCAGGGTCTTCAGCGCCATGGCCGCCCGAGTGGTCGTCTTCACCCTGGTCGCCTCCGCCATGGCCGCCCGAGTGGTCGTCTTCACCCTGGTGTTCTCCGCCCTGGCCGCCAGATGGACTGTCGTCTCCGCCCCCTGGCCGCCAGATGGACTGTCGTCTCCGCCCTGGCCGCCAGATGGACTGTCGTCTCCGCCCTGGCCGCCAGATGGACTGTCGTCTCCGCCCTGGCCGCCAGATGGACTGTCGTCTCCGCCCTGGCCGCCAGATGGACTGTCGTCTCCGCCCTGGCCGCCCGATGGACTGTCTGCTTCGCCCTGGCCGCCCGATGGACTGTCTGCTTCGCCATGGCCGCCGGTTAAGTTGTCATCCCCTGTTCCTGTTCCCCTTCATGGTCCTGGCCCTCCGTCCCTCCCCCTGATCCTCCACCATTCCACCTCCCGCCTGGACTCTTGTTTTGTTTGTTTTTTATGGGTCTTGGAGCGTCTGGTAGCCGCTCCGTAGAGGGGGGGTTATGTCACAGTGTCTGGTTTGTGTATTCCTGGTGTCCACTAGATGTCCTCTTCCCCACGGTGTCATCCACATCCTCACTACATTTCCCATGATCCTGTCTGTCACTTAGTGTTCATTGTGTTCAGCTGTTTCTTGTCACCTCATTTAGCACTTGTGTATATATACCCTGTCAGTTTCAGTGTTTGTCACGGAGTCCTTGTATATTGTCCCCACACTTCTGTTCCTGTTGTTCGTGTGTTCTTTGGATTGTCTTTGTTGGATTTTGACCTTTGCCTGGACTGACTGTGAGTACGGATTACCCTTAAATAAATACTGCGATTGGATCCTCTCTCTCCTGTGTGTGTTCCGTGACAGTTACCCAGAGACACAAAGGAACAGACAAGGTAATGATTAAGAACGTTTATTTTTATTTACTTAAAACAAGTCCAATCTCCTTTTCTATCCAGCAGGTGGTGTGGGTAGTTCACCCTTCAGATCCTCTCGACCAGAAGTACGTGATGGAGCAATCGCGGTTAAAGCTCTGCACGGTGGTTCCTCTTCAGCCTGACATAAGCAATGGAGAGTAGGTGATAGCTCCGGCACTGGCGGGGGTTTGTACAGCAACTTCTCTTCGGCTGGAGGTAAGTAATGGAGGGTAGGTAATGGCTCAGAACGGACGGGGGCTTGCACAGCGACTCCTCTTCGGCAGGAGGTAAGTAATGGAAGGTAAGTAATGGATGGTAAGTAATGGCTCAGGCACTGGTGGGGGTTTGCACAGCAACTCCTCTTCGGCTGGAGGTAAGTAAGTAAGTAGTGGCTCAGGCACTGGTCGGGGTTTGCACAGCAACTCCTCTTCGGCTGGAGGTAAGTAATGGCAGGTAAGTAATGGCTCAGGCACGGGCGGGGGTCTGCACAGCAACTCCCCTTCGGCTGGAGGTAAGTAATGGAAGGTAAGTAACGGCTCGGGCACTGGTGGGGGTTTGCACAGCAACTCCTCTTCGGCTGGAGGTAAGTAATGGACGGTAAGTAATGGACGGTAAGTAATGGCTCAGGCACTGGTGGGGGTTTGCACAGCAACTCCTCTTCGGCTGGAGGTAAGTAATGGACGGTAAGTAATGGCTCAGGCACGGGCGGGGGTCTGCACAGCAACTCCTCTTCGGCTGGAGGTAAGTAATGGACGGTATGTAATGGCTCGGGCACTGGTGGGGGTTTTCACAGCAACTCCTCTTCGGCTGGAGGTAAATAAGGGAGCAAGCGTTAGTGGAACATTGACAGCAAAGGAAGGGAATCATCGGCCGGGCTCCAGTACTCCGTCACGGATGGTCCCCGAAGGACTTCCTCGCTCCCTCCACAACAGTCAGGCCACAGCGCCAATCCGCCTCTTCCCCTCAGGACAGTGATGGCTACTGACACCAGCAGGGCAGTTTCTCTATGTTCACAGAGCAAACGTGACGAATAACAGACTGAACATTCATCAACTGAATCTTCTTACCACAGAGCAACGATGACAGCATTCGATGGCAGAAGACGACTTCTCACAGAGCAACGATGGCAGTATTCAAGGGCAGAGGGCAGTGTCTCTATGTTCACAGGACCCCAGAAGTGTATACAGGCTTCAGTCGTCCACAGCTAGACTTTCTCTCCACAGGACAGCAACAACAGCATTTAATAGCAGAGGGCAGTTTCTCTATGTTCACAGAGCAAACGTGATGAATAACAGACTGAACATTCAGCAACTGAATCTTCTTACCACAGAGCAGCGATGACAGCATTCGATGGCAGAAAACAATTTCTCACAAATCCTCTTCCACTTGGACAGGACAAAGTGGCATTCCTGCACAGCGTATACTCAATACACAACAGTTAGTAAATTCCAGTTCGGCCTTCAGAGCCTACGAGGAGACGACTGAGAGCAGGCAGACATAAAACTTCAGTTTCCACACTAGTCCATAATTTAGTCACTTCAAATGATCACACGTGTTCACTTCACATTAAGCACTGCAACTCACATCAACTCACAGTGAATAAGGTCTCTTATCGTAGCCCCCAGTCGACTCGCTCCGCTCCACTGGCAACTCGTGCATCCAAACTGTATATATGGTTGGCGTTAGAGTCTCGACTGACATTAAAAAGTTCAGAACAGAACTCACCGGACGCCGGGGGGTTTCACCACATCATAGCATTTTCTTCCTAGTAGGGAGACCTTTCCCGATCTGTCCTCTTATATATTGTCCGATGCAACCAGTAGATCAACCGCAACTGATTCCCTCCAGCCCGAGTTCGCCCAAAAGTCCTCTTGCCCAAAACTCCAGCACAAAGCGCAGACTTCGCTGTCACGCTTCACAAAAAGAACACTGCCTCCTGCCCATCAACCGGATCCTTTTATAATCCCCCTCGTGGCTCGATCTCTGCTCCTCGCCCAGTTGTCACTCGTTTTCCCAATCAGCAAGCTCCGTCAGGTTGTTTACACAGGAAGAACCCGGAACTGTTCCGGTGTTACATTGAACTGAGTCCCTCTGGAAAAAAACATAGAGCGGGGCAGTTCCACTTGATCGTCACCCTGTGACACACCTTTCACACAACTTCCGTATTTGTGACCGGAAATACGCAATCGTCGTGGTAATCTTCTTCCGGTTAGGGCAGTAAATAAATGGTGCAAGCAACATGTAAACACAAGCACATAAACACAGACATTGCCAGAGAAAAATGTTAACTGATGATGATCGCATTCGGCTAATAATATTGTCGCTACACACAAGACGTTCACTTGGACAACAATATATATATAACAAATTGATACCGTAATGCTTCATTAAAACCAGACTATAATGCTTTAGTAAGGTAGTCTATATCCTCTATATGTACATTATGTCTAAGTGGACACGCTGATTTGTCATTCTAGTTAACAGGTCAGTAACAGTTCCTGATCGCTCTCTACCTTGATACTATGGACAAATTCATTGTGGAAAAATTTGTACCCTTTATAGGGCTGTGACGGTGGCCGTTTTTTTTACCACCGCGGTGGTAATGGACTACCAGCGGTTGCAAAAAAGTGTTTATTTGAGCAATTCCGTCAAAGAAACAACACACTTAAGCATGCAATGCATTGAAATAAATATCAGTAAATAATGGTAACTTAAATAATATAATAAAGTTAATAAATTATTATTATTATTATTATTATTTTATATTTTCACACAAACACGTGTGATATAGCCTACCGCTATGCGCTTTGAGAGGGATGTGGGACACGAGCAGCAGGAAAGAGACCATCAATCTTTTTTTTGATATCTTCATGTTTCCACCTGTAGTAAATGGACATGAGCGAATTTTATCTTCGAAATTAAAATCACCCGCGTGTGTGAAACGCGGTTTACAAATAAACTTGACACGCCACATGTCAATCACAAACTGGCTTAAAAAGAATTTGACGTGCAAGTAAAATGACAGAATATCGAATAGGTTGTGCGATTATTATTCTCTAAACTAAAATCTCCATATTTTCGGTGCTGATAGTGACGTGTTCATGCATCAGAGGGTGACCCTCCCCACATAACAGCTGTCACAAAGAACATTTTAATATTTTATATTGTAATGTTTGGCAAATCCGTTAGTGAAGTTGTGTAGACTCTCTGATCCATTTTCTCTTGCCCAGGTATGTTTTTCTGATGTGCTGACACTTAACAGGAACTCTGCTTCCGCAACGATTACGTATTTCCGGTTATTGTGTGAAAGGTCTATATTCCGATTCGCTGCTGGTGTTTTGCCGCTGCTTGCCGCTGAACCGCGTCATAGCTCATTACCATAAAGTTGAGCTACTTTCAACTTTCTATTGACGCTCTGGTCGCTCAAAACACCCAAAACGCGACGCCGATGGATTTGACGCTCCTTGCAGCTAAGAGATAGCCTGGTTCTACCAGACTCTCGTACATTTCATTTGTACAGAGAGTCTGGCCTCTCTCCATTGACAAGCGTTAACTTCCTTGTAGGTGGGTCCTCTGTTGAAGTTTAAAACTATTGGATCTGCACAGAGCCACTCAGGATCTGCCATAACCAATCGCTAACGTTTGGTCGTGACGTATGTCATGCGCCGGCCGTAAACAAGTATCCGAATGATCAGAGGATTTGTTTTAGAATAAGTTGTCTGTCAACGAGAGCTGCAGGTTTTGTTCTTCGAATTTAAGAATTCACGGAACAATTACAAATTCTAAATGTATATTTGACACTGAGGACAGTGGATAATGTATTCAGTCAACTGTCGAAGCTGGGTCTGATCATTAACAATACGCCGCTGGCCCGCTGCGCTCGGTTCGGATCTGCCGCAAATGCTGTGTACTGATCAGTGATCGCTCGCGTCTTTCTCCGCTGCCATTACTGAACTACAACTCAAACTAACGCACGACATCAACGACATCGTTCTCAGCCACTCCCTCTGTTCGCTGATTGGACCGGTGAAATTTTGATTTCAGAAAATCAAAGAATACACCACAATCCCAGACCTAGTAGGCTACTGAAGGAAAGTTGAGCGGAAGTACATAGGAGGGCGGAGCCAGGCTAGCTAAGAGAAGCCAGCTTCCATTGAAAATAAATTACTTCCGGTAACTTTGGAAGCTCAAGTCGGCGGCGGTGTGTAGTTAGGGTTCAGGTTAATAGAATAAGTTAACATGTTGCAAATTTACTTATAGTCAGAATGTCTGTTGTGGAGCATCAAAATAAAGATAAATATTTAAAAATATAAAATATTAAGCATACAGTCTACTAATACTCTAATGAGAGTTAATTGACATGTAGTTGCAAAGGTACTTATAGTTAGTTGAATGTCTAGTTGAACGTATTTGAAGTGGAGCATCGAAATAAAGTGTTACCAAAATAATAAAGCACAGAATAAATCATAAAGAGATGCTTTAACAGATGTTTAACAGATTAACTTTCCCTGTATGTTCCCTGTTTTCCCTTGAGTCTGATGTTAAGCAAAACTCCATGTTCAGTTTCATCAGCTTTTCAACCATATAATTTATTATTGATACTCAATAATTGAACTGTATGAGTTGTATTCATGAAATGTTATGACAAACACTCACGTGGTCATAATTATTGTCTTCTCGACACACAAATTAATCAAGTAAATAATAAAGCATTAAGGTAGGTTCAACCTGAAGCTTAATTCCCACACTGATTTGAAAATAATACAATACAAATAGCAAATGTTTGATAACAGTTGTGGCTGAGCTGTGATTTAAGTCTTTTCAAATAAAGCTTCTGCTGATTATTGCATAACCGAATGATTATCTGAGGAATTATTCTTTCAGAAATATGCTAGTTGAAGGTGAAATGTCTAGTACACTCACTGTTGACAGCCCTACCCATGTTTTTTTCTTTTCGTTTTGGTCGTTCATTTACATGACAACAGTGTTTTGGGGACTTGCAAAATGCAACATTTTGAAAATGTTTATACCGTTATCATCTCCATGTAAACTACAAAAATGTACATGTTCTATAGGTGCGTAGTGTTTCTTTAACAAAGTGACATCGCCATCCACTGGCCTGGCAGCATAATACAGTGTTTTTAGTCATTTTCGCGGATCCGTGTGTACGGGGTTTGTTTTGACAGGTGTTGCCATAGTACGTGAAAAATACCAACCATTTTTAGCACATCGTTGAGGTGTAAACGTATCCTAAGACGGGTATCATGTTTGTTTACGCAGAGAAACCATCTTTGTTTGACTAGTATATGGAACGTGATGCCCCTCCATACAGCAAAATGATCATATCATGAGGGGAATGTTTACATGCTAGAGGCTTTTAGTGCTTTAGCATCAAGCAATTGGCTAATGGAAATGTGTTAAGTCAATCCTGACAATGTTTTCGAGGGAAGTTATAAATGCAACCATTAATTTGCCTTGCACCTTTCAACCTGGCATTACATTATGCATCTCATCGGATCTGATTGATTCCAAAAACATTGATTTAAATGATCCATGTGGATTTTTACCCCCATGTCCCGACATTTAGAATTTGGCATTCAGAATACAAGCAGAAAAACTGAAAGATTATGGCATGCCATGATTTCTTAAAAGGGAGGTGAGGAGAGAGAGAGAGAGAGAGAGAGAGAGAGAGAGAGAGAGAGAGAGAGAGAGAGAGAGAGAGAGAGAGAGAGAGAGAGAGAGAGAGAGAGAGAGAGAGAGAGAGAGAGAGAGAGAGAGAGAGAGAGAGAGAGAGAGAGCTGATGCTTCATTACACAGGCTCCAACTTGTCTCGCTTATTTGTAGTGACAAGTTACCTCATGCCAACACATCAGTCTCCTGAGCCCCCAGAAAGAAGGAAAGAAAGAAAAAAAAATCATCCATTACTTGTGGACAAGTTTTATTACAAGGTGAAGAGCAGTAGGTGATGTGCAGACATTGCGAAATATAATAAACATTACTGATGGATTCCTCTTGGCTGTGTTGTCTTTTCAGTTACAGATGAGGACTGCAGCTGAAGAATTATTCATGACAATAGCAGGCCTTTTCACTTCTAGTGTTAAAAGTTACTATGGAAAGTTCAGACAGTGATATCAAACATTCTATAATGAATAAAGAGGTGAGAGTATAATAATATCATTAAAAGAAATACAAATTCTGTTGCACTTCCTGATTTTGCAGAGTTGGGCGTCAACATATTTAGTTGATCCCGGAACAACATTCCTGTCCGAAAATTTAATCCTAACCATGTCCCTACCCCTAAATCTAACCCTACCCATAACTTATCCCTAAAATCAGAGGGAAATGATAAGTGAACAACACTGATGTACAAGCACGTAACTCTGGTTATAAGCCTTGACAAACTGTAAACTAATCCCTCAAATCTGATTGGTTGATTGGAATGTTGTTCCAGAATCAACAAAGCTGTAGATCCAGGAACATGTTGTACTTAGTGAAATCAGGTTTTGAACGGAAGAATGCTGTTGTGGCAAAAATTCATCAAACAAACATCACTGCGTAAGGGAGACTCAGAGTCAAATTATAAAAATTATAAGTATTTATTCTTGCAAGAATAGGAGCAGTCTAACACACAGTTGTTACCCTGTGCAGAAGAGTGACACACCCCCCGACAGACTGAACTAGCTTTTATCTCTAAGTTTCAAGGCCTTCTCCGCAGAGCCTTCCTCCCACAGTAGTTTTCCATTCAGTAATTTTCCATAGACAAGGAAGCCATAACACTAGTTTCGATTCGTCACTAGAGCCAACTCCTAAGCCCTCCTTCACCAAATGGCCTTCTGACATCTAGGTCAGAGGTCCTTGTTCGTCTGTTCTCTGGAGTGTCTCTCCCTTCTGCCTTCCCAGGTACATAAACAGAATCTTCTCACACTAACAAGTGAGAGTCACACATGTGACATTCTTTGAATCATCTATATTTTACTAAAGATCAATGAATATCATAAAATCGCCACTACAATGCTTTAACTTTTTTTTATCCATATAAGTCAGTAGGGTCCACAATGGACATTAGGGTCATTGTATGGACAACACAAAAGAAAAAATTAAGACAATTTACAGGGTTTTTTTTACTATCCCTTTAAGCAAACTAACATAATTATGTCAAGCTAATTCAGGGAAGATGTTATATTTGACCACATATCTTTTTTTACAGATACCGGCAATTCCGGAATACACTACAAAATAAATAAATACTGTAAATTAAATCTGAAACCATTTACTCTGAGCAGTGGTTGATCCTGGCATAGGCTTCATGTGGGCTGCCTCCACACACACATCAGAAACAAGCTCCATATTCAGGACAGTTTCACAGAATTGCGCCCGCTCTACGTTTGGCTCGACCCGCTCATGAAAATGAATTGACCTATCAAGCAACTTTCTCTTAGTAGCTTCCTGAGCTTTACTTTTCCGCCCCCTCTCAGTTCGGCTGCTATCTATCTGCACCATAGAACTAGGATGAACAGTCTGCTCTTGAAAAACGGTCCCTTTACCTGCTGCTAGAAGCCAAAAATGTGGGAGGGACTTTACAGGTCAGATCAAATGTATCAAATCCCAAAATAAAATGTGCCTCCGTGTCTATTCACTAACATAATGTGCTACTGTATTTTGCTAGACCACAAAAGCTTCTAGAGACTTTCAGAACCTTTACTATGCTCACATCATTATGACATCTACATATATGCTAATAACGGGTGAAAATGAGCTCTTGAGCTAAAACCCGGTACAATGCATCTCTCCCTTTGAGGTTAATGTTTATTGTACGCTGTCCCTGTTTCTCTAAATAAATAAAATAAAATAAAAAATATTTTCCATTTTAGGGCAATATAAAAAAGGTATACATTTTTACCCAACAAGGAAGTGTCTCACAATTTTCAGGTTTCATTATGATTGAGATAGAACAAACACAAACACACATTTTTATGGTGGAGACTTTCAATTGACTTTGTATTATACTGAGCTTTTTTATATATATATATATATATATATATATATATATATATATATATATATATATATATATATATATATATATATATATATATATATATATATATATCAATGGATCAAACAAACAAAACGCCATATGAGTGAAATGGAATTCTATGATTATGACAAAAGAGTTTTTGGCTCTGAGTTTGAGGGTTCATAAGAACAGTGATGAACGACACATGAGAGATGCAAGTCTGCACTCTGTCATCCCATAATTTATCACACATACAAAAAAAAAAGAACATCAGGGATTTGCATTTGAGTTTTACTAGATAAATGCAGCATTAGTCACACAACAGGATGTGGGTGTTACTTCAACTGCAGGCACTTTAATGTCCCAGGGGTTGATTTTTATTCAAACTAACAGTTTTCTTTCTGTTATATGAATGGCACATTAAATAATCTTGGAAACTTTAAAATAACTTTTATGTTTGCTTCTACTAATGAAAATCTTTGTATGTATAGTTTTATGTATAGATTTCCCTTATCCAGACTTGAAAATACATGAAAAAAAATCACATTATATACAAAACTATGATAATCTAAGGCCACATTTACACATGGTATTTAGAGAAACGAAACGAACCCCAATTGCAGATATTAAATCGAGGATCCATATGATTACACGGTACTGTATGTCTAATGGTCTAAATATGGTTAACATCTAAATGTAACTTTATATAAATTCACAACAACATATTTCACTTAGTCTCCATATAAAAACCTACAGTGAATAGGCCTATAACTGCAGTAGGTCATATCATTACTTGTCATAACACGTAGTTGATCCAACTATGTGTATTTTTAATTTTTCAATTCACAAAAACAAGTCTTCTGTAGGCTGAGTGAAGAGAGTGAACACCGACTGAATATCTGCATCTATTTTTCTATTTTAATCCGTGCAGATCTACACTGTAGCGTTTATATTTAAATGAACAAAAAACACAAAATTGTCAAGTCTATGGACGGGTTATTAATGTGTTAGCGTCGATTTAATTATGTTATTTTGCAGTATATCCCCCTACTGGACGCATCAGGAACAACAGGGGCGTAAAACTGCCAGGGGCGTAAAACTGTTTGGGTCCTATATCTACCGGCTCCAGGTCTGCAGCCTCCCCATATAGCATAAATACGCCGTCGAGCGCCATCATAACTATGCCAAACCTATGGGCGGCAGTGTAGGGAGAAGGATAAAGCCATGCAAGCCAATCAGAATCCTCAGAATCGACAAGAGAGAACCCAAAACCCTGTTTCTCCCAGTTGACACGGCAACACATAACCAGTGTTTTCAGAAATCTCCACTTTGGCCGGAGTTTTTAGAAATAATAATTTTCTGTGATAAAAACTGGGTTTTCGTGTAAATTTGAGGCCAAACCGCAGGGAAATATCTATAAATAACGGGGCCTAAGCGAAGAATAAAATAAACAACCTCAATACACATTTTTTCTAAAAATCTTTACAGAAATTATAACCTCTCTGCAGTCTGACATTTCCGCTAATGGATAGGCTATACAATTGTACACGTTTTATCATAAGTTTGTGTGCTTATAATAAAAAAAACTGTTGCAACTACTTGTGACTTTGCAAAATAAATAGGAGAATAGGTTGACATGTAGTTGCAAAGTTATTTGTAGTCAGTAGAATGTCGGTTGTGGAGCATCAAAATAAAGTGTTATCAGATATTAAAGGTGCTCTAAGCGATGCTGGGTGACGTCACTTCTTGTTGACATTCAAAGTATTGTCAAACAAAACAGAGGCTAGCTAGACCCTCCCTCCTCCTCATCCCGTCTCCTCCCCCTCCCTTCGTTTCCCAGTGAGCATAAACAACGGCTCCGTCATAAACAAATTTAGTCAAAGTTGTCAATAGCCTTTAAATGAACATTCAAATTCATAACAAACAGTGGGTGAATACAATCATTCACACAAGCTGTCGCCCTACTGTGAGTTTGCTTGATCATTTACAATAGAGATAGATAGCTGCTAGAAACCTATGTTGTATTCACTATTGTTTGCGCTGACTGCATAGATCTAGCTAATTATATCCTTGTGTTGGTTAGGCGAACAAACGTCCATTTAGAAAAACAAAAAAATGGATCTACCCACTTGTCCAGCAAAAGCGGAGCTACCTGGATGTCGGATTGGAAGCCCCTCTAGTGGTGGAGTTCTCGCCACCTTTCGAAGGCTTTTCCTATGTAAATTCGGGACTTCGTGCAGTCCTTATCCTTTTCCCTCTTTGCAATTTGTTCATCGGAACGTCGTCTCTTTGGTCGTGTGTCGGCCATATCAAACTTAAAGAGAATATAATTCTAACTTCCCTCTTCATGCTTCTCTCTTCTCCAAACCCCCCTTCATGTGCACTAACCCCCCAAACCCTGCTTGTCGGTGATTGGCTGGAACACTGTTTGTTATGTTTCGTGGTGCGGGTTGGCCCAGTTTGTTTTTGTTGCCGTTTGTGGAGCTTGGGCTGTCTACAGAGACCGCGTTTTTTTACAGTGTGTTCAGAAGACAGGCAACTACTGGATAGTGAGGAGATGTTTGCTGTATATGACAAAAAAATGTTTTGGCCTAAAAAACGCGTGACACCGCTTATAGCACCTTTAAGCAGACAGTACTCTAATGAGAGGTGGTTGACATGTAGTTACAAAGTTACTTGTAGTCAGAAGAATATAAAGTGACCCATCAAAATAAATTGTAACCGTGTATTTAAGTTTTAAAGTATGTATTTAAGACACATAAAATGCTAGCAGTGAAATTAGCCTTAGCGAGACAAAATTGTCATTTACAGCACTGTCGTTTTTTAATTGCGTTGTTAATGCAATGCTCTTACCACTGAGCTACAGGAAAGCCAATAAATCATTTGAGATATGGTGAAAATAGTCTTGACTTTAAGAAAAAATAATGAGAAAACAAAACAGTTCTTCAATGATGCATATATGTCAAGTGTTGGACTTAATTTGATGTAGGCTAAAATTGTAGTTTTAGAAATATCCATGTTATTTCTTCATCTCTGAGAAGAGAAAAGATGTTGAAAAGAAAGAGAAAAGAACGCTGTTAATTCTTGATAAAGATAAGGGCATATTTGTCTGCGTTTAAAAAGAAAAGAAAATAGAAGACAGATTGAGACTGCAAGTCATATAACAGCAAGGCACTGACTGAATTTCAAGCTGGAAAACAACAGCTTTGCCTTTCTGTGGGTGTTGTCTGAAGCCAAACTTGATTCTTTAGCCAGAGGCCACAAGGGTTCCCAATAGGGAGAGAATCCAGTAAACAGAAATAATGGATGACTGATAGTGGAGATGGAACATTTATAGTGAAACCACTGTGTCCTGCTGAAAGGATATATTGCTTTTTTTTTTAAATGGCATAAAGGACACACTCAAAAGTTTATTTTATTTTAACATGTTTGTCTAAAGTGGCGAGTTACGATAAACTGCCATTTGTGGTTCTGTTTGTTTGAGCAACGTGACTGCATTCAAGCCACCTTTGAGAGGCAGTAAATTAGGGCCTGAAAAATCATGATGTGGGCCAGATAAGAACAGGTGAAGTCAAACATAATGTTCCTGCTCAGTGGGCACATTAAATTGACAGATTTATCCTCCTTCTGTCAGACATGCATTGGACACTAAGTACACTTGAGAAAACCACAGCTCGCTGTGTTCAGCTTAGCAGAGAATCTTTCCAAAACAGACCCTTGACTAAAGCAAACACGGCACAGGTCTGCTGCATGCACCCCGGCGCCCCATCAAACACGCTCACGTACAGATGTCCCGATCCTTTTGTGGTTGACGACAAGTCTTTTCACTCATGTTCTGAAGTGATGTTATGTTGTTCATTTACTCAAGCTACCGGATGGAGAGGGGCTGATTTGCTGAGTTACACAAATTTACACCGTCCCTATGGAGAGATTGTGCTCATTCATATATGGAAATGATGCACGGCTACATCTGGAATATGGGATTTCAGGGCACTGGGCTGTAAATAATTTACCGTTAGATAAACACGGAGCCAAGCAAATCCGAAACACTGTTCAACATCCAAAAACCCGTCTTCAACATCTTCATAGATGTCGTCTGAACAAGCGTGATTAGCCGGTGGAGCCAAAAAGCAGGCTTTTGGTTGAGCATGACATCTGTGAAATGTCTTTATGGAGGATGATAAACAGCAAGCCTTTAATTCGACTTCCGCTCATAGAACTTCACGGATATATACAGTATATGGAAGTTACTGAATCAGCAGTTGACCGAGTCAATTTGGACGTTGAGAAGTTGAGGCGTCCCATTAGCAGGTTCATCAACGGCGTGCGGCGTGGTAAGCAAAATGTATTCCTTTTAAGTCATTAAAAGGCTCCCACAGAGTCGGATTTAAAAGTTAGTCACAGTCTTTTGTCAGACGGTGCCTGAGGTGAAATCCCACAGTTCCCGACGTCTCCGATGCTTCCGAACGTTTCTGTGTAATGGCCACATAAGAACTTAGATGCACTATGGATCTCGATCTCTGGGAGCAAATGAGGACGGGGTCATTCATCTCTGAAATTACATGTCCTGGGAAAACATTCCCTGCACTTTATTTCAATCAGGGCCCAAGGATTGTAAACAATGGACATAAAAGCCAGCGGTGATAAATCGCTCTGGTCGGTTACATATGATTCCAGGCCCTTTTAGGGACTTACTTGATCAAATTTTCAATTGATCCTGTCATCTCCCTCCATTCTGTTGTATGAGAGTATTTCAAGTGATGTAATTTCAGAATGGATCCAGATGAGATTTAATTAGGGCTGTCAATTGATAGAAAATGATAATCAAATGAATATGCAGATTCATTATACATACATTATATATATATATATATATAAGCCACCAAATTAGGATTATATAAAGATAATAAAGGAAAGTATGAAGGACATGATAGATAAAATAATGCTGAGTTTTAAAGAAAGTCTTTTATTTTAATTGATTAATAGAATTGCATGTATTTGTTAAGGAAAGCAACCAACAACAAAAAAGATAATTTAAGATTTTACATTATTTTGGCAGATAAAAGCATTAAAAAGACCTTAATTAATGACTAGACATTTATATATTGTCTATAAGCCAACAAAAGTTGATCAATCTGATTAATTCTCTTAATTCGAATCCAAAGGTTGAGATAGAAGTCTTTTATTCGTTAATAGTTAATGAAACAAGCCCTATAGATTTAAGATGCAAAACCAACATTCATTCGATCCAGATTTGTTTCACAGAAAGGAAAACAGATACTGGTGTGAATAATCTCAGACAAATTGGCCCCCATAAAGTCTCATCTCTAGCTATTAGGCTTTCAGATTTCACATATCAGACATTCAGGCTGATGTTACTAGTGTACAGAATAACCAGTCAGGTCAGGGCCCTTCGTGTGCCAGCATGACTGACTTGGCAATATGAAAGCCCAATAATGTGATGGAGAGGCAATTTACCGCAGCTCTCCATCTTTCTCTATGACCTTTCCTCAGATGTCTGTAATGTATGTGTGTGTCTCCCACCACAGTAAATAATGCCATGCTGGAATCTGGGACCTTTCAACTAACCTGTGCTCAGCATCCGCCTTGCACTTCCCATCATCAGCAGGGAGAGGGAAAGATTGATGCCCAAATTCAGCTCAGTCCGCCCACAAAAACATCACTGTTGCTGCAAAATGCAGAACCCATTATTTCCCCCCCAAAATAAACAGATATTGCGACGAATTCATCAGGTAGTATGATGAGTGACAGAAGCGTTAATGCAAATATGTTACGCCACAAGCATACAGATGAACCCCCAGAGAATTTGGGAAAGAAACTTTACAAGCAAATGAGACACATTTCAGAAGACGCATAAATCAATTATCAATGTAAAGGGTTTGACCCGTGTCTCACTTCGAGGAGAGGAATTCGCTTATAGAACAAATCCATCTTTTGAATCATCCCTCAGTAAAGACCAAAGAAACCTGATGAATATTTGATGCGACCTCTGCGTGGGAACTCAAAACTCTCAGGTGTTTTTCAACACCTGCTCTCAGTAGTTGAAATGATCAATGGGAATCTGCTATATTTCTGCGGTTGGATGTTTCCTCGAATTCGCCTCAAATTTCTCTGCCCTTGTTCGGTCTCCAGTCACCCATTTCCGCACGACATGCAAAAAAATGATCACAGAATCACGCCACTTAACTGGCGGAAAGGTCCATTATCTGAGGACATTTCGAAACCGTTAATTTCATCGGCTCGTTCGGCAAGTGGCCATCCGGCCTGCTCTTTATCTTCTAAGAATAGCCGGCACAGGAGATGAGGAGCTGCAGCTGTTCTTCCTGAATCTCATTTACCTGCTGTCATGTCCCTGCTCTGAGACCACATCAGTAATTAATAGGGGCTTTTTTTCCACTGGCATCATCAGGAGAAGCCCCTCTAGCCACTTTCCCGAACTGGCGGCGGGACGAGCGAGACAACAGCAGCGGTTCTCAGGAGACACGTTGGCGAAGCGGCAACATTGAGGGATCGCTGAAAAATTGAAAAGGGCGTGGAGGCTGGTTTGGGCTAGAAATGAAAAGCAGCCAGGCCATCCACCGAGAAGCCAGCAGTGTTGTTTTAATCATTGATTGATTTACAGCTTCACTTTCGTTGGCTGATCTTACCCTGCCATTAAACTCTCTGTGCGCACTGTAGCTTCCATAATGGGATTCTGAAGAAATGCTTTCTTCATGGGATGCTATCCAAAAGCCTATCTCCTCTTAATAGCAGCACAAGTTTCTGGAAGGATACGCCGAATGAAGTATGCATGACACGGTCCATACGCGGTTTGATCTCTGGTCTCGCATGAATTGACTGATGCGTCGCTCTCAATATTGCTAGCTACATTTGCATTAGAGAGGAAGCCACTGCAAGTGAGCAACAACTTCTGTGGAATTAGGGAACACGTTCTAATTATCGTGAGAGGGGGAAGGAAGCCATTTGCATAGCACTACGTATTCATGCACACCTCGACCGCGGATTCTCCTGGGCCTTGTGAATGTCTCTGCGTGTTAAATTAAAAATCAGAAGTCATTCAATGTGTAGTCACCTTGAGACTGCCGAACACCGAGATGCATTGGATTCCTCCTCCTTTTCGGGTTGCCCTTGAAGACAAAGATAAAGCTTTAATGGTCTCCCTGTTAAATTTCCAGTCAACCCAGACTCAATGGGAAACCGTGCTGGTGGTGACATTTAAGTAAAATTATATTACTTTGCGTGTTGTGTGAAATGAGCAGCCTAAAGGCGCATTGTTATTTCAGATACAGATGAAGGTGAATCTAGCACATTTATTATGTTGTTGTACGTATCGCAGCAGTTCGGAAATAAAATGTCTAGTGAGTGGTGCTAAAAGGTTAATGATTGCATATAACAATAGCATAGCACATACACTAAATCCTAACTAATAATGTAAACAAAAGCAAACGTGAGATAAAAACTCAAAACCCAATCGCTCTGCATCCCAAACAGTGCTGTAACGTGGTAAGCTTACATATGGAGCTGTTTATGTGAGGCAAACATTATGTATTCATTTACAAATCATGCATCAAGAGATAAACAACCACACACTCTTATTTCAGTGTGGTTGTTAATTACATGGGTATTTCAGTAAACAGTTTGCTTTGTACCTTTATTTTAACAGCATTAAGGGTATGACAATGATGTCATAGTTTTCCGCGGACAGACGACAACATTAAAACAATCCGCATTCACAAGGATCCGCAACAACGATTAAAAACACTGTATTCTGCTGCCAGGCCAGTAGTTGTCGATGTCACTTTGTAAAGAAACACTTTGTGTAATACGAGGAACGTGTAATACGTATGCGCATGACATCACCCTCATGTGTTTTTTTTTAATAACAATGACAGGGCCGTTTACACAATACTGTTTTTTTTTAAAACAAAGAACTTTTTATGCATTTTGGATGTTCATTTACACAACTTCCCGAAACCTAAAAGCCAAGGGGAGAAATGCTGGGCGTGGATCAAGTTAGCCCCATTAAATAATAATAAGGATAAACAATATTTAAAAAGTATATAATTATCTAACAAAATGCTAAATGGGGGATATCTATAGGCATATCTATCAGCATTTACAAAAATTGTCAGAACGTTGTCTCTCAGTTGCTGAATGTCGCGTAACAACTTTGCTACAGCCCTGACACGTCTTACAATTCTACATTGTTACAATGTTGTGAGCACGTAGACAGCAACGTTATCATAGCAGAAATGCAACGTTGTCCATACAATTTGTTGTATGGACAACAAATTCTGCTGTCCATAGCAGAAATGGACGATAATGACGTCCAAATTGGACGTCATTATCGGACGTGTACGTGTGATTATCCCAGCAGTTGGGACATCCAAGATTTGTGTCAACATAGAAAACATTTCAACGCTGGATAGGTTTTTATTTATTTACGACCGGGGCGCTCTCTCTCTCTCTCTCTCTCTCTCTCTCTCTCTCTCTCTCTCTCTCTCTCTCTCAATTAAACATGCGCCCTGTCACAAGTTCATCTACATTACTCACCGATCAAGTAAGACTTTGGCGGGACAAAAATTCGCTTTGGCGGTCGTCAATAAAAAATGTAATGCAGGAAAAACCCTGTAATTGCATACACAACAATGTTTCTCGTTTAGTAAAATAAAGCCAAGCTTAGATCATCTCTTTCTCTCCATGATTCCCTCCCTCCTTGGCCCAATTCGCTTTGACGTCATGACGCACAGCATGCGTTTTCCCGGTGCGACCGATTAGTACAGACCAAAACTCAATTTTTCAGCAGCAATAATCAGCCAAATTTGCCTCCAAAATGGCCGACTTCCGGATTGATGACGTGTCATGAAAACCCTCTATACTATATAGTTAGTGTTGTCAAAAGACCCGGTACTTCGGTACCATTTCGGTACTAAACAAATTTAATGGTTACGGTACCAGCTTTTCTTAAGTACCGGTGGTACCAAAGTATCGGATTAATCCGGTTCTTGACGCGCTGTCCGAACAGTGCACAGTTGCGTCCTCTTCATAAACACACTGAGACATGGCGACCGGCGGCGCTGCTAATGCGGTGGCTCTGAATCCACTTGTTGACAAGAAAGGAGAAAAGAGCCGTTCACAGCGCGTTTTTTGAGCGTGCAAATTCGTTTTCCAGGCGAGCCTCTGTTCATGGTTGCATAGCAATGGCAGACGCAACGGGAAAGCACGCACTTGTGGAAAGGAGAAAGCGTGCAAACTGCGCACTCCATGATGACGAGGAAGTATCATCAAATCATTAATTGATTTCTAGCCCTTGCATTAGCTTTACTACTAGATATATTCATTGAGATGAGAAATAAAAAGCCGCCCTGTACAGCTATGATTAGCTGTTCGGCCGAGCTTTCCATGTTGTTACGGAAAGGCCGCTGGTTTTTGTCACATGACCTGTTGAGATGCTTCTATTATAAGCCGCGCGCCTACATTTGAAGTACCGAATTTGCACGCGCATAAAACGCGATATGTGAACGGCCCCTAAAGTGGTATCGTGTGCGGTTGTATCTAGTTTAAAAGGCCTTTTAAATATGAACGCAGTTTTGGATTAAATAAAAGGATAGGCAAGTCAAACAAAACACGTTTTATCTCCTGTTTAGTTGGTAACACTACAATAAGATACCATTCATTAACATTACTTAATGCCTTATCTAACATCAACACATTGAGTGAACAATATATTTTTACAACATTAATGTATGTTTGTGAATGTTATTTAATACAAACACTTGATTGTTCATGAACAGATACAACTTTTGATTTTAAAAATGTATTAGTAGGCTACATTTTTAAATGACCCCAAGGAGAATAATTGCTTCAGTGTATATAACTATTGTTGCCTACGTCCTAAGCCCTTGATCACTTGGAATCAGCTATGAAGTTGATTTATTATTTACATTTCTTTTCCCTTTAAGAATTTGTTTAATGCAGCATCCAAATGTATGTGTTTGGGCTGTTTTCAAATTTAAAAAAAATTAATTCATATATCATAGAGTTGTTTGTGGTGGTGGTGATTAGACGAGAGCTGCGGTGACGTCACAATCGTGTTGCATTGTGGTATATGGAGCTGTGTGAAGTGTACATATGAAGTAGACTCGCTCATTCGGGCAAAATCGAGGGAACGAGGGTCTGTCCATATAAACTTCCCTCGTCCACTTCGCGAAGTGGAACGCACTTCAAAATGGCGGCAGGGATTCCGCCGAGGGGAAGTGCTTAGGGAAGTTTGCAACTGTGTGTCTAAAAATTGACTGGAACGCAGCCCTACTCTTTTAGCGCTCGTTAGGTAAGTACTTATTGAAATGAAGTACCTACTCATTGAGTATGCGATTTAGAACGCAGCCAAGGCCGATAAGAGGACTCTTAACGACGAGGACGTACAATATCGATGGTTCATAAAACTTAGAACCGGTTCTCGAGTGGAACGGTTCGGTTTTCAATTCCCATCCCTAGTATTGACAATATTGTCGTCTGTCCGCGAAAAAAGCAAAGGCAAAACTTTTCAGTTTTTAGAACATCGTTGTCATGGAAACGTTAAAGAAAGTAACATTAGCATTGAGAATGAATGAGGAAGTCACACGGGGAGCAATGCCTCTGTTAGCAATTGTACTACTTGATTAATCCCGTATCTAATTTTCTTGCAAAGTTAAAGTAAATACACTACAAAACCTTGCTCAATCAGAGACATATTTATTGCATGGACAGAGCAAGAACACTCCAAACCCACGGCACGCTATAGGGGAACAAACTCAATGGGCTCAGGCAGGGGGCACAAGAGAGGTGCTGCGGCGCTTCCCATTATAACTTTAAATGAGTGTCATGTTTTGTAATATTAATCAAAATTTTAATGTCATATTTCATAATTTTTGCAATGGTTTTGCCATTAAAAATGGACAAAGGCATGGCTAAACAAACCGCCCAATAATTTACTTCATCCAGTTGACATTGTTACATCGAATAGCTCCACACTGTATAGCCTAATCTGTGCTGTAGTTCACATGAAGTTCTCATATTCCCCCAAATTTCATCAGCATCCCTCGTTTCATTTATAGCTGCTCATTTATGAGTCAGATGACAACAGGGGTTTGATGGAGGTACGTTAGACTGCATACAAAGGTTTTGTTTGAAAGAGGGGTTCACCCCATGGATCCTGATATTTTCTCTTACACTTGATCAATTTTAATGATGTCATTTTCTGAATGAATACACCGCGTGACACCCGGCAACTTATAGTGTGTTATTCATGTTCCCTTGCTGCAAATATGCTCATAATGGTAAAGTCCCCTAATGTGCAGGTAATAATAATGAAATTAAATTTTAAAGTCCCATGTCTCTTTATTTTAAATTAGAGCAAAGCACTGGCCATAATGGATATGAAATGGTTCCATTAAAGGCACTTTCTCTGCGTCTTACAAAGCACCCAGATAAATCTTCCCATTATAAACATAGATACATAAATGTCCTGATTAAATTACTGTCTAATTGGTCAATAATAGAACAGACCCATGGCAGGTTATTTCAGGGTCCATGCGAATCGCATCAAATGTTTAATGATATTCCAATTGAACACTGAAAAACAAAAGCATTGAAGAGATCATTTTGAATTTGATAAGATGGACAAACTGAAAGCGTTGGTCACAGGTTAACTAAACTATGTCTAATCTGAATGATGCTGCAAAAAATGATTTGACAAAGTTGGAAGTCTATTTATAAAATCTGTCAAAACATTATCTAACAGCTTCATCTCTGAAGTTACCTCATTATTTATAACGGAGAGTGCAAATCACTGGCTCTATAAATCAGTCATTTTGATTTGAATCATTATGATCTGTGTGATTCTGTTTAACTTCAATCACGCCGCGGTCCAGAAGGCTGTAGAATTATATTGATTCTGATTCTGAATTCCATTACGGTTCTGAGCAATGATAGTATAAAGATATTATCAGTCTTTTTTTTGTGTGATTGTACAACTGTGCCTGGTTGTGTACTCATCTGGACACCAATGCTACAGTACATAAAACACACACACACACACACACACACACACACACACACACACACACACACACACACACACACACACACACACACACACACACACACACACACAGCCATAAGTAAACAAAGAGGATGCCTAATAATAGCTTAGTGTAACCATGTAATTAGTGCCACAAGAGAAAGAGAACAGGAAAGAACATTGCAGGACAGAATATGCCAGCACACTCATATGTAAAAGGGATGGAAGAAACAAGCTGTTGTTGTTGTTATACAAAGCATGTCTCTCTATCGTACAAGTGCTTTGCGATGCCTATGATGGAGTAGGAAATAGTGTCACCATTGCTGTAGCTGGTTGTCAACATCCCAGTAATGAGGGGGTCTATTGGCAGACAGCACACAGGGACGCAGGCTTTGATTATTCAGACTTCCACTGGTTTCCTCTCGTACTCTGACCAACAAACTAATCAGCCAAGTTGTTGTGACTGCTGTTACCATCCACACTAATACACCCCCGTGCACAAATCAATATATCTATTTATATTCACCCTGAACATTCATGCTGTGAGGATAGACTTTCCAAAAAGTTATTCCGAAGAAGAAGAAAAAAAACTGTGTTGCCTGAAAGGCATAATCAAAAATGTAAATTCTGGCACAGTGAGATGAACTTGGGAACTGGATCCATTTGACTCATGAACAAAATGTTCAGTCTGAATTGCAAACAGGATCAATTAAATCTTGAAAAATCACACACACACACACACACACACACACACACACACACACACACACACACACACACACACACACACACACACACACACACACACACACACACACTACAATAAGGTTTAATCATATAAGGTTGCTTTTGTTAATATTATGAACTAACAACGAACAACACTCCTACAGCATTTATTCATGTTAATCCCAACATTAACAAATACATTTTTAAGATCAAATGTTGTATCTGTTAAAATTAGTTAATGAATTGTACATATTTGTATTAACCATCACTAACAATGGTTAATAAATGTTCTAAAAAGATATTGCTCATTGTTAGTTCATGCTTGTTAAAGCATTACTGTTGACAAATGGGACCTTGTAAAGTATCACTTTAATTTGTTGACATTAGGTATCATGAACTAACAATGAACAATACTTCTAGCATTTATTAATCTTAATGCTAAATGTAACATTTATTAATACATGTTTACATATGTATTTTCAATAAATGAACAATGAGCAATACTTGGTCCAATTTATCAATGTCTCAATAAACTCCTAATTACTGCTTATTACTAGTTAATAAGTTAGTTGTTAAGGGCGTTTTCACACAACTATTGTTTGTTTTGTCCAGAAACAGGGACTTAATTTGTTACAATGTTGCATTTTTTTCTTGGTTTGGTTCGCTTTCAAAAGGCAACCTTTCAAAGCATACCAAAATGTGTTTATGAAAGTCACATGTGAGTACAATTGTCCTCCCATTGGGAAGAGTTTCCTCTGCGTCATCCATCAAGATGATTGACAAGTTTGCTCCTTGAGCTTATTGTGGCTTTATTTGTAACTGTTGAGACACGCGCAAACACTATACAAATGTAGACATCATTCTCGCTGTTAAATTATATACTACAGTAGCCCTATATAATTTAACAGCGAGAAAGAACTCCTAAACAAACCGAACCAAGGGAGAAAACGCACCAGGTTCCGAAACAAACTCAGGTGAAAGCACCTCATATTGGATTAAGGGATGTAATATGTCATGCAGAACAAAGCATTACTATGTGCTTTGTGTACTAATAAAAAAACAATACTAGTAATATATGCATGATATAAGAAACTAGTTAATAGTGAGAATTGGACCCTAAACTAAAGTGTTACTGTATATTTATAAATTAACTGTAATAAATGCTATAAAAGTGTTCCGTGGTTCATGATATCTAATGCACTAAATAAATGTTAAATAACTTGAATCTAAGGTAACACTTTAAAGCAAAGGTAACACTTTAAAGCAAATTCACATTTGTTAATTATAGTTAATGCATTAGCTATAGCAAAAACTAACAATGAGCAATTTCTTAGAGCAATTATTAATCTTTGTCATTGTAGTTAATAAAAATGCCATAGTTTATTGCTTATTCATGCAAGTTCAAAGTACATTAAGCTAAATTAGTTTTTAAAAACGTATTGATAATGTTACACTAACTTGAACTAACTATGAACAATACTTCTACATCATTTATTAATCTTATGTCATGTTAACTAATGTAGTTAATTAATATTAATACATTGATCCTTTGAAGTGTTACCTAAAGTGTTAACAAAAGGGTTTTGCACACAAATTCAAATTGATCCGGAGTTCTGGAGTTGACAGCTCACTGGAGAGGAAGATTATCTGTGAATAATTATACTTAAACTTAGGACTGTTCCTCACACATTTTTGAATTCACGCGATTTGGTGCCATCAATACTATGGAAAATAGTTGCTTGAAGGCTCAAAAATATATTCCTTTGAGTTCTTCTGAAAAGATAACAGTGTATGGGTTTGGACAACGCTATCTCGCGACCAACTCGTACGAATTTGTATGAGTGAGGTCGTATGAATTCGTACAAATTAGCCACCCTGTAAAATTCGTATACAAATTGCCATGAGATCGGGTTGGTTTGGAACAACATGAAGGTGAGTAGATCATGGCAAATTTTTCATTTTCCTTGAGGCTAGTTTAGAATACAAACAATAATCCGGTAATAGTGATGTCAGATTCTACAGAATGTTCTCCCTATGGCTCAGAGCATTTTATGGGCTGCTGCTACATTAAATGCTATGTGTGCATTTTTGTAGGTGGGGGGCAGTTTGTATGACAGGAAGGAAAACAGTGTTTTTAGGCATGACCCATATGGTCAGCAAGCTTCTCTTGCAGAGGGATGACTGTGACTTGGCTTCGTGGTGCTGAATTGTGCAAGGTCAGCCGGTAGCATGGGAGTAGGCTGCTGCCCTGCACTCTCACTGCGGAGGTTCTTAATCAGTGTGTCTACATCCACCTCCACTAGTCCTGCCCTGCCCTGCCCTGCCCGCCAGAACCAGAGATACAGTCACCTCACACCACTGAACACAGTCACTGAATTAGATGTGAGGGTTAAAGATCAGTGATGCAGTGTTTCACCTACACTGCATTGACTGCCAAGGCAATGAAGAAATACAAAATATAAAATAAAACATGAGAACGAACAGACACAAACATTTAAAGGTTGAAATGATTAAGATTTATTTTTGAAAGAAGTATCTTATATGCTTACCAAGGCTGCATTTTAGATAAAAAAAATAATAAAATAAAACACTAATTGTCATGGTTTGTTGCAGCAAGAGAGTAGTTGAAGTAGGATCTGTTAGCAGCAGTTACATTTATTCACAACAAACACGCAGGAGAAAAAATAGGAGCAAACTGAATATAATGGACCAAGAATGTCTAAAACTAAGAGCTACACATACACAGAAACCAAGCTAAACAAGGAGCAGGTGAATCAAATCAATTAAGCAATGAGTCGCCATGACAACTAATGAAAACATGATAAGGAACCATGGAAACAAAAACATGCGAATTTGTAAAAACGGTGACGTCATACGTATGCGCATTACGTGTTCAGTCTATAAGCACGTGTTTCTTCACAAAGTGGCATTGCCCACTACTGGCCTGGCATGAATAATACTAATATTTTTTTGTCGTTTTCGCGGATCCGTGTGAATTGGGATCGTTTGGACTACGTTGTCACCTGGAAATAAGAAAAAAAATCTTTTCGATTTTTAGATACATAGTTGTCATGTAAACGTACCCTTGACACGTTCATGAAAGCAAAACAGAAAACAAGCTGAACGTTACAGTAATATTAGGAAAAAATCATTACAATTTCAAATAAGTATTTTCTATTTTAATATATTTTAAAAAGTAATTTATTCCTGTTTTCATATTCATGAATACATATACTATACATATGTACAAAAAAACACTTCTTTAAATGTCAGGCATTAATTTAAGAGCTATTCAATACTCAAGACTATGAGCATTATGGGAAATCCATACTGTGAAGCCTGCTTTTAAAAGGCCACAATTCTAATACAGTCAGTGTGTTTAACTCTCCAAACATTGTGGGAATGCTAAATGTAATGTTGCACAGCACTCTAGTGGTCACTTGGGGAACATATGCATTTCTTTCTTGTGTGTGTGTGTGTGTGTGTGTGTGTGTGTGTGTGTGTGTGTGTGTGTGTGTGTGTGTGTGTGTGTGTGTGTGTGTGTGTGTGTGTGTGTGTGTGTGTGTGTGTGTGTGTGTGTGTGTGTGTGTGTGTGTGTGTGTGTGTGTGTGTGTGTGTCTTCGTCGGTACACTTATTTCATGAATGAGCCCCTAACATAAGGCTCCAGATGGTAGAAGAGCAATTTTCATTACATGTATTGTTGACTTCCACTCACATCATGAATCTAGCCTTACAGATCAACATGAATCAGACTCTAAGCGACTGAGATGCCGATGCAGTGGATGAACTGGTGCATTCAACCTCTCTCAAAGAGTGCTGATGATGTATTTCATGTGACGTAGTTGCCCATGAATATGCATAAGGCTATTTGCGATAACACTGAAAGGAGGAGGAAGGAAGTAACTCTGATGATTGAAGAATATTTAAAAAGTCAACAGGAAATCAAAATCAACTTTTTTATAAATGCACATTCCTGGTCTTATTGTGAATTATTCTGTGCATGTTATTCCAGAGAGAGACAAAATCATTATAATTTGTCTTCATAATCAAAATCAAATTACCGAAATGATTTTTTTTTTTGCTAAAAATATATTTGGTTCAACTCTCCATACCAGCAGGTGGCAGTCCGTACTTGATATTTTGTAAGAGAAACCGGAAGAGCTAGGACTGACTTTCGTTCGTCACTTCCGTTGTTCTTACCGCGTGCTGGTTCACAGCCAATCAGAATGGTCTCTCTCATCAACGAGCTCAATCGCAAATTCAACATACTCAATCGTCTGAAAACCGCCAAAAGTGTTCCGAATTGTGCCAACAGTGCAAAAAAAAACCTCACTTTGTATTTTATAGCATTTCATCCACACTGGCGAAAGAAATTAAGATGTACATGAAATGATGTACAGATGTACAGTATTTAGTAAAAAAATAAGTGGCTCAGATAGGATTCTACAGTAACCACTAGTCCAAAACTTCCAATTCCTAGTCCAACCCTATATTTGTTTTACCCTTATCATGTTTAACTCAAAATAAAACAATTAATCAAAGTTAAATTGATTGTGAATGTGTTGGCTTTTCCCTCAGTGTAAATTCCCCATCCCGCAACTGTTCTATGCGTGTCTGTGGGTTTGCAGGACAGACACAGATGACTGTTGCCAGGGGTGGGTTGTCATATCAATGGAGCAGAAAGTATTCTGTGAGGTAACCGACCCATGGCAGCTCTCATTAACCCCTGGTGAGTGCACTCTTTCAGGGATATGTGGGTCTGCGCTGCGCCCCGAGCCTTAACTCAGACTCTTTGAATCTGACAACACACATTCTGACAGGAAGCTGCACTCCACACATATGAAAGACATATCAAGATGTCCAAAACATACATCCAGATGTATCTTCTTTATCTACATCAGTTTTCTTTTATTAAATTACTAAAGGGGTGGTAAAATGCCCTTTTCACAAGATGTAAAATAAATCTCTGATGTCCCCAGAGTGTGTGTGTGTGTGTGTGTGTGTGCTTTTGTTTATATTACATTGTGGGAACCAAATGTCCCCACAAGGATAGTAAAACCTGAAATCACCTCCATTGTGGGGACCAGCCAGCGGTCCCCATGAGGGGAACGGGTTAATAAACATACTAAATTATATTTTTTCGAAAATGTAAAAATGCAGAATGTCTCCTGTGATGGGTAGGTTTAGGGATAGGGGCAGTGTAAGGGGATAGAATATACAGTTTGTACAGTATAAAAACCATTACGCCTATGGAATGTCCTCACAAGGATAGCAAAACACCCTTGTGTGTGTGTGTGTGTGTGTGTGTGTGTGTGTGTGTGTGTGTGTGTGTGTGTGTGTGTGTGTGGTTTTAGCACAAAATACCCCACAGATATTTTTATATAGCATGTTAAAGTTGTCACTTTTTGAGGGTTTGCAAAAACGCAGTTTTGTGCCTGGCCTTTTAAATCCAAATGAGCTGCTGCAGAGGGCGGGGTTTCAAGAGCTCATGTGTGTTAGCAGCTGCAATTACCTCAGGCAGAGTTAGACACACTAAAATGACAGAAACTGTACTGCCTTTAATGTTAAAACGAAGTCAGACAAAGATGGAGAGACTCAAGAAGAAGTGACAACATGTAGAATGCAACAGGACGTCTCTGAATGGTTAGTTGATGAATTTATGTTGCTGATGTGGAGTTAACTATCTTCAATTTGCATATTCGGTCATGGTAATCTATAAATCGCTCGTATAGGAACTGTCGGAGATGCACACAGAGTGACTTTCTATTGCATGTGAAAAGATGGATGCTAATGATTGAGCTGACTCACAAATGTACTCTTATACAACAACTTTCTCTTCTCAACATGGACGAGAAGAACATATGCATGTTTACCCGGGGTTTATGTACATTTTAGGGTTGGTGATGTTACTAACCCCGGAGGAATGTCGTGTAGTTCCAACCAGCCATTTTTTGTAGTCCTTTTCTTTAAAAGCAAATATCTTCCTTTGCTTTGAACTTTGAGCATTGTAAATTTGCAGATGTTGTTTATGCTTAAACAGCAACATACCTAAAGTTAGAAAAGTGAAATTTACTCAACCACCCCTTTAATAGTTCAATCAAAAATAAAAATGAGTCATTATTGTACTCACCCAAAAGTTGTATCCAGCAACAACATGAAATTTTAATTTTCAGCTGAACTATTCCTTTAAATTCTATAACTATAGGGAGTACAGACAGACAACATTTGGTGCTTAATGTTTCCCATGTGTCGATTCTGACAAATCAATCTGAAAAATTACTCTCGACATGAATAAAACAAAAATCTTAATTATACCGTTTTAAGTCACGTCTCCCAACCTGAAAAATGGATGTCCATCATGTCTGTATATAATCCTGTTCTCATTCAGAACCTCAATGAAAGGGAGTCTGAACAAAAGAGCGTAGGTATGTGGCAAAATGTGAGGCTTACACAAGGATAAAATGTCCCTCTAATTAAATCCCACCAGCCAATCACTTATCTTCCTGCTGCTGGAACAGAAAGAACCCACACGACATGCATATTTCCAGCTGAACATAAAAGAGATATTAAAATGATAGTCCTCTTCTGTGGGAGGTGTTCATGAACAATGAATGTGGTTGTTCCTTCCTTTTATCGACCATGATAGGCATTTCGCTTGCTCCTTCCTCAGCCTTCGGCGCACAAAACCCATAAAGCTTCTGATTGGTGGCTCTTTATAGGACTTTGAACAGCAAATCACTTCACAGCATGTTTATAACAGCCCATTTTACCTAATGCTAATAGCTTACAGTGATTATGCTGCTTTAGAGGAAAAATTCCTCAAATCAAATTTGAGAGTTGTTTTTACATGATGACAAAAGATCATGGAACCATCATCTCTCAAGACCTTTTGTGTTATTATGACAGAACAACTGATGGTTTGGTTGTTTTATCCATTAGGTACAAGACCATGCTGAGAAAGTGTGTAAAAGGTTGTACTTTATTATTTTTTATCAGTTTTTTGATCGCTTAGTGCAGGGGTTTTGCCAAACTTTTTTTTTGGCTGAACTTAGACATAAAATATTTACTTAAAGTACCCCCTGAGATTTTAAGGTAATATTTTTAATAATTTAATAATACAATTGCACGCTTCTTCTCTGATGTTGGGTGCATGTAAACAGAAAAAATGTGTAATCATTTTTTTTTTTTTCTCTGTGGTTGGTATTTAAAGTGGACTTAAAGCAGCACTAGGTTACTTTTCTTTTTTTTGCTCTCGGGGTCCCCCTACAGTTGGGAAACAGTATTGTCCTCTACTACTGTCGTAAACTCTGTCATACATGCACGTCCATTTGTTGACAACCATGATAGCCCTGAACACTGTAGGAGTTCACATGCAGGTGTTCTGCTTGTGTCGCGTGTGAAATGTCTTCATCCAGGTACAGTGGCATATATTTCAGCATGTCATATGAATATAATTTCATGGGTTTTATTTTTTTTCAAACGACAAATGATCGTGATGCTTACGTTTACAAGCCAGCGTCATTATAGTAGCCTAGTCTATTGGTTACCGTTTTACTGAATCTATATGATACTTCAATGCAATGTTTGAGTGGTAGATATAATAACCATATATCGTCAATATTATAATATCAAGCTACCATAGATGAATCTGCAAATTTTACAAATCGATTTATTATAGCTTGAGGCAAGACAAATAAACAAATATCACAGACATGTTAGGTATCCTAAAATATTATTTTGTGCATCTTATATATTTACTTGAAAGAATGTAGCCCCTACCAAACTTGTACACGCCCTTTAGACATAGGCTTTCATTTGATATTTGAAAGTCCGCATCGGTCGAGCATAGGGTTGCCACCTTTGAAGTGTGAAAAACCGGGACACAGATTATTATTATTTTTTGTGGTCTGAGTCTGAGTTGTAGGTTGTAAATAGTATTTTCTTTGACACTGGTGGCTCATCCGACTTTGTTGTGTTATCCTCATAGACAGTGGTTATCCTCCTCGTCCGTCTCTCTCCCCATTTCACACAATAGATGTAAATAGACATATTTTAAAAAGCTATCTAGCAACTAAACTCACACTGTATCATCTTGGATGTGTGTTGATGCGCGCGCGCGACCGACCGACAGCACAGGCAGTTGCTAGGCGATAAGTTGAGCTTCTAATCAAATAAAAGTAAACGCCTGGCATTGGCCAATCCACTGTTTTACCCGTTTTTACCATGTTTTTTACCCGTTTACGGACACAGGATTGGATGTACTGTACACAACTATGAAGAAAACACAGTAACAGTAGACGGAAACGGTTTAATTTGAAACCAGGAAATTCTACTTTAGAAGTACATTTTCACAAAAAAACGGGACAATTCGTGTCCCGGGAAAGAATATGAATTTTCTGGGACTGTCGCTCAAAAAAGAGAATAATCCCTGGAAAACCGGGACGGGTGGCATCGGGCACCCCTCCTCCTCCTTCAGCTCACGCCAGCGAGGAAACGCTGGCCCAATGTTGATCCTCGTTCTGCCTTTAATGCGATCACTTTCTCGTTTCCTCTTTTTGCTTTCCTCCGACAAAACCTTTGCTTTCTTGCTTTTCTGTGCTGCTTCGGCCATGACTATAACATTTGGCAAACAAACGCTAGTTTGGCTCGCACGTCCGATTTTAAGGAAGTGGGGGTGGTGGTGGAAGTGACGTATATACCGTGAAGCAGTCGAATTTTGTAGTTCTCTTTGTTCGCCGGTTACTACCCGAAACCCGAAGTTTAAAAGTACGATTAAAAACGCTACAGACCCCGTCAGGCTATGGCAGACGTGTCATTCAACCTAGTGTAAGTCGATGTACCATCACAAGAGACTTGGAAATATATTATTAAGGTTGAAAAGTTACCTGGTGCTGCTTTAAAACCTCTTTTTAGTTGTGATAGTGTCTCAGTCCAAATTACATTTACACTGCATGGTGTTTTATGAATCATATAAAATTGATGAGGATGAAGCTTGTAACGATTCTAGCTCAAATAAAGGGAATATCATTTTAATAACTGATCACAAATATGATCAGGAATCGTATACAGAGATTAAATTACCCATAAAGGGAATACGTTGCCGATGTATCTGTATGGACAATTAAATACAACGGATTATAAATCAATGATCCATATGTAACCCGTGTCTCAGGTTAGTGCAACTGTAAAAGCCGGCTATTTCGGCCCAACTTCCGGTTTCCAAATAGCCGGTAAAGGACGTGCGTGTCTTTCCAGCGTCTCAAAGGAATTTTGGTTACAGTATTTTTGAATTGCTAAAACACTAAAATCCATTCTCTGAACCCAATGCTCAGTGGCCTATCCCCATTTGTCGAATCAGTCACTTTGTAGGCAAAACCTTAAACAAGTTCAGGTAGTTAAGACACTGTTTGCAAATGTCATCCACTCTTTTTGCAAAACTCTAAACACATTCCTACTCACTAAAACACATTTTGCACTGTGTTGCAAAATGGTAAATACATGTGGCAAAAGTTAAACACAACTACAACACAGCTGTCATCGTTTACACACAACAACTCAAAATTGTTCACACTTGTTTCTAATGATGTGATCAAATCAGTTGTCTAGAATATAAGCCAGTACAGGTGGCCCAGGTACATTGAGTGTTGATACCACAATGGATGGAAACAATGTGAGAGGAAGAGGAGGAAGATGAGGAAGAGGAGGAAGATGAGGAAGAGGAGGAAGAGGAGGAAGATGAGGAAGAGGAGGAAGAGGAGGAAGAGGAGGAAGATGATGAAGAGGAGGAAGATGAGGAAGAGGAGGAAGATGAGGAAGAGTTCGAGTAAGAGGTGGTGGACGAGGAGGAAGATTACAAGGACAACGAAGAGCAAGACCAAGAATAGTAATTTCAGATCAAATTCGGGCAACTGTGATAGACCATGTTCTTGTTCATGGAATGACAATGAGGGAAGCAGGACAAAGAGTACAACCCGAAAAGAGTTTTTCTCTGCGTGGCGATGGAAGGTCTATGACCGTAACCCATATACAAGGGTAAATCTTTTACAGGCAATGGATTTGGCCTGTGATGGCATAGGTGTGGAGTGTTGTCAAGGCTGGATCCGGCACACGAGAGGGTTCTTCCCACGTTGCCTAGGAAGGGACAACATTGCATGTGATGTGGACGAAGTCCTCTGGCCGGACCCAGCACGAAGACGGGATGCTGAGGCAGAATGAGTCTCTCCTTGACTTTGATTTTGCAATTGCACAATATTTTGTGTAATACGCTTTTCATTAGGGGCCAAGCACTGAAGGTGCGGGCACCTATTGTATCTGTTCCCGTTCTTATTAGGGGCCAAGCACTGAAAGTGCGGGCACCTATTGTATCTGTTCCCGTTCTTATTAGGGGCCAAGCACTGAAGGTGCGGGCACCTATTGTATCTGTTCCCGTTCTTATTCTTCTTTTTCTTTTTCTTTTTCTTTTTCTTTTTCTTTTTCTTCCGACTGGGCGTCTATGGCAGCCTATAGAACCGTTTGCGGGAAACTTATACAAATTGGCACAGTGATAGAGGACAGCCTGAACTATCACCATAGCGAATTTAGAGTCTCCAACTCATTCCCTCTAGCGCCACCAGCTGTCCAAAGTTTCACTCATGTTTATGCTAATAACTTTTGAACCACAAGGGCTAGAAACAAAATTCTTTTTTCCTCTGATTCCTGAGCTCACGACGATTCGACTACACCCTATGACGTCATTTTCCGTCATAATAGTTTTCCCGCCATTTTGAATTTTCCGAAAAAACTACTTTTTCGAACTCCTCCTAGGCCGTTGCTCCGAATTTCACGAAAAATGAACCAGATCATCTCCAGACCTTGACGACCAAAAGTTATGGAATTCAAGTCGATTCGAATTACCGTTCTCGAATACCGCGCAAATAAATTTTACGTAGCGCTTGCAAAAACAGACGTAAGGCCGTATCTCCACAACGCTTTATCGGATTCAGGCCAAATTTGGTACATGTCATCACAAGCATGACCTGAGGCTACATGCTGCGTTTCGGCGCAGCGCCACCTACTGGTCCGGAGATATGAAGAATTTATGTTTTTGCTTATAACTTCTGAACGGTTTGTCCAAAAATCACAAAAGTGGTCTCGTTAGATTCAGGGTGTCGTGTTGAGTTGACTGATATCCAATTTTCCCATATCGGCCATTTTGTCTGTCGGCCATTTTGAATTATGTGCTAAAATGCTGTATTTTATGAACGCATGAACGTATTGTTACGAAACTCAGTATGGGTCATCAGTACAACGCCCTAAAGGTACTCAAAAATTTATGAGACAGCGCCACCTTTTGGTCAAAAGTTATAATGAAATTTCCAAAAATGCTAATAACTTTTGAATAAATTTGCCTATAGTAATGACACTGATCTCAATAGATTCCTTGGGTTATGCTGAAAACATAGATACCAATTTTGCCATAGTCAGCCAAACTTCCTGTCCGCCATCTTTATTTTCTTTTAAAACCTACTTTTTCGAACTCCTCCTAGACCGAACGTCCGATTTTCACCAAAATCGGATCGTGTCATCTCCAGACCGTGCCGAGTGAAAGTTATGGATTTCGTGTCGATAGACGAAACCGTTTTCGTATACCGCAGTGGCAAATTTGAGGCATGATGCCAAAATGACTATTCAGGCTTTATATCTGCAATGCCTTGACATATTGACACCAAACTTTGTAAGTGTCATTGTCACTTCACTCTGACCACATCACATTAGTTTCGTAATTGCGCCACCTATTGGTCGAAAGTGATAATCCATTAAATCATATTTTTAGTTACTGTATGTGATTTTTCAACAATTTTGCCAAAATTCATCTTTAAATGTCTTCAATTGCTTCTTGCTGCAGTTGGTCTCACGCTCCTAGCCACTTTGGCATGTGTTGTCGTCTTGCTTGCGCTTGGCCCCGGTGATTGCTGCTTGCAGCTATATTTCTTCTTCTTTTTCTTCCGACTGGGCGTCTATGGCAGCCCATAGAAGCGTATGCGGGAAAGTTGTTTTGGTTTGACATTCTGATAGAGGACAGTCCCAACATCAAATACACCAATTTTGGTGTTTCTAACTCATTCCCTCTAGCGCCACCACCTGTCCAAAGTTTCAGAAATTGTATGCTAATAACTTTTGAACCGTAAGGCCTATCAACAAAATTCTTTTTTCCTCTGATTCCTGAGCTCATGGCGATTCGATTGCACCCTATGACGTCATTTTCCGTCATAATAGTTTTCCCGCCATTTTGAATTTTCCGAAAAACCTACTTTTTCGAACTCCTCCTAGGCCGTTGCTCCGAATTTCACGAAAAATGAACCAGATCATCTCCAGACCTTGAGGACCAAAAGTTATGGAATTCAAGTTGATTCGAATTACCGTTCTCGAATACCGCGCAAATAAATTTTACGTAGCGCTTGCAAAAACAGACGTAAGGCCGTATCTCCACAACGCTTTATCGGATTCAGACCAAATTTGGTACATGTCATCACAAGCATGACCTGAGGCTACATGCTGCGTTTCGGCGCAGCGCCACCTACTGGTCCGGAGATATGAAGAATTTATATTTTTGCTTATAACTTCTGAACGGTTTGTCCAAAAATCACAAAAGTGGTCTCGTTAGATTCAGGGCATCGTGCTGAGTCGACTGATATCCAATTTTCCCATATCGGCCATTTTGGCTGTCGGCCATTTTGAATTATCTGCTAAAATGCTGTATTTTATGAACGCATGAACGTATCGTTACGAAACTCAGTATGGGTCATCAGTACAACGCCCTAAAGGTACTCAAAAATTTATGAGACAGCGCCACCTTTTGGTCAAAAGTTATAATGAAATTTCCAAAAATGCTAATAACTTTTGAATAAATTAGCCTATAGTAATGACACTGATCTCAATAGATTCCTTGGGTTATGCTGAAAACATAGATACCAATTTTGCCATAGTCAGCCAAACTTCCTGTCCGCCATCTTTATTTTGTTTTAAAACCTACTTTTTCGAACTCCTCCTAGACCGAACGTCCGATTTTCACCAAAATCGGATCGTGTCATCTCCAGACCGTGCCGAGTAAAAGTTATGGATTTCGTGTCGATAGACGAAACCGTTTTTGTATACCGCAGTGGCAAATTTGAGGCATGATGCCAAAATGACTATTCAGGCTTTATATCTGCAATGCCTTGCCATATTGACACCAAACTTTGTATATGTCATTGTCACTTCACTCTGACCACATCACATCAGTTTCGTAACTGCGCCACCTATTGGTCGAAAGTGATAATCATATTTTTAGTTAATGTATGTGATTTTTCAACCATTTTGCCAAAATTCTTCTTTAAATGTCTTCAATTGCTCCTAGCTGCAGTTGGTCTCACACTCCCAGCCACTTTGGCATGTCTTGTCGTCTTGCTTGCGCTTGGCCCCGGTGATTGCTGCTTGCAGCTATATTTATTCTTCCGTTTCTTCTTCCGCCATTGAAGTCTATGGCAGCCCTATGAACCGCTTGCGGGAAAGTTGATTTTATTTGACATTCTGATAGAGGACAGTCCCAACATTAAATACACCAATTTTGGTGTCTCCAACTCATTCCCTCTAGCGCCACCAACAGTCCAAAGTTTCACTCATGTCTATGCTGATAACTTTTGAACCGTAAGGGCTAGAATCAAAATTCTTTTTTCCTCTGATTCCTGAGCTCACGACGATTCGATTGCACCCTATGACGTCATTTTCCGTCATAATAGTTTTCCCGCCATTTTGAATTTTCCAAAAAACCTACTTTTTCGAACTCCTCCTAGGCCGTTGCTCCGAATTTCACGAAAATTGAACCAGATCAACTCCAGACCATGACGACAAAAAGTTATGGAATTCAAGTTGATTCGAATTACCGTTCTCGAATACCGCGCAAATAAATTTTACGTAGCGCTTGCAAAAACAGACGTAAGGCCGTATCTCCACAACGCTTTATCGGATTCAGACCAAATTTGGTACATGTCATCACAAGCATGACCTGAGGCTACATGCTGCGTTTCGGCGCAGCGCCACCTACTGGTCCGGAGATATGAAGAATTTATATTTTTGCTTATAACTTCTGAACGGTTTGTCCAAAAATCACAAAAGTGGTCTCGTTAGATTCAGGGCATCGTGCTGAGTCGACTGATATCCAATTTTCCCATATCGGCCATTTTGGCTGTCGGCCATTTTGAATTATGTGCTAAAATGCTGTATTTTATGAACGCATGAACGTATCGTTACGAAACTCAGTATGGGTCATCAGTACAACGCCCTAAAGGTACTCAAAAATTTATGAGACAGCGCCACCTTTTGGTCAAAAGTTATAATGAAATTTCCAAAAATGCTAATAACTTTTGAATAAATTTGCCTATAGTAATGACACTGATCTCAATAGATTCCTTGGGTTATGCTGAAAACATAGATACCAATTTTGCCATAGTCAGCCAAACTTCCTGTCCGCCATCTTTATTTTCTTTTAAAACCTACTTTTTCGAACTCCTCCTAGACCGAAGGTCCGATTTTCACCAAAATCGAATCGTGTCATCTCCAGACCGTGCCGAGTAAAAGTTATGGATTTCGTGTCGATAGACGAAACCGTTTTCGTATACCGCAGTGGCAAAGTTGAGGCATGATGCCAAAATGACTATTCAGGCTTTATATCTGCAATGCCTTGACATATTGACACCAAACTTTGTAAGTGTCATTGTCACTTCACTCTGACCACATCACATCAGTTTCGTAACTGCGCCACCTATTGGTCGAAAGTGATAATCATATTTTTAGTTAATGTATGTGATTTTTCAACCATTTTGCCAAAATTCATCTTTAAATGTCTTCAATTGCTCCTTGCTGCAGTGGGTCTCACACTCCCAGCCACTTTGGCATGTCTTGTCGTCTTGCTTGCGCTTGGCCCCGGTGATTGCTGCTTGCAGCCATATTTAGGGGCCAAGCACTGAAAGTGCGGAGGCACCTATTGTTTTTGTTGGCGTTCTTATTATTATTTAGGGGCCAAGCACTGAAGGTGCGGGCACCTATTGTATCTGTTCCCGTTCTTATTCTTCTTTTTCTTTTTTTTCTTTTTCTTTTTCTTCCGACTGGGCGTCTATGGCAGCCTATAGAACCGTTTGCGGGAAACTTATGAAAATTGGCACAGTGATAGAGGACAGCCTGAACTATCACCATAGCAAATTTGGAGTCTCCGACTCATTCCCTCTAGCGCCACCAGCTGTCCAAAGTTTCACTCATGTTTATGCTAATAACTTTTGAACCACAAGGGCTAGAAACAAAATTCTTTTTTCCTCTGATTCCTGAGCTCATGACGATTCGACTGCACCCTATGACGTCATTTTCCGTCATAATAGTTTTCCCGCCATTTTGAATTTTCCAAAAAACCTACTTTTTCGAACTCCTCCTAGGCCGTTGATCCGAATTTCACGAAAAATGAACCAGATCATCTCCAGACCTTGACGACCAAAAGTTATGGAATTCAAGTTTATTCGAATTACCGTTCTCGAATACCGCGCAAATAAATTTTACGTAGCGCTTGCGAAAACAGACGTAAGGCCGTATCTCCACAACGCTTTGTTGGATTCAGACCAAATTTGGTACATGTCATCACAAGCATGACCTGAGGCTACATGCTGCGTTTCGGCGCAGCGCCACCTACTGGTCCGGAGATATGAAGAATTTATGTTTTTGCTTATAACTTCTGAACGGTTTGTCCAAAAATCACAAAAGTGGTCTCGTTAGATTCAGGGCGTCGTGTTGAGTTGACTGATATCCAATTTTCCCATATCGGCCATTTTGGCTGTCGGCCATTTTGAATTATGTGCTAAAATGCTGTATTTTATGAACGCATGAACGTATCGTTACGAAACTCAGTATGGGTCATCAGTACAACGCCCTAAAGGTACTCAAAAATTTATGAGACAGCGCCACCTTTTGGTCAAAAGTTATAATGAAATTTCCAAAAATGCTAATAACTTTTGAATAAATTTGCCTATAGTAATGACACTGATCTCAATAGATTCCTTGGGTTATGCTGAAAACATAGATACCAATTTTGCCATAGTCAGCCAAACTTCCTGTCCGCCATCTTTATTTTCTTTTAAAACCTACTTTTTCGAACTCCTCCTAGACCGAACGTCCGATTTTCACCAAAATCGGATCGTGTCATCTCCAGACCGTGCCGAGTAAAAGTTATGGATTTCGTGTCGATAGACGAAACCGTTTTTGTATACCGCAGTGGCAAATTTGAGGCATGATGCCAAAATGACTATTCAGGCTTTATATCTGCAATGCCTTGCCATATTGACACCAAACTTTGTATATGTCATTGTCACTTCACCCTGACCACATCACATCAGTTTCGTAACTGCGCCACCTATTGGTCGAAAGTGATAATCATATTTTTAGTTAATGTATGTGATTTTTCAACCATTTTGCCAAAATTCATCTTTAAATGTCTTCAATTGCTCCTTGCTGCAGTTGGTCTCTCACTTCCAGCCACTTTGGCATGTCTTGTCGTCTTGCTTGCGCTTGGCCCCGGTGATTGCTGCTTGCAGCTATATTTAGGGGCCAAGCACTGAAGGTGCGGGCACCTATTGTATCTGTTCCCGTTCTTATTCTTCTTTTTCTTTTTTTTCTTTTTCTTTTTCTTCCGACTGGGCGTCTATGGCAGCCTATAGAACCGTTTGCGGGAAACTTATGAAAATTGGCACAGTGATAGAGGACAGCCTGAACTATCACCATAGCAAATTTGGAGTCTCCGACTCATTCCCTCTAGCGCCACCAGCTGTCCAAAGTTTCACTCATGTTTATGCTAATAACTTTTGAACCACAAGGGCTAGAAACAAAATTCTTTTTTCCTCTGATTCCTGAGCTCACGACGATTCGACTGCACCCTATGACGTCATTTTCCGTCATAATAGTTTTCCCGCCATTTTGAATTTTCCAAAAAACCTACTTTTTCGAACTCCTCCTAGGCCGTTGATCCGAATTTCACGAAAAATGAACCAGATCATCTCCAGACCTTGACGACCAAAAGTTATGGAATTCAAGTTTATTCGAATTACCGTTCTCGAATACCGCGCAAATAAATTTTACGTAGCGCTTGCGAAAACAGACGTAAGGCCGTATCTCCACAACGCTTTGTTGGATTCAGACCAAATTTGGTACATGTCATCACAAGCATGACCTGAGGCTACATGCTGCGTTTCGGCGCAGCGCCACCTACTGGTCCGGAGATATGAAGAATTTATGTTTTTGCTTATAACTTCTGAACGGTTTGTCCAAAAATCACAAAAGTGGTCTCGTTAGATTCAGGGCGTCGTGTTGAGTTGACTGATATCCAATTTTCCCATATCGGCCATTTTGGCTGTCGGCCATTTTGAATTATGTGCTAAAATGCTGTATTTTATGAACGCATGAACGTATCGTTACGAAACTCAGTATGGGTCATCAGTACAACGCCCTAAAGGTACTCAAAAATGTATGAGACAGCGCCACCTTTTGGTCAAAAGTTATAATGAAATTTCCAAAAATGCTAATAACTTTTGAATATATTTGCCTATAGTAATGACACTGATCTCAATAGATTCCTTGGGTTATGCTGAAAACATAGATACCAATTTTGCCATAGTCAGCCAAACTTCCTGTCCGCCATCTTTATTTTCTTTTAAAACCTACTTTTTCGAACTCCTCCTAGACCGAACGTCCGATTTTCACCAAAATTGGATCGTGTCATCTCCAGACCGTGCCGAGTAAAAGTTATGGATTTCGTGTCGATAGACGAAACCGTTTTCGTATACCGCAGTGGCAAAGTTGAGTCATGATGCCAAAATGACTATTCAGGCTTTATATCTGCAATGCCTTGACATATTGACACCAAACTTTGTATGTGTCATTGTCACTTCACTCTGACCACATCACATCAGTTTCGTAACTGCGCCACCTATTGGTCGAAAGTGATAATCATATTTTTAGTTATTGTATGTGATTTTTCAACCATTTTGCCAAAATTCATCTTCAAATGTCTTTAATTGCTCCTTGCTGCAGTGGGTCTCACACTCCCAGCCACTTTGGCATGTCTTGTCGTCTTGCTTGCGCTTGGCCCCGGTGATTGCTGCTTGCAGCTATATTTAGGGGCCAAGCACTGAAGGTGCGGGCACCTATTGTATCTGTTCCCGTTCTTATTCTTCTTTTTAGGGGCCAAGCACTGAAGGTGCGGGCACCTATTGTATCTGTTCCCGTTCTTATTCTTCTTCTTTTTCTTTTTAGGGGCCAAGCACTGAAAGTGCGGAGGCACCTATTGTTTTCGTTCCGGTTCTTATTATTATTATTATTATTATTATTATTCTGCTTCTTCCGACTGGGCGTCTATGGCAGCCCATAGAAGCGTATGCGGGAAAGTTGTTCCGGTTTGACATTCTGATAGAGGACATTCCCAACAGTAATTGCACCAATTTTGGTGTCTCTAACTCATTCCCTCTAGCGCCACCACCTGTCCAAAGTTTCACTTATATTATGCTAATAACTTTTAAACCGTAAGGCCTATCAACAAAATTCTTTTTTCCTCTGATTCCTGAGCTCACGACGATTCGACTGGACCCTATGACGTCATTTTCCGTCATAAAAATATGGCCGCCATTTTGAATTGTCCAAAAAACCTTCTTTTGCGAACTCGTCCTGGACGGTTTGTCCGATTTGCACCAAAATTGCACCAGATCATCTTCAGGCTGTGGGGACAAAAAGTTATGGAATTCAAGTTGATTCGTCAAACCGTTTTCGATAAACGCGCAAACAAATTTTACGTAGCGCTTGCGAAAACAGACATAAGGCTGTATCTCCGCATCGCTTAATCGTATTCAAACCAAACTTCCTACATGTCATCACAAGCATGACTTGAGGCTACATGCTGCGTTTCGGCGCAGCGCCACCTACTGGTCTGGAGATATGAAAAAAGGCTATTTTTGCTTATAACTTCTGAACGGTTTGTCCAAAAATCACAAAAGTGGTCTCGATAGATTCAGGGCGTCATGTTGAGTTGACTGATATCCAATTTTTCCATATCGGCCATTTTGGCTGTCGGCCATTTTGAATTATGTGCTAAAATGCTGTATTTTATGAACGCATGAACGTATCGTTACGAAACTCAGTATGGGTCATCAGTACAAAGCCCTAAAGGTACTCAAAAGATTATGAGACAGCGCCACCTTTTGGTCAAAAGTTATAATGAAATTTCCAAAAATGCTAATAACTTTTGAATAAATTTGCCTATAGTAATGACACTGATCTCAATAGATTCCTTGGGTCATGCTGAAAACATAGATACCAATTTTGCCATAGTCAGCCAAACTTCCTGTCCGCCATCTTTATTTTCTTTTAAAACCTACTTTTTCGAACTCCTCCTAGACCGAACGTCCGATTTTCACCAAAATCGGATCGTGTCATCTCCAGACTGTGCCGAGTAAAAGTTATGGATTTCGTGTCGATAGACAAAACCGTTTTCGTATACCGCAGTGGCAAAGTTGAGGCATGATGCCAAAATGACTATTCAGGCTTTATATCTGCAATGCCTTGACATATTGACACCAAACTTTGTATGTGTCATTGTCACTTCACTCTGACCACATCACATCAGTTTCGTAACTGCGCCACCTATTGGTCGAAAGTGATAATCATATTTTTAGTTATTGTATGTGATTTTTCAACCATTTTGCCAAAATTCATCTTCAAATGTCTTTAATTGCTCCTTGCTGCAGTGGGTCTCACACTCCCAGCCACTTTGGCATGTCTTGTCGTCTTGCTTGCGCTTGGCCCCGGTGATTGCTGCTTGCAGCTATATTTTTTCTTTTTTTTCTTCCGACTGGGCGTCTATGGCAGCCTATAGAACCGTTTGCGGGAAACTTATACAAATTGGCACAGTGATAGAGGACAGCCTGAACTATCACCATAGCAAATTTGGAGTCTCCAACTCATTCCCTCTAGCGCCACCAGCTGTCCAAAGTTTCACTCATGTTTATGCTAATAACTTTTGAACCACAAGGGCTAGAAACAAAATTCTTTTTTCCTCTGATTCCTGAGCTCATGACGATTCGACTGCACCATATGACGTCATTTTCCGTCATAATAGTTTTCCCGCCATTTTGAATTTTTCGAAAAACCTACTTTTTCGAACTCCTCCTAGGCCGTTGCTCCGAATTTCACGAAAAATTAACCAGATCATCTCCAGACCTTGCCGACAAAAAGTTATGGAATTCAAGTTGATTCGAATAACCGTTCTCGAATACCGTGCAAATACATTTTACGTAGCGCTTGCGAAAACAGACGTAAGGCCGTATCTCCACAACGCTTTATCGGATTCAGACCAAATTTGGTACATGTCATCACAAGCATGACTTGAGGCTACATGCTGCGTTTCGGCACAGCGCCACCTACTGGTCCGGAGATATGAAGAATTTATGTTTTTGCTTATAACTTCTGAACGGTTTGTCCAAAAATCATAAAAGTGGTCTCGTTAGATTCAGGGCGTCATGCTGAGTTGACTGATATCCAATTTTCCCATATCGGCCATTTTGGCTGTCGGCCATTTTGAATTATGTGCTAAAATGCTGTATTTTATGAACGCATGAACGTATCGTTACGAAACTCAGTATGGGTCATCAGTACAACGCCCTAAAGGTACTCAAAAATTTATGAGACAGCGCCACCTTTTGGTCAAAAGTTATAATGAAATTTCCAAAAATGCTAATAACTTTTGAATAAATTTGCCTATAGTAATGACACTGATCTCAATAGATTCCTTGGGTTATGCTGAAAACATAGATACCAATTTTGCCATAGTCAGCCAAACTTCCTGTCCGCCATATTTATTTTCTTTTAAAACCTACTTTTTCGAACTCCTCCTAGACCAAACGTCCGATTTTCACCAAAATCGGATCGTGTCATCTCCAGACCATGCCGAGTAAAAGTTATGGATTTCGTGTCGATAGACGAAACCGTTTTCATATACCGCAGTGGCAAAGTTGAGGCATGATGCCAAAATGACTATTCAGGCTTTAATATATGCAATGCCTTGACATATTGACACAAAACTTTGTATGTGTCATTGTCACTTCACTCTGACCACATCACATTAGTTTCGTAACTGCGCCACCTATTGGTCGAAAGTGATAATCATATTTTTTGTTATTGTATGTGATTTTTCAACCATTTTGCCAAAATTCATCTTTAAATGTCTTCAATTGCTCCTTGCTGCAGTTGGTCTCTCACTTCCAGCCACTTTGGCATGTCTTGTCGTCTTGCTTGCGCTTGGCCCCGGTGATTGCTGCTTGCAGCTATATTTCTTTTTCTTTTTCTTCCGACTGGGCGTCTATGGCAGCCTATAGAACCGTTTGCGGGAAACTTATACAAATTGGCACAGTGATAGAGGACAGCCTGAACTATCACCATAGCAAATTTGGAGTCTCCAACTCATTCCCTCTAGCGCCACCAGCTGTCCAAAGTTTCACTCATGTTTATGCTAATAACTTTTGAACCACAAGGGCTAGAAACAAAATTCTTTTTTCCTCTGATTCCTGAGCTCATGACGATTCGATTGCACCCTATGACGTCATTTTCCGTCATAATAGTTTTCCCGCCATTTTGAATTTTCCGAAAAACCTATTTTTTTCGAACTCCTCCTAGGCCGTTGCTCCGAATTTCACGAAAAATGAACCAGATCACCTCCAGACCTTGACGACCAAAAGTTATGGAATTCAAGTTGATTCGAATTACCGTTCTCGAATACCGCTCAAATAAATTTTACGTAGCGCTTGCGAAAACCGACGTAAGGCCGTATCTCCACAACGCTTTATCGGATTCAGACCAAATTTGGTACATGTTATCGCAAGCATGACTTGAGGCTACATGCTGCGTTTCGGCGCAGCGCCACCTACTGGTCCGGAGATATGAAGAATTTATGTTTTTGCTTATAACTTCTGAACGGTTTGTCCAAAAATCACAAAAGTGGTCTCGTTAGATTCAGGGCGTCGTGCTGAGTTGACTGATATCCAATTTTTCCATATCGGCCATTTTGGCTGTCGGCCATTTTGAATTATGTGCTAAAATGCTGTATTTTATGAACGCTTGAACGTATCATTACGAAACTCAGTATGAGTCATCAGTACAACGCCCTAAAGGTACTCAAAAATTTATGAGACAGCGCCACCTTTTGGTCAAAAGTTATAATGAAATTTCCAAAAATGCTAATAACTTTTGAATAAATTTGCCTATAGTAATGACACTGGTCTCAATAGATTCCTTGGGTTATGCTGAAAACATAGATACCAATTTTGCCATAGTCAGCCAAACTTCCTGTCTGCCATCTTTATTTTCTTTTAAAACCTACTTTTGCGAACTCCTCCTAGACCGAACGTCCGATTTTCACCAAAATCGGATCGTGTCATCTCCAGACCGTGCCGAGTAAAAGTTATGGATTTCGTGTCGATAGACAAAACCGTTTTCGTATACCGCAGTGGCAAAGTTGAGGCATGATGCCAAAATGACTATTCAGGCTTTATATCTGCAATGCCTTGACAGATTGACACCAAACTTTGTATGTGTCATTGTCACTTCACTCTGACCACATCACATCAGTTTCGTAACTGCGCCACCTACTGGTCGAAAGTGATAATCATATTTTTAGTTAATGTATGTGATTTTTCAACCATTTTGCCAAAATTCATCTTTAAATGTCTTCAATTGCTCCTTGCTGCAGTTGGCCTCACACTCCCAGCCACTTTAGCATGTCTCGTCGTCTGCTTTTGCGCTTGGCCCCGTGATGGCTGCTTGTTCTTCTTTTTCTTTTTCTTCTTCCGACTGGGCGTCTATGGCAGCCTATAGAACCGTTTGCGGGAAACTTATGAAAATTGGCACAGTGATAGAGGACAGCCTGAACTATCACCATAGCAAATTTGGAGTCTCCAACTCATTCCCTCTAGCGCCACCAGCTGTCCAAAGTTTCACTCATGTTTATGCTAATAACTTTTGAACCACAAGGGCTAGAAACAAAATTCTTTTTTCCTCTGATTCCTGAGCTCATGACGATTCGAATGCATCATATGACGTAATTTTCCGTCATATTAGTTTTCCCGCCATTTTGAATTTTCCGAAAAACCTACTTTTTCGAACTCCTCCTAGGCCGTTGCTCCTAATTTCACGAAAAATGAACCAGATCATCTCCAGACCTTGACAACCAAAAGTTATGGAATTCAAGTTGATTCGAATTACCGTTCTCGAATACCGCGCAAATAAATTTTACGTAGCGCTTGCAAAAACAGACGTAAGGCCGTATCTCCACAACGCTTTATCGGATTCTGACCAAATTTGGTATATGTCATCACAAGCATGACTTGAGGCTACATGCTGCGTTTCGGCGCAGTGCCACCTACTGGTCCGGAGATATGAATAATTTATGTTTTTGCTTATAACTTCTGAACGGTTTGTCCAAAAATCACAAAAGTGGTCTCGTTAGATTCAGGGCGTCTTACTGAGTTGACTGATATTCAATTTTCCCATATCGGCCATTTTGGCTGTCGGCCATTTTGAATTATGTGCTAAAATGCTGTATTTTATGAACGCATGAACGTATCGTTACGAAACTCAGTATGGGTCATCAGTACAACGCCCTAAAGGTACTCAAAAATTTATGAGACAGCGCCACCTTTTGGTCAAAAGTTATAATGAAATTTCCAAAAATGCTAATAACTTTTGAATAAATTTGCCTATAGTAATGACACTGATCTCAATAGATTCCTTGGGTTATGCTGAAAACATAGATACCAATTTTGCCATAGTCAGCCAAACTTCCTGTCCGCCATCTTTATTTTCTTTTAAAACCTACTTTTTCGAACTCCTCCTAGACCGAACGTCCGATTTTCACCAAAATCGGATCGTGTCATCTCCAGACCGTGCCGAGTAAAAGTTATGGATTTCCTGTCGATAGACGAAACCGTTTTTGTATACCGCAGTGGCAAATTTGAGGCATGATGCCAAAATGACTATTCAGGCTTTATATCTGCAATGCCTTGCCATATTGACACCAAACTATGTATATGTCATTGTCACTTCACTCTGACCACATCACATCAGTTTCGTAACTGCGCCACCTATTGGTCGAAAGTGATAATCATATTTTTAGTTAATGTATGTGATTTTTCAACCATTTTGCCAAAATTCTTCTTTAAATGTCTTCAATTGCTCCTAGCTGCAGTTGGTCTCACACTCCCAGCCACTTTGGCATGTCTTGTCGTCTTGCTTGCGCTTGGCCCCGGTGATTGCTGCTTGTAGCTATTTAGGGGCCAAGCACTGAAGGTGCGGGCACCTATTGTATCTGTTCCCGTTCTTATTCTTCTTTTTCTTTTTCTTTTTCTTTTTTTTCTTTTTCTTCCGACTGGGCGTCTATGGCAGCCTATAGAACCGTTTGCGGGAAACTTATACAAATTGGCACAGTGATAGAGGACAGCCTGAACTATCACCATAGCAAATTTGGAGTCTCCAACTCATTCCCTCTAGCGCCACCAGCTGTCCAAAGTTTCACTCATGTTTATGCTAATAACTTTTGAACCACAAGGGCTAGAAACAACATTCTTTTTTCCTCTGATTCCTGAGCTCACGACGATTCGATTGCACCCTATGACGTCATTTTCCGTCATAATAGTTTTCCCGCCATTTTGAATTTTCCGAAAAACCTACTTTTTCGAACTCCTCCTAGGCCGTTGCTCCGAATTTCACGAAAAATGAACCAGATCATCTCCAGACTATGACGACCAAAAGTTATGGAATTCAAGTTGATTCGAATTACCGTTCTCGAATACCGCGCAAATAAATTTTACGTAGCGCTTGCAAAAACAGACGTAAGGCCGTATCTCCACAACGCTTTATCGGATTCAGACCAAATTTGGTACATGTCGTCACAAGCATGACCTGAGGTTACTTGCTGCGTTTCGGCGCAGCGCCACCTACTGGTCCGGAGATATGAATAATTTATATTTTTGCTTATAACTTCTGAACGGTTTGTCCAAAAATCACAAAAGTGGTCTCGTTAGATTCAGGACGTCATATTGAGTTGACTGATATCCAATTTTCCCATATCGGCCATTTTGGCTGTCGGCCATTTTGAATTATGTGCTAAAATGCTGTATTTTATGAACGCATGAACGTATCGTTACGAAACTCAGTATGGGTCATCAGTACAACGCCCTAAAAGTACTCAAACATTTATGAGACAGCGCCACCTTTTGGTCAAAAGTTATAATGAAATTTCCAAAAATGCTAATAACTTTTGAATAAATTTGCCTATAGTAATGACACTGATCTCAATAGATTCCTTGGGTTATGCTGAAAACATAGATACCAATTTTGCCATAGTCAATCAAAGTTCCTGTCCGCCATCTTTATTTTCTTTTAAAACCTACTTTTTCGAACTCCTCCTAGACCGAACGTCCGATTTTCACCAAAATCGGATCGTGTCATCTCCAGACTGTGCCGAGTAAAAGTTATGGATTTCGTGTCGATAGACAAAACCGTTTTCGTATACCGCAGTGGCAAAGTTGAGGCATGATGCCAAAATGACTATTCAGGCTTTATTTCTGCAATGCCTTGACATATTGACACCAAACTTTGTATGTGTCATTGTCACTTCACTCTGACCACATCACATCAGTTTCGTAACTGCGCCACCTATTGGTCGAAAGTGATAATCATATTTTTAGTTATTGTATGTGATTTTTCAACCATTTTGCCAAAATTCATCTTCAAATGTCTTTAATTGCTCCTTGCTGCAGTGGGTCTCACACTCCCAGCCACTTTGGCATGTCTTGTCGTCTTGCTTGCGCTTGGCCCCGGTGATTGCTGCTTGCAGCTATATTTAGGGGCCAAGCACTGAAAGTGCGGAGGCACCTATTGTTTTCGTTCCGGTTCTTATTATTATTAGGGGCCAAGCACTGAAGGTGCGGGCACCTATTGTATCTGTTCCCGTTCTTATTCTTCTTTTTCTTTTTAGGGGCCAAGCACTGAAAGTGCGGAGGCACCTATTGTTTTCGTTCCGGTTCTTATTATTATTATTATTATTATTATTCTGCTTCTTCCGACTGGGCGTCTATGGCAGCCCATAGAAGCGTATGCGGGAAAGTTGTTCCGGTTTGACATTCTGATAGAGGACATTCCCAACAGTAATTGCACCAATTTTGGTGTCTCTAACTCATTCCCTCTAGCGCCACCACCTGTCCAAAGTTTCACTTATATTATGCTAATAACTTTTAAACCGTAAGGCCTATCAACAAAATTCTTTTTTCCTCTGATTCCTGAGCTCACGACGATTCGACTGGACCCTATGACGTCATTTTCCGTCATAAAAATATGGCCGCCATTTTGAATTGTCCAAAAAACCTTCTTTTGCGAACTCGTCCTAGACGGTTTGTCCGATTTGCACCAAAATTGCACCAGATCATCTTCAGGCTGTGGGGACAAAAAGTTATGGAATTCAAGTTGATTCGTCAAACCGTTTTCGATAAACGCGCAAACAAATTTTACGTAGCGCTTGCAAAAACAGACATAAGGCTGTATCTCCGCATCGCTTAATCGTATTCAAACCAAACTTCCTACATGTCATCACAAGCATGACCTGAGGCTACATGCTGCGTTTCGGCGCAGCGCCACCTACTGGTCTGGAGATATGAAAAAAGGCTATTTTTGCTTATAACTTCTGAACGGTTTGTCCAAAAATCACAAAAGTGGTCTCGATAGATTCAGGGCGTCATGTTGAGTTGACTGATATCCAATTTTTCCATATCGGCCATTTTGGCTGTCGGCCATTTTGAATTATGTGCTAAAATGCTGTATTTTATGAACGCATGAACGTATCGTTACGAAACTCAGTATGGGTCATCAGTACAAAGCCCTAAAGGTACTCAAAAGATTATGAGACAGCGCCACCTTTTGGTCAAAAGTTATAATGAAATTTCCAAAAATGCTAATAACTTTTGAATAAATTTGCCTATAGTAATGACACTGATCTCAATAGATTCCTTGGGTTATGCTGAAAACATAGATACCAATTTTGCCATAGTCAGCCAAACTTCCTGTCCGCCATCTTTATTTTCTTTTAAAACCTACTTTTTCGAACTCCTCCTAGACCGAACGTCCGATTTTCACCAAAATCGGATCGTGTCATCTCCAGACCGTGCCGAGTAAAAGTTATGGATTTCGTGTCGATAGACGAAACCGTTTTCGTATACCGCAGTGGCAAAATTGAGGCATGATGCCAAAATGACTATTCAGGCTTTATATCTGCAATGCCTTGACATATTGACACCAAACTTTGTATGTGTCATTGTCACTTCACTCTGACCACATCACATCAGTTTCGTAACTGCGCCACCTATTGGTCGAAAGTGATAATCATATTTTTAGTTATTGTATGTGATTTTTCAACCATTTTGCCCAAATTCATCTTCAAATGTCTTTAATTGCTCCTTGCTGCAGTGGGTCTCACACTCCCAGCCACTTTGGCATGTCTTGTCGTCTTGCTTGCGCTTGGCCCCGGTGATTGCTGCTTGCAGCTATATTTCTTTTTCTTTTTCTTCTTCCGACTGGGCGTCTATGGCAGCCTATAGAACCGTTTGCGGGAAACTTATACAAATTGGCACAGTGATAGAGGACAGCCTGAACTATCACCATAGCAAATTTGGAGTCTCCAACTCATTCCCTCTAGCGCCACCAGCTGTCCAAAGTTTCACTCATGTTTATGCTAATAACTTTTGAACCACAAGGGCTAGAAACAAAATTCTTTTTTCCTCTGATTCCTGAGCTCACGACGATTCGACTGCACCCTATGACGTCATTTTCCGTCATAATAGTTTTCCCGCCATTTTGAATTTTCCGAAAAACCTACTTTTTCGAACTCCTCCTAGGCCGTTGCTTCGAATTTCACGAAAATTGAACCAGATCATCTCCAGACCATGTCGACAAAAAGTTATGGAAATCAAGTTGATTCGAATAACCGTTCTCGAATACCGCGCAAATAAATTTTACGTAGCGCTTGCGAAAACAGACGTAAGGCTGTATCTCCACAACGCTTTATCGGATTCAGACCAAATTTGGTACATGTCATCACAAGCATGACCTGAGGCTACATGCTGCGTTTCGGCGCAGCGCCACCTACTGGTCCGGAGATATGAAGAATTTATGTTTTTGCTTATAACTTCTGAACGGTTTGTCCAAAAATCACAAAAGTGGTCTCGTTAGATTCAGGGCATCGTGCTGAGTCGACTGATATCCAATTTTCCCATATCGGCCATTTTGGCTGTCGGCCATTTTGAATTATGTGCTAAAATGCTGTATTTTATGAACGCATGAAGGTATCGTTACGAAACTCAGTATGGGTCATCAGTACAAGGCCCTAAAGGTACTCAAAAGATTATGAGACAGCGCCACCTTTTGGTCAAAAGTTATAATGAAATTTCCAAAAATGCTAATAACTTTTGAATAAATTTGCCTATAGTAATGACACTGATCTCAATAGATTCCTTGGGTTATGCTGAAAACATAGATACCAATTTTGCCATAGTCGGTCAAACTTCCTGTCCGCCATCTTTATTTTCTTTTAAAACCTACTTTTTCGAACTCCTCCTAGACCGAACGTCTGATTTTCACCAAAATCGGATCGTGTCATCTCCAGACCGTGCCGAGTAAAAGTTATGGATTTCGTGTCGATAGACAAAACCGTTTTCGTATACCGCAGGAGCAAAGTTGAGGCATGATGCCAAAATGACTATTCAGGCTTTATATCTGCAATGCCTTGACAGATTGACACCAAACTTTGTATGTGTCATTGTCACTTCACTCTGACCACATCACATCAGTTTCGTAATTGCGCCACCTATTGGTCGAAAGTGATAATCATATTTTTAGTTAATGTATGTGATTTTTCAACCATTTTGCCAAAATATATCTTCAAATGTCTTTAATTGCTCCTTGCTGCAGTTTGTCTCACACTTTCAGCCATGTAGGCATATCTCGTCGTCTTGCTTGCGCTTGGCCCCGGTGATTGCTGCTTGCAGCTATATTTCTTCTTTTTTTTCTTCCGACTGGGCGTCTATGGCAGCCCATAGAAGCGTATGCGGGAAAGTTGTTTTGGTTTGACATTCTGATAGAGGACATTCCCAACATCAAATACACCAATTTTGGTGTTTCTAACTCATTCCCTCTAGCGCCACCACCTGTCCAAAGTTTCAGAAATTGTATGCTAATAACTTTTGAACCGTAAGGCCTATCAACAAAATTCTTTTTTCCTCTGATTCCTGAGCTCATGCCGATTCGATTGCACTCTATGACGTCATTTTCCGTCATAATAGTTTTCCCGCCATTTTGAATTTTCCAAAAAACCTACTTTTTCGAACTCCTCCTAGGCCGTTGCTCCGAATTTCACGAAAATTGAACCAGATCAACTTCAGACCATGACGACAAAAAGTTATGGAATTCAAGTTGATTCGAAATACCGTTCTCGAATACCGCGCAAATAAATTTTACGTAGCGCTTGCAAAAACAGACGTAAGGCCGTATCTCCACAACGCTTTATCGGATTCAGACCAAATTTGGTACATGTCATCACAAGCATGACCTGAGGCTACATGCTGCGTTTCGGCGCAGCGCCACCTACTGGTCCGGAGATATGAAGAATTTATATTTTTGCTTATAACTTCTGAACGGTTTGTCCAAAAATCACAAAAGTGGTCTCGTTAGATTCAGGGCATCGTGCTGAGTCGACTGATATCCAATTTTCCCATATCGGCCATTTTGGCTGTCGGCCATTTTGAATTATGTGCTAAAATGCTGTATTTTATGAACGCATGAACGTATCGTTACGAAACTCAGTATGGGTCATCAGTACAACGCCCTAAAAGTACTCAAAAAATTATGAGACAGCGCCACCTTTTGGTCAAAAGTTATAATGAAATTTCCAAAAATGCTAATAACTTTTGAATAAATTTGCCTATAGTAATGACACTGATCTCAATAGATTCCTTGGGTTATGCTGAAAACATAGATACCAATTTTGCCATAGTCAATCAAAGTTCCTGTCCGCCATCTTTATTTTCTTTTAAAACCTACTTTTTCGAACTCCTCCTAGACCGAACGTCCGATTTTCACCAAAATCGGATCGTGTCATCTCCAGACTGTGCCAAGTAAAAGTTATGGATTTCGTGTCGATAGACAAAACCGTTTTCGTATACCGCAGTGGCAAAGTTGAGGCATGATGCCAAAATGACTATTCAGGCTTTATATCTGCAATGCCTTGACATATTGACACCAAACTTTGTATGTGTCATTGTCACTTCACTCTGACCACATCACATCAGTTTCGTAACTGCGCCACCTATTGGTCGAAAGTGATAATCATATTTTTAGTTATTGTATGTGATTTTTCAACCATTTTGCCAAAATTCATCTTCAAATGTCTTTAATTGCTCCTTGCTGCAGTGGGTCTCACACTCCCAGCCACTTTGGCATGTCTTGTCGTCTTGCTTGCGCTTGGCCCCGGTGATTGCTGCTTGTTTAGAGTTGTCTTTGTTCTTTGGGCTTACTTTATTTTTATGCTGAAAATACAGAAATTCAATACTGTATTACTTGCAGTACTTACAGTATGCAATATATTTGCTGTACTGAGTTGTGAATTATTTACTTTTATTTATGGCAAAATTATTTTCTATATCAATACAGTTTTTCTCAAATGCTAAAACACAAAAGCCAATCCTCTAAACCAAATGACCAGTTGTCTAAACACTTTTACTAAATCTAGCCATCATTTTCCAATATCATAAACACATTTCACATGAAGACACAATTCACAAAACACAATCCTCCGTTCTCATAAATCTTTTCCTTGCTAAAACATAAACTTTTTTGTCAGCAGAGGGATAGCAACAGAAAGATGAGTGTTAAAATTTGTACAAAACAAACTAGGTAGCCGAAGATATCGGTTATGCAAACCGGCGGCAGCAAGTCGTTGTCGGTGCTCCACTCTTTTTTTCCAATTTCATATGGATCCAAACCGTTAATAGTACCGATTTTGTCCACATACCGGTCCCTGGCTTCCTTATTTAGTGTATCACGGTAAATTCCGCATCCTTTTCGGGATTTTAACATCTTTTTTCTTTCTTCCAACTCTGCTTCTTCTACTCGTTCCACTTGCTGTAACGTTATGTTTACATTCGCGAGGCCATCAACATGGCCGCCACGCCAAGTATGACGTCACGACGCCCAAGCCCTATAAACAATCCTTTCAAATATATTTGCCGACATATTTAATTCATATCAGATATACACAGTGTAAGTAAGTCAACCATAAAGTTTATTCTTCTCCCAGTTCACCGACCACTTACTTTCATTTATTTCGGGAGAAACGGATTAATTCAGGAAGAAACCAACCCTAGAAGAAGCTTGTCGTTTTATTGTTAACTGTTAAATTACTTTACATCGTCAATCTTTTTTCTCTTGATTTTTTCCTCGCAGCCACACATACTCAGTTGGACACCGCAACATTGTTTAATCCCTTTTCAATGAAAATCTCTAAACTTATATACATTTTTACAAAAGTATCTTTAAAATACAGTGTACTCGACTCGGACTCAAACACAGGACTCGAGACTCGACTCGGACTCGAACTCGGGTAATGGTGACTCGACTTGGACTCGACTCGGACTCTTCTTTGGTGACTCGGACTTGGACTCGGACTCGAACACTGGGACTCGAGACTCGACTCGGACTCGACAGTTGGTGACTCGACTACAACACTCTTCATATGAAACTCTAAATGCCTAATCCTCTGCAGAGATCTAAGAAGATCCATTACTGTAAAGTTTCTAAAAATATGCATTGGCAGTTATGAAACAAAGAACCTTCTCACAAATTGAGCATTGTGTTTTCAATTGTTTTGCTGTAGTGTGTAATGATGTGTATAGTGTTTACATTTTTGAAAGCTTCGAGCTGCTCTTTTGGTGTGAAAGTTTGAGTTTTGAAGTGAGAAGGTGTGGTTGTTTATGTAGCTTTAGAAAAGGGTGTTGTGTTTAGACATTGGGGAACATGGAGGAAACGTTTGTGTTTTAGCATTTGAGAAAAACTGTAAAAAAAAATATCTGTAACTACATGCCCTGGACGCTGTGTTGTCAATTTTTTGATGTAGTGTCTAATGAATGCTGATGAGTGTTTATATATTGACTGGCTGTGTTTATGTTTTGAAAGCATTGTTTGATTTTGAGCACAGATCAAATGGTTTTGAGGCAAGTGTTTGATTTTGCCAGAAGAGTCAGGGGTTTTGTGAATGTAGTTTAAATACTGGGTTTTGTGTTTAAAGTTTTGAGAATATGGGTGAAGGTTTCAAGAAATGTGTTTTAGCAATTGTGAAATACTGTAAATAAGACATGTTCTCATATGCAATTATCTCGTTTTAATCTGACTCCATGAATTAAAAAAGGTTCAATATGCAATAAAAGGTTATGTTTACACTTAAAATAGTTACAACATGGATGTAATGTAATGATAATTTAAACCATTTGTACCCAGCATAAATGTAAAATGTTACGAGAGAGAGAGAGAGAGAGAGAGAGAGAGAGAGAGAGAGAGAGAGAGAGAGAGAGAGAGAGAGAGAGAGAGAGAGAGAGAGAGAGAGAGAAAGGCAGAGCCTTAGCTCTCCTCAGCTCAGCATCCAAAGCAAAGAGGCAGAAGAACATTTGCAATCCTGTTTTGTCATCTCCCCCCGACCATGTGACTAACACTCAGGTGTGAGACATTCAAACTGACCAATCCGATGATCACAACCTCCCTATTGTCCCAAACATCTGGCCTATAGGCCCAGATAACTGCTGTGCTGAAAATGTCTTAGTGAAAAACAAATGTCTTTGTTGCTTTGATTATTTCCAACCTTACAGTACAGTCTGACAAGCAACAATCACAAAATCATGCAGTGTACACCTGGCTTTAGACTAGGTTCTGGCTTCAATAAACGACCGAAAACAGGATGAAAAACAAACTGAAAACAACCTAATAACAGTCATGACAGGCTGACACTGCATTGTAGATTGTAGATTTCATTCTAAAACAAAGTATGTTAATGTGAATTAGTGACATTTTAAATGACATTTCACAGAACTAATCCTCCATTCACCTGCTCTATCCAGAGAGAGAGAGAGAGAGAGAGCACGAGCACCTTGGCACTTCTAGTCAACCTTGTGACGAAAGTGCAAAGATGGCAACTTCTTTCAGGCAGATGTAAAGCTCAAAGGCTTCAGGATAAGTCTGGCAGAGTAGCTACAGTCTGGAACACAAAGAGCAGCCTCAGTGAACATGGCACACACTGTCAAATGGACTAGACTCAGCAAAAGTGTGACACATCCACACTAGATCCACTGACAGGGGCGAGGCAGCCAGAGGATAAAGTTATCCAGACAAACCACACACAATCAGGCTGTTCCATGTGGATAGAGAGGATAATGCAGAACATTTTGAAATAGATGTATGCGTCTGTCTGTTTGTCTATTAAAATAAAAACCCTGAGCAAAGCTTCATAATCAAAATAAGACTTGAAACAAGCATGACTCTTTTGAATTGTCATGTTTGAAATGGGCAAAATGAGCAGTGTTGTAACGTTTACGAAGCACCCAAACGACATATGAAGCCATTACACAAACTGAAGTAAAAAATACTCTAAATCTAACTATAAAACTAAAATAAGTTTCTAAAGAAAATGTTGTCCCATTTCTCAAGAATCACTGATTTGAAAATTGTGATTTATGATTACTGTAACGTATGTCACTAACTTTTCAAAAACGAATATCAATTTATTTGGCTACATTTTGTTTTCTTGTCACTCATGTATCTTGTTTAATTTTAGCTAGGCATACATATCAAGGTGTGTGGTCGGTAAGATTAAAAAAAAAAATGTTTGAAAGAAGTCTCTAATGCTCACCATGACTGCATTTGTTTGATCAAAAATACAATAAAAACAGTAATATGATTGTTAAATATTAAAATGTTTTCTATTTTAATAAATTTTAAGATGTTAATTATTCATGGCAAAGCTGAATTCTCCAATTTTCAGCATCAATTCAGATTTTTTTTATATATATAATTATCAATGTTGAAAACAGTGTGCCGTTTAATTTTGTAATGAAAGTTTAAAAGAACAGCATTTATTTGGAATATAAATATTTTGTAACATTAGGCTACAGATGTCTTATACACTTTTGATCAATTTATTGCGCTGCTAAATAAAGGGTATTCATTTTCTTCTTTTTTTAAATAGGTTACTTTGACAAGCCTACATATTTTTTTTATAATGTTTGATGTCATAACAATAATACAAGTAAAACATTAGTAGGCAAATATACCTACTATTTGATGTTAAAAATCGTAATTATATACTATGCTATACAAAAGTGACAAAACTGTCAGGCAAAATAAATTCAAGAGACCATCTCCTCCACAGCTCATCATCTCAATACTCTCATCTTTCCCTTCCCTTTTCATTGCGTAGATGAAGCGCATGATCCACTTTTCCGTCTTCGCTGAGGGATGTTAGCAACGGATTCACATTCAACCTAAGAGGATAATTTTCGACTTTAAACTAGCGGTGAGAAATCTTTGTTAATTCTGCGTTAATTGTTTTAATAGTTTGCATTGTATCTTTGAATACCATTCGGCTATTGCAGATATCACAGTTGATATATCTAGTGCTCCGCTTGAGACTCTGAAGCCTCGGTGTTTCCTGTGTCGTCTGACCGCTTTTGACAAGCTAGACGGCAGCGATATCATGCGGCCTACTATCGCTGTAGCTTCGTGCTTCTCCTGTACAGAGATGAATGAATAAGCGAATCATGGTTCTTCTTTTCTATTTGCTTATTACTTAAATAACCAATCCTACGTCTTTCTCGTTTTTAACTGTTTCAGTTGTGAGAGTTCAGTCACTATTATTTGGTCGAATGTTTCTAACTAAACTTATTTATTTTCAGGTGTAAGTTAACTAAGTAAATAATGGCTCCTCAACCCGTCATCCGATCAAGACAAATGGAAAAAGCAATAAACGGAATACCAACTCAAGTTGTCTGCACGGAATTCAGCAACTACATTTTTATAGTTTTGACACAGTATGGTAAAATTGGGACACTTGTGTCGATAACACCTGACACAAGGTCTGGTGACATCAGTGTACCCATGTTCACAACTAGAGTACTGCTGGGAAAGGATGAGGTATGTTTTAAAATATGTTTTTGTTGGATTATCAATATGGCAGATAAAATCATCTTTGTATTTCACCATGCGCTTTTTATCTCTTTTGCAGCCTCTTACACACGTCTACGCCAAGAATGTCACAACGTTTGTCTCACAGGAATCAGGCAACCGACCGGTTCTGTTGGGCCTTTCACTTAAAGACAACAGTGCTGAAACTATGAAAACTGTTAAAGATATGATCAAAGGTTGTCAAGTTTGGTGAAAAGGATGCTAACGCACTAGAAAAGGACAAATTACGTATCTGGAGAAAATCTTAGTTGCAATCTGTTGCTACTGCACAAAGCTTAAAATGTTTGAATTTTAAGTTAAAAACAGTACTGTTTAATATCATTACTTTTTGCTTCTGTATAATGGATGTCTTTTAGCTGTCAAAGATTAAAAGTTATATTTTCTTACCTTGAATATTTTGGTGGTGTTTAAATAACTTTGAAAAGGGGCCTGGCTAAACACCTGCACCTTTAGCATCACATGAACTGTCTGCCAAACCATTATAGACTGCAACAATGTCCGTCCATGGTTCTGGAAGTGTTTTTTTTTTTTTATTTCATTCTTTTTGTTAGTCTTTGTTCAAGAGCTATAGGCCATGAACCAAACCAACCAGCTATGATGTGAATCACAACATTAAAAACTTTGCAAGTATTTGAAAATTTGACAAAAAGACAGAGGTATACGACTTTACTTAGCTTCTTCAATGAGAGAAAGAACTACAATCCCATGAAGCATTGTGAACGACATAATCAATATAACAACAATGGAGAAATATATAAACTATTTATTTAAAGATATAGAAACAATATACGTTTAAGTTTATTGCTAAATGCAAAGAGAGACTTGGCTTAATTATGTCATTCGCAGTGTTTCATGGGGTTTAATATAATAGTAATATAATTTTTTACAAAACCGTTGTTAAAAAAAAGTGAAATAATGGAAGTTAATGACTTTAACAAAAGCATACACCATCGATTAACAACCTCTTTCCTCACAGTAGGTCTGCCTTTAAAGTTTTTAAAGTTATTGTTAAACAATTCCTCTAAGGACAAAGTGAAAGGGATTTTTCCCTCCTGAATGCTACTCTACACTATTCCTGTTGGATAATAAATAATTGTTTACAACTAATCACTATTGTATCCAGTGTCAAGCCTCTTATTATGTCAGGTGTCTAATTGACACCAAAAGCAACTATGACATCTCTGAAAAACTTAAATTATATTTATTAGAAAAATCCATAAACTAGAGGTGAAACGATACCTTCATTTCACGATTTGATATATATCACGATACTGAACTCACGATACGATATTATTGCGATACTCCCAAGACATATGATAAAAGGTTAACAAAAAATGTACTGTTGATTAAAATGCTAACTTTGATATTACATTGTGGGTTTAAATGAACAGGTTTGGACTTGGTGCTTGTAATTCAAGGACAATGGTGACACCAGAATAAAAATATTCATGATTCTGAAGCTGACCATTGCATTATTATACATTATAATCAACATTATATAGTAGTTTAATGTAGTACTGACACTAAAACTCTGAAAACATGATTTTTTTCTTATACAGTAATTTCTATTTTGGGTGAACTATCCACGATACGTATTGTTGCATTTTTGTATTGCGATATATTGTGGCACGATATATTGTTACCCTACCATAAACATGCACATCTTGTGTCACAGGGTTTTCAAAATGCCTGCACACATTTTTACCCAATCAGTGATGTATGGGAGCATTTTGACCCCACACAATAACATTGCTGACATTTACACTTAACTGGAGGGTTAATGTGATCTGAGGCTCCTTTTAAATATCACAGTGCCCTAGTTTACCTGAATTAATTCTATATTATTTCTAGCAGTATTCACAGTTATGTTTTCTAAGGTACTTGCTTATGTAGTGAGCTCTATAATAAATGTAACTTTATTAATTGAGATTGCACTAGGAATGGTCTACCTTTGATCAAAAGGTGTTCGTCGCTGCCTGGCATGTCACGTGACCAAAGACTGAAGTCGCAAGCCAAGGTCACATGACCTGGGTGTGCTGTTGTGTCGCGAAGTACGTAATGTTACACCTGCTGAGACGGAACAACAAGTTTTTTGGCGTGGAATCGGGAAAAGGCTTTAGGAAAATAGCCGTGTATATTCTTTGCTTCGGGATTTGTATCACAATCAATAAGATTCCCGTCGCGGCTGTTTTCACCGAGTTGAATGAGTTCCATCAGACCTGTCAATAGTTAAACGAGGAAGTGCGCGCTTGTCTCATCGGTGTCGTCGCGCAGGCCGTGTGTGTCTAGTGTCTACCTATGGCTACAAGTCGCATATTGATCTTTCTGTAAGCACTGATGAATGCAATGCATTTATTATTTTAGTCCCCCTACGATGGTCAGATAAATTTAAGTCACGTGTAACGTTAGGTTTATGATAAAGTGATTTGAGTTTGATCGCACTGAACTTCTCACAGGTGTTGACAGTATCAAGGTAAGTGTTTCAAATATCTGTAACTCGTCTTGCCTTGTGTTACAATAATAGGTTTGATTTAAATGATTGATAGACAGCTTTTCTAACTCGTTTGTCTTAGTTTTAAAAAATGCTACCCAACATATGCTGTAAATTATGAACTCTGACGATCCATTTAGGCTACTTCATGAAAAATCAACATGTAAACCATAGTTTCCGACAGAATACCATGGTAAATGCTGTCGGTAACCATGAAACCAATAACTTGATAGGCTATGAGGCCTTCTTTAAAAAAACGATGTTTATTTTTTTGGTGACGCTAGTCTGTACAAAGGTAACACCGTTTAATTTAGTTAGAAGATAGTAGGCCTAATCATGGTTTCCCTGGTAAATGTTTGTTAAATAAACCATATACCCGACATATACCTTTGTCATTGGAATAGAAATAGTACAATCTATAAATATAGATGGGTTATAATATTTAATTTAGAGAATAAGCATAGTTTAAATGGAGCCAGAAAAATGTATTACAAAAAAAAAATACTACGTTTATTCAGCAAGGATGTAGTAAATTAAAAGTCACCGTAAAAACATGTATAATGTTAACAAATATTTCTGTGAAGCCGGAAATAAAAACGTAGCACAGTTTCCACAAAAAAAATATTTTCTACAGTGATAAATTAGAAATGTTTCTTTAGCAGGAAATCACCATATTAGATTTGTTTCAGCGTTTACTGTGCATGAATAAATTTCATTTTAAAATATACTGGAGTATTTTACTGTATTTGTAATTCAAATAAATGCAGCCTTGTTGAGCAAGCAAAAGAGACTTCATTCAAAAACAGTAAAAAGATTATCGTACTGAGCTCAAACTTTTGAACGGTAGGTTATGAGGAAGTTGTAAATGAAAGTTAAAATAAATATGTATAACTAATGTAATATCAATTAGTTTTAATTAAATTATAAAAAAAAATGTTTTTCTTTTTTCCCCCCACAGATGAATGAGTCCAGAACTACTACAGCTAATTTTAGCTCCCTGTCAGTGGATTCAGATAAAAACATGGATAATTCAGTCCCTTTGTCATCATACTCAATCCTGTCAAATATAACTGGTATGTCTAACATGACCGTAATCAGGACAAGTAATGGAACTGAAAAAGTGGGGGACGACAAGCTCTTCCTCAACACCCCCACTGCTCAAGCCTTGTCCGGCATTTTTGTTTGGTCCGCACTCATCATCACCTGTCATCAGGTAGGCTAATTTACAAGAACTAAATGTCTCTAATGTGTTTGAAGTAGGGCTGGTCGATATTGAAGAAAAATGCGATATGCAATAACTCCTTAAATAATGCGATATTCGATATGCGATACTATAATGCTTAAAGTGTGTAAAATAAACTTAAATTATCTTTCAAATATATTTAAAATGATATAACCTACATGTGTTTCACATTCTTTTTATGACAAGAAAGTGAACATCAGCGTTTTACTGTAGCATAAGAAGTGTTATTTTAACATCAGTGTAAACCACAGAGTTTCAGGTTATCCTACATTAGGTTTATTTAATAAAAGATGCTGAATCATAAAATATAAAAATAAAACATTGCTTAGTTTTCACTGTATGAATTAAATATATCCTGATACTTAATAAAGCTAATACATTTTTTGTCTTTTGTCCATGACCCCATTTATTGCACGCTGTTGCGATATGCATATTTCGATATTTCAATAAATTCGATATATTGTGCAGCCCTAGTTTGAAGACAAGTAATTCATAGAAATCCTTTTACAGCCAACCACTCGCACATCTAGCACACTTTCCGAGGCCATGGAGCTGCTTATTTAGCAACAGAAAGGCATTGCTGCTGCTTTTAAACCAGTACAAGGTATAGCCAGTATGGGGCATGAGGTGAGGAGCAAATCTCAGCATTAAATGGAGTGGCCCAGGGAAAGCTGGAGACACTAATAGCAGTGGTTCATTCAGAGCACACGCAAATAAAAGCAAATAACCTAGGCGGGGAAAACAAAAGCTGTGTTCCACGCCATCTCCTCCCTCATACCTGACCTCAGGCTCATTATCATCTGCAGATCTTGATAATACTATGTCACTTTAGAAGGTTAATCTCTGTTACACAGTCATTAAAAACTACAGCAATAACTAACCCTCCACTCCCTGCTTCCACTGCTTATCGATCATCAGAGATCAATAAATGCCTACCTGTTTGTTCTGAACAGTCATCCATGTTTTCTTTGCTCTAATGTTCTGTTTAGAGCACTGTTAGCCGTCCTTGACCAATCACATTTAACTACGGAGCGGAGTGGTCCCTGTTCCCAGAGTTGATAAGAGTGCTGTGTAAACACAGAAATATGGCTATAGTGTACTCTGGTGATCTAATGCGAGGATACCGTAACCAGTAATACATGTGCCATCTGCAATGTACACTTTAGAAACAGGAACTTTTTTAATGGAAATGATTGTCTCTATGACAAAATGTTACTCAGGCGTGTGTGTGTGTGTGTGTGTGTTAGTGTTAGTGCCTGGCAGTATTTCAAGTGGTCGTTTGTTTTTTATAGCCATTGTAGTTTAGATATAAATCTGTTGGCTCTGTCTTATACACAACGAGTAAAACATTTGGATACACTCGAGTCAACTGAGTTGTTTGATCATGATTAAGAAATATATATTTTGTTTGAAATTAGTGTTAAATAAATTGAGCCAATGTACAGTCAGTACCATTCAAAAGTCTGGGGTTTGCAAGATATTGAATGTTTTGAAAGAATGCTCTCCAAGGCAGTTTTTTTTAAATCAAAAGTACAGTAATACAGTAATAACAGTAATATTGTGAAAGATTATTACAATTTAAAATAACTATTTTCTTTTTGAATATTTTCAATTCCTATGATGGCAAAGCTGAATTTTCAGCTGCCATTCTTATATGCTGATTTTGTTCTCGCTAAACATTTCTTCTTATTATTATTAAATTATCTGTTTAAAAAGCATCCAAGTTGGATACCATGAAGTTGGTTGAGAAAATGTGGGCTAAGGATGGCTATTTTTGTGTTGTTTGTTTGATTTTCATAATTTATTTCTAAAAGAGATTTTTTTTTCTCCAAAATGTGGAAAACAGTCCGATTAAAGTGAGTAGGTGCGTCCAAACATTTGACTGGTAGTATATGTTCACTAGTTTAAAGCAGAAACTACAGCGAGAGCAATATTTGTGTGCCCAGCCTTTGTTTATAGAGGAAGTTCTTTTGTGTTTGATGAAAGACCATCATTCACTAACCTTTACACCAGCTGTATCAGTAAAAGAGCGATAAGGGCCGTTTTTTTTAGATACCAGACTGCTCAATAAGTCTTCCTGCTGAGGCTTGGTCATTTCTTTGTAGATATAAACATGCTGAGCAGTTCTAATTTGCTTTGGTATTTCCATGTCCTTTATATTGTCCTGTTCATTACAGCTGAAAGCGCATCATACCTGAATATCCATTTCTGTCGCATATGAATGAGTTCACTATGCTGCCTATGGCAAGATGAAATCAGTTGGAGGTGGATGAGTTTTGTGTAAAAGTAATTGTCAGGTGAAGTGCCGGCACAGTTTGAATATACCCATCTTGTGTGTCGAATTACCAATTATATTTGCAGACATTGTTCGGTTTTGGGAAAGGTTGAAATCTAATTTCCTTGCTCTTGCTGGTATGTTTTGAATCCCTTTTCATTGCAGCCTATATGACCCATGAAGAAATTTAATATAGAATATGTTTCTCAAGCATCCGTTATGTAATTGAACTACTGGGATTGTACTGATGGAGAGCAGAGGTCAGGAAAGGTATTTCTTCAGCTCTGAATTGCAGCGCCCACAGTGTCCCCGACGGACTTTGATTTGATTGCCTCCAAAGCATCTTGTGTGCCATACGAAAGCCAACACTTCTGAGAAGCTGACGCTTTTGAAGCGGCCAAGCAACGTCGGGATGCTATATAGAGACTGAAAAGGAGTCCCTGTGTCATGGTTTTCCTCTTCAAGTCATAATTAAGTCCAAAAACTGTCTGGTTTTTGTCCCTCAGCCTAGCAGCTGAACGACTCCTCATCCGCGGCTTTGCAAACAGCAACATATGTAAATCCCGAGGAGATTAAAGAAGCCCTCAGGTTTGTTTTAGTATTTCACAGCCTTTCTTGGCTTCTGCAAAAGATTCTCCCGGCGGAGCTTTCCTTACGCTCTGCATACTAAAGGCAGAAATTGAGATTGCGTTCCTAAAACACACTGTTCTGAAATTTGCCTGCAAAACTTTACCATCAGTGCCGGGGATATCAAAGGTGTCTTTGAAAACCAGCTATTTAGAACATAAGCACCTTCTGGGCCAGCCCCTCTTAAGTGAATTGTTATATATGGCACTGACAAGGCGCCAACAGCACTCTTGGGTCTGCCTTTTCTCAGCTCTCTATTTTTTACAAGCTTTATGGTCTTAACGTTGGTGGTACACCTTGTGATTCAGCGGCTCTTGTTTTTGAGGGCCTCACAGCTCCACCAGCAGTTCCTCTCTGCTTCAGACAGGTTGTAATTAGCTTTGGCTCCAATTCTGCGTCAGCCAGCAGACAGTCAATGGCCAGAGCCATTACTGTGAGCGCGGCTCTCTCTCACTGTCAGCTCCGCATTATGGAGTCTGGGAGACTGTGAACTTATTTCCCCTGCAGGCTAGGTGAAATGGAGGACATCAGTTCAGAGAGCAACTCCCCTTGCTTTTCCGAGAGCCCACAAATGCATCAAGCCTCCACCCGTGGAATGAAGGACTCAAATAATCTGATTTCAAATGATTGAGTATCCAAGAGTTTAAAGAGCCCAGCGAATATTGAGCCCCCTTAGTAATATTGTGAAGTTCAAAAGGGACTTTAAGGACAAGCACAGGCATCTAAAGCTCCATAGTATTTTTTTCAAATGTAGATTATAAACTTTGAAACTATATAACTGATATATGCACACATGTGACTCTAGAGTAGTGGCCAAAAGTGATGTCCAGAGGGGATATTTGTGTTTTTGACCCGACACGTTCGATTAAACCATATATATATATTTATAACTTAAATTGTGAAAATAATATATTATATATACTCATTACATGCAAAGTGAGATATTTCAAGCCTTTATTTGTTTTAATTTAGATGATTATGGCTTACAGCTTATGAAAACCCCAAATTCAAAATTAAAATATTGTGAAAAGGTTTTAATAGCTGTAAGCCATAATCATCAAAATTCTAACAAATAAAATGAAATATCTGACTTTACATGTAATGAGTCTATATAATATCTTAGTTTCACCTTTTAAGTTGAATAACTGAAATAAATGAACTTTTGCACAATAGTGTGTGTGTGAGTGAGTGAGTGAGTGAGTGAGTGAGTGAGTGAGTGAGATATTTTCCTCATAATAAATATGAAGGAAAGACAAAACGCTAAACTTGGTTAAGGTATTTATCTGACAAAATTATTAAGCAAAAGAATGCAAGCTACAGGTTTTATTGTTATATGCTAAAAAAATGCATAGAAATACAAAAAGCTCACAGGAAAAGCTTGCATTGACTACAACACAATCAGTTTTCGCGTGTTCATGTCTTTGGAAGCCTATCCAAGAATTAGGCTATGTCCACACAATTTGGCCCGTTTAATGGCGTCATTACAAATTAAACAATAGACTCGGCACAACTACAAAATATGATTCCAGAATCATTAAATAACGTATGAATAATATTTAAATCAAAGTGAAGATGTTCATTTTCCAAGGTCGGACATCACGTTTGGCCACTACCCTACATCAGTTGGTTCTTTGCTGAGTTGCTGTGTAGCTTGGAAACTTTAAAAGAGCTTACATTTAAGCTAATAAACTGCATTGCTGTATTAAACTAAAAACTTAAGTGGTGCAACAGCTTTTTACTGGAGCAGTACCTTTAAAAGGACAACTTTGTACTTTTTATTTACCCCTAAATGGTTTATAGCAGGGCTATTTATAGTTAAACTAAAACTATAACCATACAAATATTTTTGTTACTTGAAATAAAATGTATATGTATAAAGCAACTTTAACTTGTTTTAAAAAAAGTTTAACTTGATGTACTAAAATAAAATTGTGAAGTAAAATCTTAAAATGAAAACAGAAAATATAAAGAAATAAACCATAATAGTATCTCAATTATGCTAAAATAACACTGGGTCATAGTAGCACCTTAAGATAATATGTAGTGTACCTAATACAAATAATAATAAACTTAATATGTTGTATGGTAACTGCAATATTTAAAACTGAAATATATATATATCATGGTTATACTACACATACAATAAACACAATCCAGTGCCTGGTTGCCACCTGTCATAAGATGACGACGGTTTGTAGCTGCTACACCATTAAAAAAATGTATTGTGTCAGTGGTGTTTAACGTTTTTCATTTTGAAATGTGTAGTTAATATCCGGTCAGAATTATTGTGGTAAACATTGCTTTGCTTTGTTTGATTAGTTCTGTTCACCGTCCATAAACTGTTATAGACTTTTACAGTTATCAGTTTACTGTTATTTAACAACACTGGTATTACCGCAGAAAAGCTCCTGTTTGTCCAGCTCACTTTCCCTGTACTGTACGTGTTACCCATAGCAGTGTCTGATGAAACGACACCTAACTTGTTTTCTTGCCACTTTTTCATCTGCTCTGCAGCGTGTTGCTCCAGTGCACATTTGAATAATTTGCATTTGACTGTTTTTGCAATTGAAGTCAGACTTGCTATTTATTTTTGTAGTCACTTTTTGTCTTTCTTAACACACTTTTTGTCTTTTATAGATATACTTGCACCTGAGGTCGTACACAGTGCCAAATGAGCAGCGCTACATCATCCGCATCCTCTTCATTGTCCCCATCTATTCTTTCGACTCCTGGCTCAGCCTGCTGTTCATCAGTAATGTCCAGTATTATGTGTATTTCGACTCAGTTCGTGACTGCTATGAAGGTACGGTAAATCTGAGCTGCTCTCTGCCCTTACATCCTCTTCTGCCTCACGGGCGTAATATTATTCTGCACAAATAGAGCGCTGGTGGAATGACGTGTACTGTTGTTTTTAAGTCTGGCCTGCAGTGAGGGAGGAGAGCCTGCTTTACAGACATAGGGTTGCAGGTTTCATAGAGGGGAAATAGATACATGTTCATTGTAACTGAACAAACCTGTTGGTCATGGCACAGTCAGAAAGGAGGCAGGCCAAATGTCTCTGTTATCGTCTTTTCAGGCCTATCCCACTCCTGCTAGACAATGACTATTTATAACAGTTTTTTTTGTTTTCCTGTTTAAGTTACATGGGAAAATTCCAGTGTGGGGATTTATTTCACTTAAAACATTTTATTCCATATACTTATGAAGTTCAAAGTATTTGTTGTATTCTTTATTGGGGTAGGTAAGATTTTTAGTTGTTTTTTAAAGGAGTGCATTTTGCTGGTCAAGGCTGTATTTATTTGATCAAGAATAAACTATTAGTTTCACACGATCTTCAGAAATCATTATAATATGCTGATTTCGTGATACATTTCTCATCAGTGTTGTGAACAGGTGCTTAATAGTTTTGTGGAAGCCATGATACATTTGTCTTCCCTTTTTTGTTGAGTTTAAAAGAACAGCATTTATTTGGAATAGAAATCTTCTCGTAAAAATGTAAATGTCTTTACTGTCACTTTGTTTAATGTATCCTTTCTGAATAAAGTATACAATTATTTTAATATGATATTGGTACTATAATATTAATCTAATTGTAATTTAAAAGATGTTAAGTCTTAGTCATAGACCATCAGTAAAATCTAGTTGTACACACTAAGAGACAATGAGATCTGACCATCTAATCTGTCTTTAAATAGACCTCTTAGGTTAAGATGGATTTCCTGGCCACAAACAACTCCACAATCTTGATATGTGATGAGATGTTCTGTCATGTCAAACATGTTATTTATGCTTATCATTTAAAGCTCTTACTGCAAATTGTTTAAGTTAGGCTCTCATGTATGATTATTTTTTTATTTTTTTTATTTTTTTATTCAAGCATTTGTGATATACAACTTCCTGAGTCTGTCTTTTGAGTACCTCGGGGGAGAAAGTGCCATCATGTCGGAAATAAGAGGAAAACCCATTCAGTGAGTGTCTATATCTATCTATACATATAAAATTGCTAGATTAATAACCATATTGAGCAGGATTTTAAGGCATGGTAGGTGTGCTCCCTTTGTAAAGGCTTAAAGTGATAGTTCACCCAAAAATGAAAATTCATCATCTACTCACCCTCAAGTAATCGCGTTCATCTTCGAGAAACAAATTAATGTATTTTTTAATAAAATCTGAGAGATTTCTGTCCCTCCATTGACAGCTACGCAACTACCACTTTGACGCTTCAGAAAGTTCATAAAGAGATCGTAAAAATAATTTGTATGAATTGAGTGGTGTTCAAATTTTCTGAAGAGACTCGATCGCTTTATATGATGAACAGATTAAATGTAGGCTTTTATCACAATTAAACATTGATCAGTGAACATGAACAGAAGCTCAACCGTACTTGGCTGAGGCAGGAGAACAAACCTCATTGGTTCTTGCTGAAGCTCAAACGTGCTGTGTAACACGAGAATGAACCTCATTGGAACCTCACCTCACTGCGCCTCGCGTTTTTGAAGTTGAAAAAAAATCAACTCCGTGCCTGTTGTCAACGTGTTTTTTTCCACTGTCCAATCGAATGAATAGAGAGGCGGGCCTTCCGTTGTGGTCGTGACGGAAGTTTACAGTTGCTTCAACGTCCACAGACTATGATGGAGGAGAAACTTGTGGTGGCTGTTTCGGGTTACCCGGAGCTCTACGAGTTTACAATATGACAATTTACTTGACAACAAACCAAAGGTTTTTTTTTTGTGAGCGTGCTCTCTATTAGACTGACAGCTGACTCGGTGGTTGCTTAGCAACATAAAAACCGCAGCGAACTGCTATTTCAGGTGTGATCGGTATTTTTTTAGCAGTGCTGTGCGCCTCACGTTTTCGAACCTGAAAAACGTGTTACGGGTGATCTGGGCCTAACAAGAGAATTAACCCTTTCGCACGTACGATCACACCCGTATGATCAGTCTTGGCTGGTCCCTGGAGCGTACGATCACACCGGTGTGATTAGAACGGTCAGCGCATCACGTGATCAACTGCTAAATTCAAATGTGCTTTCGCGCGTTGGCTGGCGCTGAGCCAGAGATGGACGTGCTCGCGCTTGTCATATATCACAACTATTCAGTGTTTTCAACCACATAATGTTTATTTTAGGTTTCAGGCATTTAAAATCACATAAGTACAAGCAAACCAATGAATTTGAGTTTGTAAAATACACACAGATGTCTATGGACGTGCCAATAATAATCCTTTCCATCATAATAAGACGACATGTTTTATTCATATCAGATACACAATGTGTAAGTAGCTTTACATTTTACCCTATTCTTCTCCCAGTTAACCTGCCACTTACTTTCATGTATTTCATGAGAAGTGGAGGAATTGACGTGTTGTAAATCCAGCACAAACTAACATGGCGCCGCCCATCGCGCATACAGCTCAACTAACGCGATCGTTATAAAAGTGTTTAAACAACCAAACACATCCACATGCACATATTTGACAATCGGAATATCTGTGTTTCATGCTATATCTAACATATTTTTTAATATTTTGAATCAAAAAGAGAAAATTGCATAAAAGCAGATCATCATTCATTCAGCGCTGTGTTGTGTTTGCGCTGTGTCACGTGACAAGCAATGACGCGTCACCATGGACACGATAAAGTGACAGGTTCTAAATAACGGTCGCCTTGAAAAACTCACGCTGGGGGGTCAGTTAGAATATTTTAAACTTACGTGTGAAAGGGTTAACCTCATTGGTTCTTGCAGAAGCTCAAACGTGCTTCGTAACATGAGATTGAACCTCATTGGTTCTCGCAGAAGCTCAAACGTGCTGCGTAACACGAGAATGAACCTCATTGGTTCTCGCAGAAGCTCAAACGTGCTGCGTAACACGAGAATGAACCTCATTGGTTCTCGCAGAAGCTCAAACGTGCTGCGTAACACGAGAATGAACCTCATTGGTTCTCGCAGAAGCTCAAACGTGCTGCGTAACACGAGAATGAACCTCATTGGTTCTCGCAGAAGCTCAAATGTGCTGCGTAACACGAGAATGAACCTCATTGGTTCTCATTAGTCAAGCAAGCATTGATGAGCTTCTGTTTACCTCAACTGATGTGTGCGTTGATGAGTATTTATGTGAGAATAAAAGCCTAAATTTATCCGTTCATCATTTAAAGCAGGGGTCACCAAACTCGGTCCTGGAGGGCCGCTGTCCTGCAGAGTTTAGCTCCAACCAGGTCTAAACTTTGCAGGACAGCGGCCCTCCAGGACCGAGTTTGGTGACTCCTGATATAAAGCGATCAAGACTCTTCAGAAAATTTGTACTAAACCGCTCAATTCATATGGATTATTTTTACGACCTCTTTATTAACTTTTTAAAGGTCAAAGTGGTAGTTGTGTAGCTGTCAATGGAGGGACTGAAAGCTGTTATAAAAAATATCTTAATTTGTCTTCCGAAAATGACCAAATGTCTTACAGGTTTGGAACGACATGAGGGTGAGTAAATGATGACAGAATTTAAATTTTTTGGGTGAACTATCCCTTTAATTATGCTGCCTTCTCCTAAAATACCTAATTTTGGCCAAATTTAAGGGTCGGGAAAATTCTTGTCCCACAATGCATTGTAAAGTGCTTGGAGAAAACAAAAATCAAACATGGTGGACAATGTGGGCAGAATTTGATTAGAATGCACTGGATATAATTAAACGCCTCATGAAGCTCCTCTGGGAGTATTGTGACCGCCATCTTCATTTTAAATTTGGTTGTCATCGCCCACATGGCCACCATGACTCAGTGTATCAGTCAAAACATGCGTTAACCTCTACTGTAGGTTAAAGCTCTGACAGCATTTTCTATTTTTTGTGCAACATTATTTCGCCTGCCTGTGTCTTAAGAGATCAACTAATCAAACTACTTTTAAGAATAGCATTACCTTTTACATTACCTCTTCATTTGCCTTTAACAGGTCCAGTTGCCTATACGGGACATGCTGTTTAGGAGGAATTAGTTACTCCATTGGCTTCCTGAGATTCTGCAAGCAGGTTTGTTCCTGTTTTTCTATAAAATCCATCTTTTCCTTACACATTTTTCATAGCATTTTTTTGTACTTTTTAATAATTCTGAAATATTTAGCTTATTTTTAATCATTCTGAAATGTTTAGCTTATTTCCAGGTTTTACATCTCAGATTTTCAATGTGGTCTCATACTTTTGGACCCCACTTATGTCTCATATCCCAGTTGTATAAAGACAAACGGCGATGTGTAAATAGCGTATATGTTAATAAGAGGGTCAGAATTTCTGTGACTTTTGTCTCCACAACCTTTTTCTACCTAAGTTGTCCTGAAGTAGCAGTTGTTGTCTTTGTAACATTGTCTTTGCTGAGCAGCTCCAGGTGTTAATGTAGGGTTGCAAACGGTAGGAAGCAGGTGCAAGTAGCTTGATAATAAGCACACAAAAAAAGCTGTTGCTGCCAGACTGATGCTGTCTCCGCGGCAGCTGAGGTACTCGCTCGTACTTTGAGAATAATACTGATGGGAATTGGACTTGAGAGCCCCGTTCTAAAAAGAATGTGAATAACTTTTTTTTAATAGGTAGTGAAATTTTAAAACGCATAAATCTGTCTAACCGGACGCCTACATGTGGGACTTTCAAAGCATCACCTCGCGATATACCAGACTGTAGAGGAGACAGAGCATGCTTTGATTATTTTGAGACGGCTTTTCACACAGACAGCTTCGATTTAAAACTTGAATTCCACGTTGATGTTTCAAGCAGTCGATTCTGACTTGCGTGTAGTGAGATTTGGGGGAAATTCTCCTTTGCGTCATTCTCAATGAATGGATTTGTCAGTCATGTCAAACTTTGTGTTGCTTATGTAAGAAATAAGCACTGCCTGTCAAAAATAAGCATGTAACATTACCATGCCTTTGAAAAGAATGAGGACTGGAAGTTCTCTATCGCTCAAACTATATTAAAGGGCCATGTTGACTAAATAGAACAGGCGTAAAAACCAAACCATCACCATTACTCATTGGCTTCTGTTACTAATGTCATAATCTAGGCCACACTTCAGTTCTGTGTCATCAAACCCATCATGGCTGTCATCACCATCCTTCTGCAGGCTTTTGGCAAATACCACGATGGAGATTTTAAGTGAGCCACCCTGTCATTCATTTGTATCAGCATCTCTTAATAACACATCTTCCTTTTTAAATGAGCTGTGGTTCACTCCTTGTGTTGTTTCTCTCCATATAGTGTAACAGGAGGTTACCTTTACATCACCATCATCTACAACATCTCTGTCAGTTTGGCTCTCTATGCTCTCTTCCTCTTCTACTTCGCCACCAGTGACCTTCTAAGACCTTTTGAGCCTGTGCTCAAATTCCTCACCATCAAATCCGTCATCTTCCTCTCATTCTGGCAAGGTGGGTTACTCTGCATTCTTATGTTATATGTTCAGTATTCATCTCAATTATGTTCATCTCAAGCTGTTCATTGACACTTTTGGTAGCCAAGTACAATGCTACTACGAACAACAATGTTGTCACTAATAGTCAAAATGTGATCATTTCATGTGATCTCAACATAGAAACAAACATGTTTGTCAATGAACTAATCTTTTTTTTCCGCATAAAACGTGTAATGTGGCAGAAGTTACTTGCTCTACCTTTAATAAATACGAATATTTCTACTTGCTCGATGCCAACTGTTCTCAACCAGGGGGCCTCAGCAAACTTCTAAGGGGGCCTCAAGATGACTTTAATTTAAGTCAAGATTAAATGAGCATTAAAATAAGCTTAAACAACTAAATTATTTGTTATTTTATTTAAAAGTTATTTTAACTCACTCTCTCAACAACTTTTTTCTTTTTCTTTTTTTGGAATTATTAAATTGTGAATTCTAGTCCTGGAAAAAGTATTATTAATTTATATCTTATAAATAAAGCATGTTTATACATTTTATGAATTTGTTTTTCTATTGATGCCAAACTCTAAACTATTTTACCGGGTAAATTGTGAGTAAAAAAAAAAATACTTTTAAAAACACTTATCCTTTTATCCTTGTCTAGTAAATGATGAACAACTAGAAAAGTCATGGGGCCTTCGCATATAGTTGTGGACAGTAGCTATGATTCCATCCATCTATTTATGGATTTATGCATAAAAAATCGATGGATGGAAATGCCAAGATGCGGATAAATTATAAAAATGTGCATAAAAAATGTATGCACCCAATTGAGGCAGATAATTAGTTTTATCCAATAATATGACATGAGCATAAATTATGATGGAAATACATTTACCGAATAAATCCCTCAATGTGCAACGTGCATGACTGCCTCAACAGTGGAAGTGATTGGATGACTGGACTAACCAGCAGACCAATTTCATTGCAAAGCTTCTCGAATGCTGGTTTGATCATTCTGAAATGCCTTAGCCAAAGTCTGTCATCAGAATGATTTGGTTTATTTCCCTCATAGAAGCGTCTCACGTGATTGTGCTCCCAAACACCAGCATCCGAATGTAAGATAACATGACAGTGTTGTATGATGTAGGAAAAATGACCCCCAGTGGCTTCCCCGATTACAGCAAATTCCAATTTTGCGGCAATTTTGTTCTCTTGACCACGTGGGATGAAACATTGCAAAAAAAAGTTTTTGCGATATTCCAATTTTGTGCAGAAATTAAATATGCAACTTTGGAAGGAAACGTAGTTAGTGGGGGCCATTGGAGTCAAAAAGGTTGAGAACCACTGGCCTATGCAAAACATTTTCTTTGGTTGTCTTTTTCTCAGGTATGGTATTGGCCATTCTGGAGCGTTGCGGTGTGATCCCAGAAGCTCTGGTCATTGATGGTCATGAGGTCGGTGCTGGTACAGTGGCAGCTGGTTGGCAGAACTTCATCATCTGCATCGAAATGTTCTTCGGCGCCATCGCCCTCCGCTACGCCTTCACCTCCAGTGTGTACCGCGAGAAGAAGAGTGAAACACCAGGTTAGAAGCTTGAAAATCTGACACTTTGGAATAACAAAGCAGAACTTTTTAACTTGTTTTTTAAAGGAAAGTTTAGATGATCTTTAGAAACATGTCTCAGCAAGCCTATGAGGCAACTTGAAGTTTTCTTCCTCAGGAGGGTTATGACTCACAGTTCAGAAGACTGTTGGAAATCTCCACTCATACCAGCGAGACACAATCATCAAAAAAACCTCCTGTGTACTGAGAAACTCAGACCTGTGGCATGTCGAATGATGCCATTTTAACGAAATCTTCAGCGGGTGTTTTTCTTGCTGTAAAACTTTGTTGTGAATTTAACTTGCAGCATAATGAGGTCGGATGACAAGGAATCGTTTAGCCAAAAATTACAATTCTGTTATTCACAGTCAAGTTCGCAGTAGGGATGTCACGATATCAGATTTCGGCTACATGATTATCATGGCAAAAAGAATTCACGGTAACGATATTATCGCAAGAGCCAAAACTCCCATCAGGTGAGGTGGCACATTGGAGGAAAAAGGCTCAGTCGGGGGGGGGCAGTTCTCCTCTGGCCATCGAACGAACAGTGTATGATTATGATTCAGGCAGCGTTACAGGTCAGAAGTCAGATTAAATAACAAAATTCGGAGTATTTATCCATTTCCATCTGGTTGAAGATCGGAGTCATCACGCCGGTAAACACCTACTCATGTGATTTCAGACGCAGTCCCTGTCTTTTTTTCGAAATACAAAAAACTCCCATATTGGAGAACTTAATATTTCAAGTGTGGGTAGAGTGGCTCGATTTCATCTGTCATCTCTTCTGACATTATTTTGTGCATCAGTAGAAGCAACACTGTCATTTTTTTTTTTCAATGGCAATCAGCATTAAGGTGCAATACTCCTTTCTACTATATTGGAGTGTCAATCAGATGACTCTGGATTATTTCCTATTACCTGACATCAGGCTATATACAGTATATGCACTGTGCAGAAAACAGTATGCTAGTAGTATATCATTCTGATCATATCCTTCAAGCTACAAAAGCCTCTCCACGCTTAACGGATTAGTCATATTCTGTCGCTTGTGCTTTTCAAGGTGGTGAAGAATAGTTCGGTTTCAATTTCCACCAATTTAAGCTGTAATGTCAGTTCAGCTGCTGAATGTTAAAAGCTGCATTAGATTTGTGTTCTGACTTCAAGAGGCCTGCATGAAATATAACTCGACTGTCAGTCAGATATGCATGTTTCAAGTCATTTGTCAGTTTGAATGTTAATATTCTAAGCGCAAGGTCTTCTTTTGGTGTATTGCAGAATTCTACTTAACCGTTGTAGGAGAAAACCTACAAATGTGTTCAGAACTCCCTTGGGTTTCTTTAACCATAGTTTAACACTGAGCTCAAAGGGTGAAGTCACTGCTGGTTTCATAACCTTTCACTGTTAATAAAAAGGTCACGACTGTCATGAAGCCTGTTAGGTAGAGCAACCTTCCAGGATGGCCTTTTCTCCCTAGCGGACCACCTGTGAAGAAGCTTAGGACAGTTTGCTGATCCAGAGTTTTCCCCCTCCATGGGGCCAGGTCCCAAAACATCCATCCGTTCACTGTACAGGTTTCAGGCTGGCCGCTGGAGAGCAACAAGCACAGTTTAAGTGTTTCTTATACAGGAGGTCAGAAACTTTCACCCCTCTAGTGGCAGCCTGCCATCACCTTTGTACAAGCCTCTCATCCATCATCCACAAGGCAAGACGCAGTTAGCTGGAACTCATCATATTGCAGTGTATCGGGCTGTACTCTGAAACCTCATTTAATACATCCACAGCTGAGATAAATCTGGGAATTGTGGGATTGTGAATTTCTTTCCTGGCTTCTCCAGCCTATCGTGGATAAATGAAGCAGAAGAGTGATTTGGCAAACACATCAGTGGAGGGGAGCAGTGCATTGCTAGTGGTCTCATCCCGGTTTCTATTTTGCGAACAGCTGGGTTGGACCTAGGCGGTGCCTGTGGCGATGTGCTCACGAGAGTGAGGATAATAGCAAGATGGCATTGTGTTGAAATGTCACTGGCTGTAAACGGATTGTGTAATCCAGACAAACAAAATACCTCAAAAATGTGAAATATGACCGGTATGCGTTAACTTTGGAATGTTTTTTTTTTTACTGTTCTACTGTCTTTCTGTTGAAAGCGGGTGGGATGGATTAGTGGATTTTAGTTAGATTATTATTCTTTTTTTAGTCCCGCTCCCACAAGATTGTCCGGCTCCTGCAAAAAAAAATAAAAAATTATAAAAAATATATATTTATTTTTTGTCCTGCACCCACCCACAACTTTCATGGTTTGTCCGGCTCCCTCCCGCAAAAGGCTACAGGTAGAGGTCTATGCAAAAATTCATTCCCTCTCTATTTTTTCCAGTTCCCCCCCATGGACAACACTTCAGACCTCCGCTTGTTGCATTTGTGTTATTATCAGACAAAAGGATGCCTTCCTTCGCTGTTGCCTACAGTTGAAAAACATTCTGTACCTTAAAAGCAAAATACATTCAAGTAGATATTTATGCTTCACGGGAGTCCCACAAGTAATTTCTTTCCCCTGCTTTCTGTGTGCACATAAATATCTTCCCTCCTACACTGAGCAATTCAACTTGTCCCAGGCCTCAATCGGATAATTGTCCCGGTCCTGTGGATAATGTGTTAGTCCTATGGGTGTGAAGACCTCTAGATTACAAAAAGGCCTATATGTTACCTCAATATAATAGTTGTGATGTAATGTGTTTTAATGATGAGACTGTGTGCGAAACTGCCTTTTTATTTCCTTTTGTAGAGTGTTTTGGTTACATCTTCTTAGAGTTTCATGTCCTAAGTTTTAAAAGAACGAATAAATGAGCAAATCTGAAAGTTGAGTCTTGGATGTCATTAAAAATATGTTGTGATATTTTACACTCTTATCTTTTGTCTTGTAGAAAATGTAGCACCTATGCACAGCATATCCAGTGGCCTGAAGGAGACCATGAACCCTGGAGACATGGTTCAGGACGCAATCCACAACTTCTCCCCGGCCTACCAACAGTACACCCAGCAGTCCACTCAGGAAGTGGTGCAACCCAACATGAATGGCAAACCAGGGATCACGACCTCCAAGAGTGTTAAGAAATCTGACAAAGTGATGCTGATCGACACGGATGATGAGTTCTAGTGCCCCATCTGTCCTGATCTTTCTTTTTATTTAATCCGGAACTAATTTGACTCTTTCTAACTTTAATGAGGAGACTAATCATGTAAATCAGCCCATGATTTAACAAAAAAAAAAAAAGTGCTCATAAAAGGGATCTGGACTGTTTCCTGACAAGAAATGAAGGTAGACCGGGTCATATAGGGGTTGTTTTGTTTTCCTTATTGTTGTCCCAAGCTCATCCTGTAGTGGCGGAAGATCCTGCCCTCTAGAGAAGATTCCCTTCTCTCCTCTGAACCTTTCTAAAGGCATGGCTGATCAGCATGAGGCACGTGGAGCCGTTCAGATGGAATGAATCAGGAACTGACACTTTAGGGAGCCATTCTTGCATCTGGTCGATTGAAGTATTTGCTCAGCGGCTCTCTGCTGGGTCTCAGGACGAATTGAACCGGCTCTCAAAGATGCCCGTGCTTTGGAGATCGCGCTTCAAACTGTTGTCTGCGGATCTTTGAAACCTTTGTATCAGTCATGCCACACGGACAGAGCACTGTTCCTGCTTTGATTTGGAGGTTCATTAATTTTCACACCAGGCCTTCAAAAACAGTGAGATCTGATGCAAAAAGGCGAGTCTCAGCCATCATCACGTAATTTAATTGCAAATAATGTGTATTCAGCCATTGTTTGGTTGGTTAAAGCTTTAACCTGTGACATCTTAAGTTTAAAGTGGCACAAGTGTTACCGTTAATTTGTTGATGTTTAGTTATCCACTGTTTAACCTTGGTTTGCCTAAATCGTTTTTTTTTAACAGTCCAAGGTGAAATGTATTTAGTTAAGTTTCATGCAAAGCTATTAAAGCTACAATATGTAAGATTTTTGTAATAAAATATCCAAAAATCACTTGCACAGTGTGATATATTTCCTGCAGCTCTGCACTTACAATATCCCAAAAGTTCCCAAAGATTTTTAATTTAAGAGAAATAATGGCTTGTCCCTGGTCATTGTCGCCTGTTAATGATGTAATATCCGCGTTATCCCTGGTTTCCGCTCGTAGTGCCGTAGTAATCATGGCGACAGACGTGGACAACTGAGTTATGCCAAGCGACACGCTCACAATGTTGTTGTTTCGTACAAACATTATGGATTTATGGAAACAAGCAGACTTTGGGATAAGATAACTAAAATGAGGATCAATATCAGCGTGGCGTTTTCGAGATGCCGAGAGCTCCACGTCCATGACAAACTTTGACTTGACAGAAACGCTGCTCTTGTATGTACTTTATTAGACAGGTGAGCAAATGAACATAAAACTAATCAATGTTATATAGCTCAACATGATGAATGATTAGCTAATGTTGATTTAGCTTAATGCTAGTCTCATATAGCCAACAAACGAACACCTACAATAACATTATAACTTTCAACAAATGCAGTTTATTATGGTAGTGTAGACCAAGTTAAACAGCGCTGCGTTACCTCACAAGTTTCACTAGTCTAATAAATGACCTGTGAGTATTAATTCAGCATTTGCGGATACGTTAGTTGAGTTCGGTAGAGTGTGTGGCATTGATATCTGTCTCTCATTAGCAATTGTGCCCTGCTTTATACCACAGTCATGTTAAAAAGTTCCATAATTCCGCTAATTGCATCATCAACCTACGCCTTTGTTATTGTAAGAGGTTAGCGACCCCTACCAGTGAAAAAAATTACATATTGTAGCTTTAATGTATATTAACTACTTGTTGCCACAAAGATGTCCCTTGATGTATTTGCTACCCTACCGGTAACACTTTACAATAAGGTTCATTTGTTAATGTATTAACTAACATGAACTAACCATGAGCAATACATTTGTTACTGTATTTATTAATCTTTGTTAACGTTAGTTAATAGAAATACAGCTGTTCCTTGTTTGTTCATGTTAGTTCACAGTGCATGAACTAATGTACACAAGATTTTAATAAAGTATTAGTAAATGTTGAAATTAACATTAACAAAGATTAATAAATGCGGTATATACGTGCAATTCATTATTAGTTCATGTTAATTAACAAACCTTATTGTAAAGTGTTACCAATCTACCTTTTGTTAACCTGGTAGTTCAATTGATTGTGTTTTGAAAATAATATCATCAAGCTTATGGACTTTAAAATGAAACCATGTTATGTGATTCAGAGTTGTTCTATTCACTTTGTAGACTAAATAAATTGACCTGTTTTGTTTATATACAAGTCCTTTTGTTAAACAATGGTTAGGAATGCAGCATTATGAGAGTATGACTTGTGCCGGTTGTTGCCTTTTAACTGTGGATGAAGAAAGTGATGTGTATATATGTTGTATGATATCTAGACCTAGTCATCTCTGATATTTTAGCTTCCTGTACAGTTGGTTGTTGACAAAATCTGTTCTCTTAGGAAATAAATAAAAGGGAGTGAGATTTGTTTTTATGAGTTTCTTTTTTGATGTAACACCAAACAAGACTTCAGATTCAAACAAGGTTACATGAGAAAAGCTTTATTTAAAAGTACAAAACAAACACTGCAGACTTTGTACAAGAATAATTTACCACCTCAAAGTTAGCCAGAATGGGGAAAAAACAAACAGAATGATTTCATTTGTACAAGAGGGTAGTTAATTGAAAAGAAAACAAATGAATGTAAATAAAATAATTTAGATGAGAATAAAAAACAAATAAAATAAATATCAGAGATCAATGTGATGAATCATGAATATGATTAATCTAAGCCTAGTTTTTGCTGCCTTTCATGGTGTCCGTATTTACAATCGCTATTTTATATATATAGCACAACAGTTACGCCCACGAGAACGATCAAAACAGGCAAATCTGTTCAACGTGGTTGCATATGGAAATATGATTTTACAAAACAACCACACCCATTCATACAGTACTTAAATGATGACAAGCTCAATATTAAAGGCACTATTTTAACTACAAATAACAGGACTACTCCTAATACCTTAGTTTCATCTTAACGTTGACAAATATAAAGTAATAATTTGGAGCAGCATACTTTATATGTCATTGAGTTACTTTAAGATTCTTATAGGCAAGTGTGTTTTAAAGAGCACTGGTTAAAATTTCTATGTGCGTTCATGGTAAATAGCTTTAAGGACTGACTGAGCACATATTATATACTTTGAAAAATAGATATATTCATATGGAAAATATAGAATAATTTATCCTATTCAGCCCAAAAGGCCACATACAGCATACAGCATATAGAATAAAAAAAGACAAGTACCCACTTAGTTTAAAAACCATCTTCACCATCTAACTGTGTTAGGAGGAACGTTTACTGCTTTAAAACAGGGAAATGTCTACAGGCCTCAGTCACAAGATGACATGTAATGCCTCACGCTAACTGGCCAAAAAAACACTGGCAACCCTGTGAGATTACAGAATAGTTTTGTGACAGCATGTTCTGTTCTTAGTCTGAATTAGGGCATTATGATCTGGTTACTTGAGGGTGTAGTTTTGTTTAACTCACAACACAAATATGAAGTGTATTTTAAAGAAAGCACAGATGGGTTATGGCTTTGGTGGCAGCTGACATGAACACAAAAGCAAAACAGCAATGCCTCAATAGTCCAAGAAATGAAAGAGCAGATCTTGGTGTCATCAGCATTCAATCACAGCATTTTAAAGAAAAAAAATGTATATACAGATCACCACCAGATGTCAGTGTAAAGCACAGAAAAAGCTGTTTTGTCAAGTTCTCTTTTTCTTAACAAAAAAAAAGTATAGGCTACTCTGTCACTGTATAGTCTAATTCAATAAAGAAGAAGAAGTGAAATGTAGCATTTCGTAACAAGGGAACTAAATTCTGATCAATTCTAATCATATGTAATGTATTAGGTATCTTAGAGGGAACAAAAAGTTGGCCACAACATGACAAATGGAAAATGTCTGGGCTTTTTTCACCCTCTAAACGGATTTGTGGCCAGACGGGAAAGCAGAGACAGCAATTTAAAATTAAAATAAAACCATACCAGAAAAGAGGACCTGCCAACCAGAACTGTGGTCACATTTAAAACAGAAAAAAAAAAAAAAAAAAAAAAAAATCATCGAACAATGGCAAATAAATGATGAATACTGAAGTTACATGTTCCTAAAATATGCACTCTCAAAATAAAAATAGCATCTGAATGCTACCATTCACCATAAAACCGAATAGTGTTTTGAGTTTATAAACTGACATTATGTACATAAAAAAGGAACTGAGGAGTTAACGCATGGCTTTCTGCAAGGCAAATTGTGGACGTCTGAACTAAAATCAGTAAAATAAACCACCGAAATGAAAGACAATTACGACAATCACACCACTCTGAAGGGATTTCGTGTCCTGGAAACGTTTAAACTATATGGGAAACATCTAGATCTAGATCATGTAAAGAGACAGATACGAGCACAACAGTTAGCCCAGAGAGCTGGGGATATTAGTGGGCTTCCCAGCAGCACAACATCCCTCTAATGCTTCTTGCAGAGATGGAAGAGCTCACAAGAACAGTCATAGCCACTTAGGTAAGAGACAATCCTGATTTCAGCCATCGTACTTTTATGACAGATCCGTTTTACTGCATATGAATGCTAAGGTAATGTATTTTGAACTGGTTTAAGGACACCAGGATTCTCCTTACCCAAGAGTCTGCGTCGAAATAACTAATATTTGCATTTTGTATACATTTTATTAGGGTTACCAACACCGGCAGTGGCACCTTTCGTGAGGAATGCTTTCTGAGCGGACGGAATTTTATTTACACAGTTGGGAGCTTAAATTTGATGCTTGATTTTGATGTTAACTCAGGTCTGTAATATACAGGTTATTGTTAAACTTTTCTTTTTTTTTTTTTTTTTTTTGCAAGACAGCTCCTGTTTATCACTATATCCAATATGGATTACCTACCATTTTATGGTGTCGTATAGAGACCGGTCAGGGAAAACGGTGTATCTTTGAGATAACGGACAACACAGATGTGCCGGATAATCAACATTATGCTAACTAACATCTCATAAAACAAATAATCATTTTTAAAAAACCCACCATGAAGTGCCCTTTTCTAGAAACTCAGTTCATCTGTAATTTCAGTCTTGAATATGTACATGTGTTAGTCTGCTTTGCAAGTGCTTCATAGTATTAGACTGTAATTCAACAGTAACAATAAGTGCAGTTTTCCCATTTGGGATTTGTACGTTTAAACTGCCGACTAAGAGAGGATTGGCTCATTTCCAATTGGATAATTTTCTCTGTTTGTCAGTAATGCAACGCCTCAGGATAAGGATTTGCACTTGATGTCGATAACATCATGCACAACTTTGGACTGGTTACATCTGACTTTTGTCCAGGATCAGAAACACTGCTCTTTCACAATGACTGATATCATTTCATAGTGATATATTCTGAGATTATCCTTCAGAAATTATTCTAATATGCTGATTTTGCTGGTCAAGACATAGTTTCTTCTTATTGTCAATGTTGGAAACAGTTGTGCTAGTTAATATATATTTTAAAAAAATGTTGGTGGAAATTCGGATACTTTTCACTTTTTCAGGATCCAGAATATAAAAGTTCAGAAGAACAGCATTTATTTAAAATAGAAATATTATGTAACATCATGGACGTCTTTACTGTTACTTCCCATCAATTAAATGCATCCTTGCTGAATAAAAGTATTAATTTCTTAAAATATATATATATATTTTAATGATACAAAATATTTATTTTAGTTTCTGATGCATATGCAATATGTCACGGGCATCAGCGCTACCATGGCGGGTTAAGTCAAGTATTATCTCACACTTTACCAAGTGCTCATCTCTGCTATATCTCAGCCTGTGTTAAAGTGGAAAGAGCGGTCAGTGCGCCCTGCCGGTGCCGGAGTTTGTAGCACAGTGCACAGACAAAAAACGAAATGTTTTTGTATGTGTTCAGTGAGTGTGTAAAAGAGAGATATGAAAATAAATGCAGCCTGTTGTAGTCACACAGATTAAGGCCTCCACCCTCCCCTCAGTCTTACCACTGAGCTTCCTCTCAGTGTGGGTCGAGCGGTGGCCGGCGGGTCAGTCAAGGTTCAGAGACCAAAAAGGAGCTGGGCAGGCGCTGTCAATCAGCACTGCGAGGGTGCTGAAAAGGGGGCGGAGCTGGGGCTGTAATTGGCTGACTTGACGATTGTGATGACGCTGGTGGTGGCCACCTTACCGTGAGGCCCGCGGGTGACAGTCCGGGCGAAGCACTGCAGGGCCTCGTACTTAGCACGAAGCGCGTCCAGCTCCAGTCGCATACTGGCGTTTTCACGGGCCAGCTTGTCCACTTCTTGTTGCAGCTCTGTTTTTTGCCGTTCAAGCTCCTCCTTCTGTGTGACGCGCTTGATGCGGCAGCTGGCAGCATAGCCGCGGTTCTTTAGCGTGCGCCGCCGCTGCTTCAGCCGGACCATGTCTTCCTTGGTCAGCCCGCGCAGGTGCTGGTTGAGCTCTCGCACCGACATGCCCACCAGCTCGTCATCACTGAGCGCCGGGGCATTCTCACCCGCTTCCTTCTTTACCTGGACCACAGAACAGAAAGTTTAAGCAAAGTCAATCTTTTTTCCTGTCAGTTTTCATCTAGCAAGTTAATAGAGAAAAAAATGTATCAGTAAATATATACCGTTTAAAATGTTGGGCAATGTAAGATTTGTTTTTCTTTTAAATTAGGAAATGAATACTTTTATTCATCAAGAATGCATTAAATTGAACAAAAGTGACAGTAAAGACATGTATAATGGTACAAAAGATTTAAAATAAGTGCTGTTCTTTTGAACTCTCTTCATAAAAGAATCCTGAAAACACTCATCACAGTTTCCGTGTGTGTGTGTGTGTGTGTGTGTGTGTGTGTGTGTGTGTGTGTGTGTGTGTGTGTGTGTGTGTGTACAATAAATTGTAATAATATTTCACAATATTACAGTCTTTACTGTATCTGTATCTTTCCCCAAATCTCCCACACAGAACCAATAAACAAAGACAAACAATAAAAATATAACATAAAAAATTCAGAAATGTATAGGCCTAATTATTGTTTTTTGTTCGCGCTATAATTATTTATTTTGTTAAAATAATTCCACACAATTTGGCTAATGATATAGTGACTAGAAATTAATATTATTAAAGTGACTACTGAAAAATATGGTGTGACAGATGTGCAATACATGGGGGTGTCCATATAAGGGTGATGAGAAGAAATATTTATTGCATCTTAAATGTTTAGATAACAACCATCCAGATAATAATAGTTGAAATAATGTCCTATAAAGATATAGATCTCATTAAACCTATGAACCACAGGGAAATGTTCTTACCTTTAAAGCTTTGCCCTCTGTAAAATGAGTCGTCATGCCCTGCATACAAGCAGCTAATCAGAACTCCTCAAAAATCTAAAAGAAAACCACACAAAAATAAGAAATTAACAAATATAATGCACGAAAGGTTGAATATTATTTTTTAGTCACAGCACCTGTGGGGCACCTGTCATCATGTACCCTATACATTCAATAAAATTGCCGAGTTAAATGAAGTTACCAAGACCGAGCAGCAGAGGTCAGTAGAACTGTACTGTAACATTCAGACAAGGGTTACTCTGTTTACTTGCTGATCTCGCGTTCTCACGATGTAGCTCACTAGAGCGTTGCAAGAGTGCAATAATAGAAGCAGGTCAGCTCTCTGCATGATGCTTTGTCTGATCCCTCTGCTTAGCCTTTCATGCAAGACTATTTTGGCCTCTGAGCTATTTTTAAAAAGACCACTCTGTGAGTCGAGCTCACGGCCTCGAGACACCCCACCACAGCCAAATTAGAAAAGAAAAAGAAAAGAACCCGCGTGGAACACGCGCTCTACGGCTTCCATTTCAGGAGTGTCAGAATGCGTGAACTCGGTTCAAGACTGATGCCATGGAGACACCCGGTAAATGGGAGTGGGTCACGTGACCAGAAAAATGATAAAAGCTTCATTCATAAGCTCGACACACAGGAGGACCACTTTAAAACCAAAAACCCTCAAGGCCCCTTTACAAAATTAGATAACCTGAGAAAATAAATACATTTTATCTATCTATCTGTGTGTGTGTGTGTGTGTGTGTGTGTGTGTGTGTGTGTGTGTGTGTGTGTGTGTGTGTGTGTGTGTGTGTGTGTGTGTGTGTGTGTGTGTGTGTGTGTGTGTGTGTGTGTGTGTGTGTGTGTGTGTGTGTGTGTGTGTGTGCGCGTGTGTGTGTGTGTGTGTGTGTGTGTGTGTGTGTCTACCATCTATCTGTCTGTCTGTCTGTCTATCTATCAAATTATTATGATTCCTTAAATATAAAAAGTGGTAGCCTAGACCACAGATGGAAACCTTTTTTAATGTAATGTTGAGTTCTAATCAAGTTAAGTCAGTCCTTTGCTCTTCAGTAAATGGAACATTCCAGGAGGCCGTCAGTCACATGGGAATAGTTTCCCTTATACAGCCACTGTTATATTTGTGCTTTTAGACAATGTTCTTTATCAGGTTTAGAACTGTGGCTGAAAGACTGGATCCTGTTACACTAGGCTTTCCTGGCCTGTTTCATGTCCTTATTTATCTGTGCTTGTTATATTTAGCCAAGCATGCTGACACAAAACTCCAGTTGCCAGTGACACAATTCTAAGTGGAAATATTATAAGCAAATCATTAAGAAGTCAAATACTTGTGGAATCCTAAAGCTACACTTTCTCCTGCAACACTCTCGTGAGAATGATTATTCCTTTAGGCTATTACTCTATTATTCCAGGATGAAACGTGCATTCCATTCAGAATGCATTTCTTTGGAGCACAGATTGCCCATGTTCCCACTTCCACACTTTATTTCTCCGGTCCAGTCATCTGGCCTTCAACCCTCTGCATACCTCAACCATTTTAAGTGATAATTTTCTCTTACTAAGAATTCTTTAGTAATTGTTACAATACGTATATTTGACCAGTGAGCAGATTCACTGCCTTTGGCATGTTTGGTCAATTCTGAGTCATTCTTTTGATTTGGTCTTCGTAAACCACACCAGACGTGCATTAGTTGCAGGTTTAAATGTTTACGTTATGACAGAACAAAAGTGTATAGATTGGTTATGAACTGAGCAGTTGAAACCAAATACCATGAAAAAAAAAGTCACTCAAGGCTTGATTCATACCATCTGGCCCTTGATGTGACGGCTACATTAAGGGCCCCTCAAGTCATTTAGCTGCAGTCAAACTGGCAACAAGAAAACTATGCAATATTCCTTTTTTATATTTTAAAAAGATATAAGTGAAATTGCAATTGCAGTCCTTAAAATATTAATTGAATCAGAATTAATTGAATATCAAATCCACACTGCCCCGTGCGTACACATCTAAAACTGTGACAAACAAGGTCAGCTTTCCTAGACAGCAAGTTGGCTCAGCATGGCTGATTTTAAAATGTCTCTGACAGGGGAGGCCCTGCCTTTCTTTCCAACGAGGACCATGGATCACTTTTTTTTTTAAATGCTTCCCTCTCTATTCATGGGGCCTCCAGCCTTTCAGGTCTTTCTCACACGCACACATTTCCCTGAAATTCCTTCAGCACATGGTCCCCCTTTCCATTTGTGCTGAGAACTGGGGTGAACTGACAGGGGGCCCCTCTTTCCTGCTCAGCCCTCACAGAGAGGAAAAGCCCTAATGTCCCAAGGCCAGAGCCGGGTTTTCATAGTTTCCTGGACATAAATTATAGGACTGAACACCGCCTTTGATGCTGAACATTTGATAGTCCATCTGAACACTATAGTCTTCTTCTTATCATAGATTCTGAAGCCAGTGGGGGGAAAATTAATCCATGTTAGAGCACAAAGCCCTGTGAAGGAAGCCACAAAGAGAGTGTGAAGTGTAGATAAACGAATAACTTTTCTCACACACTGACATTGAGAAAAGCAAAGGGGCCCCACTTTCCGTTCAGAGAACTGCATACTTAATACTATGCAGAATGATCTTACTACATGACTACAATCATCTAAATATAACCAGATTTTGACGTTATATTTAGTTTTACTTGCTGGTGCACTCACAGCAACAACACTGAAATAATAAATTGAAATGCATGCGATTAATTTTGAAACTTGTACAATCGTTGAGTACTGTCAACTCAGATTATATAATTAGTTTTTTGTGCAATATTTCAATATTTAGCACTCACCGCCAAAACATGAGCATTCATAATAGTGCTACTGTACGACAATGTAAAACAAATCTAAATAAATCAATGAGTAAGTGTTAAACACAGTAACACACTATCAGAAAAACACAAGTTGCACCTTTATCTTCGTACCTTTGAGTGCTATATTGAGGTATGAACTTTTTAGGGGTAAATAAGATAGAACGATCTCCTATTGTGCGCACTGTCCCAGTGGAAAGCTGAAATATTTCAATTAAAATATTTTGGTTTTGACAGTGCACTAAAATTGTGTAAAACAAGTCTATTCATGTCACGTTTGACTAAATTGACTACTAAATAATACTTGAGCAAGTTTACTTGATTTCTGAAAGCATAGCATTTATAAAGTTGCTTGTTGCAGTGTTGTGGTAAAGCTACGATTACCCCATTAGATGGATGTAAGGGACAGAACTGGAAGCCCCAACATCCACATCCTTTAGTGAGTGAAACTAAGAATCAACAATAACAATACTGTGCAAAAACCTGCAGACATCTCTGACAGAGACCGGTTAACGTGGTACAGTTGCCTTATTATTTCAAATCAACCATATAACGTTATATCAAATGAATACGGCTTGTCTTACATAATAACGTGCCTGATATGCATTGCGCTATGTAATATACAAGCACAAACAGAACTGAAACTATTCAGTAATCACAAGTTGAAGTTGTTCAGACATGTCACAGGCATCATGTGGATGCTGGTCACGGTATTAAGCCCGTCAACAACCTTTCTGTCGAGCTTCAAGGGTCAGCCTCCTCCTCCACTATACATAATGTTAACTCAACTCTCCGCTGCAATGGAAAGCATTGCCTGCGTCAAGGAGCTCCGCCAAATAGCGCAATCATTTTCCATGAATTACAAACCATGATGTGAACTACAACGGTCCTCTGCGTCACATAACTTGCGTTTCAATCAACTGCTTACATGACATCTGATCCCAATAAGCCAAACGAGGCGGATTATAACTGACTAAACCTCTGGCCCGCACGGACAATATCTGCTAGAGTATTGCATGCTTTGGCTGTTACAGCGATGACGTTCTTTCTAGGCTCCATGAGTAATATGGCTGGGTAACCGCATATTTGAGTCTTGAGATTGTGAACTTTCTCAGAAACAACCCACAAAGGACCTCCCCTCTTATGGAATTTGACGCCAGCGTTGCCGAGTTAACGCATGTGAGAATCTGAGATTCTCTTGTTTTGACCACTTATGAAAGGTAGAGAATTGAGACAAGGCCTTAGGCTAAGCCAAACACCACTTCAAAGCCATGTGTGCTTGTGTTCCCATGATAAATGGAGGCCTGGCTTGTCCTTGCTGTTTGTTTTCCCTTTTTTTTTTGTTATTGCTTCACTAGTTAAGCAGCGAATGGCCAGCTGCTACGTTCCTGCGCGAGTGAGCCGGAGAAGGCTTTGCTCCGAGTCTCTGTTTTGGTGGAGAGGTCTGTCTCCTTTGGTCCCGGCCCACTCGTTTCCACAGCGCAGCGGTGCGTTCGCAGGGATATTATGTAAAGGAAATGGAGAGCATAGCAGAGCTGTTAGTCATGCTGTTTACTGGTAAGATCGGCAGGGAATCACACCCTCCTGAACTGACGTTTCCTGGAAAATCCTGTTGTTTCGCAGGGGTGGAAGGAAAAGTACGTGGAACCTTGGAAACGGTTGGCGGGACCGCCGGAACTTTCAGCGGATTGGGAGGAGAGGTAGCGAGCGCAAAGCTCCTTTCCAACTGGGGACACAGGAATTCCAAGGAATGTCAAGTATGCGCTAACCAAAGACAAACCCGCCCCAGTATGTACAACAGAGAAGCCAGTGCAACGTGGTTAATACGTAAAGAACAACAAGCACAATTCTTCACAGGAAAATCATGGCATAACCAAATTTGTTATAACCGACAATACTCATCCGAACACGTATATGACGTAACATCAGTTCTCCAGCCTACGCTTACTATGCTTAACTAATGGTTTTCAGCAATTAGGACAGGCTTGAGGATTGCGCAACGTGGCATCAACACATCATAGACATATGAACATCCAGTTACTCAAACTCTTGAGAAATAAGTCCCAGACAGCTCTTCCACAGACCTGACCACAGTGTGGTGGTGAGGTCAGTCCTGTCCGAACCAGAAACTGGTAAAGGGCACCACGAAAAGGACTGGGTGTTTCTTTGTGGTCCAGACATCCCATTGGCCAATAAAGTCTGATTCTGTAATACATGGATTAATAACATGACCCTATTTTATTTTTGGTCCGGTTTTGTTAATTTATTCTATAATAAATTAAAAGTGTGGGCAGCCATTGTTTCCTCTACTGCACAGTGCATTAAATGGTGAAACAAAAATAAAAAATGCTATTCATGTATAAACAAGCATTTACTTTCTGTAATAAAATGTATTTAGATAATTGTGGCAAAAAAGAAAATCAGGGTGCCTGATAATGAAAAAAAAGCCATATGAAAGAATAAAATTACTGAAAAGAAAAGGATTGATCTTTTTTTATTTCTTACAAAACAATGAAAACATATAATTAAACATTTATATAAATGATTTACAATATGTATAATATTGTTAAGATATTTAAATATACATGTATATATATGAAAATCTTGAAAAATCTTGGTCCATCATATAAAAGTCATGATGTGGGACCAATATGCAGAAACATGCAGTGGAAACAAAATAAATTATATCACAGAAAAGATGACTCTGTGTCAAGGTCAACAAGTTTGTTAAAATGTAAGTCAATTATTTATCTTTTTATGACATGGCAATAATAATAAAAACATTGTAATAATATGATATTTGTATGTATAACAAACTTGTTTTTAAATGTTTAAGTACAAGCAACTTGGATGTTTAAGTCATTTCAGCTTAACAGAACAGTTCACTTAAAAATGAAAATTATGTCATCATTTACTCGCCCATAAAGGAGAACTCCGGTCAATTTTAACATTGAGCTCATTTTTTTGTAAATTTGGAGTGCTGTCAATACAGAGAACAACGACAAAAATCGGTGTTGCCTACACTGTGTTATCCTCTTTTTAAAATTTGCACCCTGTTGACTTCAATGGGGCAAGTTTTAAACTTAACCAGTTCTTAGTCTTATCATCCTTGATGTGTCATACAAGTGCCCAGCCATGTTAGAGGATTCCTTCAGAGTGAACACGAGTGAATCTGACTGCAGTAGATGTGAAAGATATGAATAAAAATTATGTTATATCAGCCAGCGCAAATACCTGTATTTACATCCTGTTTTCGGTCGAAGTCCAAAGTAGTCGATTGTCGAGTTCACGTGCAGAAGTTAAGTTACCTATGATCACGCGCGTGAACTCGACATCTACTGCAGTCAGATTCACTTGTGTTCACTCTGAAGGAATCATCTAACATGGCTGGGCACTTGTATGACACATCAAGGATGTTAAGAGGCTAAAAGCAGGTTTAAAACTTGCCCCATTGAAGTCAACAGGGTGCACATTTTAAAAAGAGGATAACACGGTGTAGGCAACACCGATTTTTGTCGTTGTTCTCTGTATTGACAGCACTCCAAATTTACTAAAAAAATTGCTCTTAAAATTGACCGGAGTTCTCCTTTAAGTTGTTTCAAACCTGATGACTGATGAACACAAAATAAGATATTTTGATATATATTTTTTTCCTATTATGGAAGTCAATGGGGTCCATCAACTGTCTGGTTACAAACATTCTTCAAAATATCTTCTTTTGCGTTCAGCAGAAGAAATTAATTAATTCAGGTTTGAAACAACTTGAGGGTGAGTAAATGATGACATCATTTTCAATTTTAAGCGAACTATTCCTTTAAATTACATTAAACTGACTTTTTAAAAAAAGTTGAATCGTGTATAACATAAAAAAGTTGAAAATTGCTTAACATATTTTGATAAGTTAAAGCAATGCAAAAACATATGTTGTTTTTACTTATTCAGCTTCTTTTCTTTCTTTTTTTTACAATGTACAAAGAGTACATTTCTAAACATTGGCCCACATCACACATTTCCAAATTCTGGAAACGGCCAGATCAAACACCGGCTTTTTAATAATATTTCAAGTGGTAGTGCAGTTATCTTGCAATTCTTGTAGAGTCTCATCCAAATCAATAAGACTTTGATATGACTGTTGATAATGTTGCAGCCTATAGGTCAAGACGTGGCACTCAAAGAGAAAGCAACGGGTGCGCTTGACGTGAGAATTGGGTTTGGAGTTCCCCCGTGTTTCATTTTGAGTCATTATAGCTCACCAACTACCTCTGTCTCATTCACTTTCAAAACCCACGGTCCTAACCACAAAGATTACTGTAAGAGTTCCGGTTCTCCAAACGCGCAGCCTAAACCACAGGATTTTTTTTTGTTGTTGCTATTTGCGTACGCTGGCTTTAGATGTGTGTGAAAATCAATACTACAACTAATCCTAAACCATATATAACAACTCAAAATTGGCATCATGCGATTACTATAATACTGATTGTAAACTGTTTACTCATGGAGCATTGCTTAGTGACAGGCCACGAGTGCCTATGATCCCACGTGTGTGTCTCATGACAGTGCAGTGTGCGCAGTGCACTTCCCCATGGTTTCTAAATGCAGCGAGCAGACAACGTACAACATGTGGGACGCCATCGCCACAGACACTTCAGCAACTCTGAGTCAGACGAGGTCACACAACCCCACATACAGACAGTGAATAAGGAGACATTCATGACAAGGTTGCCCTCCTCCATGATTTTCCACATTGATCAAGATGGGACAAAATAACAAAATATGTGCTCTATGCTCTGCACCATCTCCCGCAATACGCTTTTAAACCGATGGAACATAATGAGAACACAAACGCAATCTGACCCCAGCAACTGTTTCAGTGTAATGACAGGCACTCAATGCTCTCATGACTCTTTCTGGGCAATGACCAGTGCTGAATTAGCAGCCTCAACAACTGATCTTCTGCTGACTCTGGAAAAACAAAGCCAAATTATCAGATTGGACCACAGCGGCCCCTCAAACATGGATGGTGGCCTTTTTATATTCTCCAGGGTATGAAATGAACACCCGCCACCAGCCAAATGCATGCTTTTTTACACACTGGTGGATATTTTTGCTCATCTACCAGTCGCTGTGGCACATGCCGTGTAAAATGTCTCCGAGTGCTATTTTGTAAAAAACACACCAAAAAAACACATTCGATTTTATCTTGAGGAACAGATGAAAGACATGCTGTCACGTGCATGCCTGATTTGCTGTTCGTCATGCATGCTGCATGAGTGCTTTTCATATACCAGATGCGAATTTTCTCCTTACAACCACAAGATTTTTCCTTGTATGTAAACACTCTAAATGAACAATCTCAAGAGGTGCTCCAGGTACAATACAATTTAAATCTATGGTGTGGTTGTTATAAATAGAAAAAAAGAGAAAGGTTTGAAACATACAAACTCGCAATCCTCCATTTTGCCACATAACAAATTCAAACAAACATTAATTTATAGCTCCTATAAGTATATCAAATTTTACGACATAGTACACACAACAGGGTCTACATAAAGCAAATCTCAACTGCGTGATTGTTTATCGTCAAAGGTAATCTATACTGTCTGTCATCCAGCTCTAAACTGCTAAATGTGGACAATTAGGTATTACATTATAAAGCTCTGCTTTGAAACAATGTGTATTATGAAAAGCGCTTAAAGTAACTTGACTTGCTTCACTTATATCAATGGAAACGCAAAGCTCTCCAAACTAACACTGTGTAATTTTAGTATACAAAGCTAATGCAACAACACCACTGGGGTTAAAGGTGAATTGCAAAAACAGTGTGAATGTAAAGTTTACTTAGACCCTAACTAATGTGGAACAGTGTGAATACATTCCTGGTCCACTTAAAGGAGTTTAATATCTGATTTGTAAGCTGAAAAAAAAGTTAATTTCCCACCATGGGTGTCCTTAAATGGTAAGGTTACATACCAAATGAAGTCCAACTTCATACTCTGTTTGACAAGCATTCCTCTAATAACAATGGATGGACTTCACTTTAATATTGTTTTATCACATTAAATTGGTTCAGGACAGCTATTTTATCACCCAATGTGGAAATGAATCACATTATCTAGTTATGACTCATTTTTCCTGTGAGGGCGTTGCTTTAGAGCTACCCCGCCAGAATAGAGTGGACACAATCATTCCTAAACAATGTGTTAATAAATATTTCCAATCACCTACACATCACAGACACACACACACACACACACACAGATATAGGCCATTCCATTTCATAAGTGAGCTTCATAAAGAAAATTATATTACTAACTTGTTAATGTCCTAGACATCAAGTGGCTCATGCTGCTTCATGATGATGTTATTACACAGTATGTTCATCTATCACGGGTTTTTGCACTGCGCAACAGCGCAACGATAAAAAGCCAAATACAGCAAGACTTTTGCAAGTAAGCCTTTTACTGAAGGTACAATGCATTATTTCACTTAAAAGTAGGCTAATCACCACACCGCGCGCGTTCACGTCGCCGTGCACTGAGAATCTGACATAGGCTACGTCACCCTATTCTTGAATCCTCGTGTTGATTAAAGAGCGCGAGAAAACGGAATCTTTCCGCGCGTCTCAGCTGACTCGAGATCATCATAACAGTCTTTAGATCGCTTGCCGTTACTTCCAAAAGTGCTCGCCACACAAATATGCCCTTTGTCCCAGACTTCCTAAATGCCAACCACGTGTTATTACCTTAAGGCGTAATATTAATTCTTTTGAAACATGCCCGCTGTTAAAAGCGACAAAAGAGTTGGAATAGTATCGCCAAAACTGCTTTAAAAGTTACGAGACGTCGTTGTTTAGTTTGTCAAAGATGCACTGTCTACGATAAAACTTAAAATGTACGAAGCAAGTAAAACAAACTTCCAATTTACTCAACATTAAAGAGAGTCAGTGAGATAAGTATGTTTATAAATGTGATTGTTTATATAAAAGCAAAACAATTAAATAAAGAAATCCGAAAAAGCATTAGTAGACTAAATTCCAAGTTGCAACCTTTAACACGTGTCCAAACCAAACCGCTATTTGTTTTTATAATCAAATATTTCACCATTGCATAACTTATGTTCAATCTTTATAGTAAATGAAAGCTAATTCTTTATACAACTTTAGAATTTAAAGAGAAGAATTTATTAAGCTATGCATCGACTACATAAATACTACGGATAGGCAGAATTCTTCTCCGTCATCGTGAGAACATCAGCAATTTCGAGAGGAATTTCAAAACATCTCCCAGAAAAGCTCGCACACTTTACCTTGTGAGCGCGGAATCTCAGTCGGGGATGCGCAAAATCTCGGAGAAGTGTCCTGGAATCAACAGGCTGCGCCTTGTCTCGCGTCCTGCAAGCGAAGCGAAATGTTTCTCTGAACTAAATTAACTACAAAACAACAACAATGTATCAACATTCCACTCTGTGCTTCCGCAAGCACTGACGTCACCGAATCCTCGTGACCGCCCCCTCCATTCATGAAAATAACTTTATGCTGACGTCAGTCAGGCGGGAAACTAGTGGAGGTCAGAAATAGACGCAACTGAAAACTTTTGCAAATTTTATTGTATTAATTGCTATAAATTACCGTTTAAGGGTCAGATTATGTCGGCTATACATACAACGACGAGTTATTTCAATGATCTTGAGCTAGACATTGACAAAAAGTCGGATTGGTGTATCAGCCTCCCAGACCATATCTGTGTGGTATGACGTGACTGTTATCAGAGCTCATACACACATTTACTTCATGTTAGTCTTTCTGCAACGTCTATGTTTATCATACATTTCTGAATTTCACATAATATCAGTGATTGGACTCGAAAGCGCCCTCTGTCTGTCACTAAACGCTGTTTAAAGTTTAAAGCAATCGCAAACACCGTCTGTGTGGTCACCACTGGTCACACCTCATTTACTGAATTTCCACATGGAAGGCAACTGCTGTGTCAAGTGATAATTTGAGCTATAGACACTTTAGATGCTTTAATTCATTATATGTATGTAGATTTCACAACATTGTTTTCAGTGGAGTAAATGCGAAGTAGGCTACTTAATATATAATATAATATGATATAATATAATATAGGGTGAATACTGGCAAAGTGGGACAATGGGTAAAGTGGGACATTTAAGCTTCTTAATTTCTGTCTTTACATGTAAATGATTCCATTACTAAAAATCAACACTGAGCTCATCATAAGCAAGTATGTGATAAAAAAATATAGATTATGTGGCTATGACATCACTTCCGGGGGTGTGGCACATATTCAACTTACAGTGAACTGTGACGGTAAAGTAAAATGACATAGCATTCTGAGGTGAATAATGTTAAGATTATAAAAATTAAAACACTCATGGATCAGTTGTAATTGTTATATATTTTGTAATAGGATGTAATGGTGAATCAGAATTTGTAAAAATCATCACGTGTGTGTGTGTGTGTGTGTGTGTGTGTGTGTGTGTGTGTGTGTGTGTGTGTGTGTGTGTGTGTGTGTGTGTGTGTGTGTGTGTGTGTGTGTGTGTGTGTGTGTGTGTGTGTGTGTGTGTGTGTGTATATATGATTTTATCTGAACGATTTACACGATTTTATTGTGACACTGTCCCAGTTTGCCAAGTCATTCTAATGGGGGAATTGAGTTCCCTTTTTGTAATAAAATTTCTAAAAAATCCTCATAAAATTTAGTTAGCTAGCTAGATATTTCAACAAAGATTGTAAACTGATTTTAAAAAACAATGTCAATTCCAAAAAAAAAAAAAGAAAAAAAAAAAAGAAAGATGGAGGGTACAAGCCTGGATGGCCGGGACATTTGTAATATTTGCAAAAAACTTTTCAACAAAAAGAAATTAAACTTAGCCTGTGTGGAATAAAATTAGCATATAAGAAAAAATGTTTATGAAGATTTCTATTTTTTTTTTTTATATGAAATAAACTAAACCCAATACAAAATATTGTGGACAGGTGAGGGAGGGATGGGTGGAAAGAATCTGCTGTACCTGCACCCCTCTTTAAAAATGTGATTTTTATTATTTTTTTTGTTGTTGTTTATATTGTTATTGTGTATTTAATTAATTGGGCCTACATTTGAATTACAATTTAATGTGTTTGAAGTGTCCCAGTTTGCCAATAAAGGTGTCCCAGTTTGACAGTAGCACCTGGAAAAATGTGGTTTGGGGTCCATGTGTGTTTGAGGAAGAGTCATCCATCCTGTGTTGAATTTTTCTTTCTTTTTTATTCTGAGTAGAGCACTTAAGCTATTTATAATAGTATCATATGAGGGGCTAAGACATTTGGATCATAATAAAACATTATGCAGAAGGTAAATTATCAGAAAGTGTCCCACTTTACCAGTATTCACCCTAATATATAGAGCAGGACTTGACTTTGCCCATGTGAAATTGATATGATGGTTGTGGTTTGCTATTGGTCGATCTCATGTGAGTGACATGTTGCCTCGCCCTTGCTCCAGTAAACACATCATCAGAGAAGAGAAGACATGTCTCTGCAAGAGGGAGGGTGTGTGTGTGTGTGTGTGTGTGTGTGCGTGCGTGCGTGCGTGCGTGCGTGCGTGCGTGGATGCGTGCCTGCGTGTTTTCTACATACCTTAATTATGTGGACTTTTGTTTATAGTTTAGTCCTCCTTATAGCTCAGTCATTCCCTCAGTCTCTACCAGTGACTCAACACAAATACATTCACTCTCTAAAAAAGCATATGGGTTTGATATCAATGTTTGGGCTTCTAGCTTCTTGATTCTTTCATGCCCAGAATTCTGGGTGGTGTTTAATAACCTCTCTCCGTCAATCTGTTTTACCAGTTTTACTGTATGGCAACTGAAAACATAATTTTTTGGTTGCATGAAATCTTTCTGAGATACTCACTGAGTGTGTGCATGTCTGCGTGCCGTGTACTAAAATCCCTTATTCCCACAACACATTTTTCCAAAAATCTTTTAGAAATCTTTAAAATAAAGTAAATCATCTTACCTAAATGAATAGTCAATTAAAGTTTGATGGAAAATGTTCTCTGTCCGCAGGTGAAAAAATATCACTTACAAAAAACCCCCACACCTGATCTTTGGATCATTCTTATACACACCTCAAAAGAGAAAAAGACAAATGTAGCTCAAATAACATAAAAGAAGTGATGAACTGCCATTCTGCTTTCCTGTGGGACCTGTGGGAAACCACCATGTGGAAGTGAAAAAAGAGGAGATTTTAAGTGGAAACACATCCTCATGTTCTTAAGATCATGCCGGCTTAAGCCAAACATTAGACAGACCTGCTTGAATCTTCCAAAACTAAAAATATGATTAAACAATGTTGTCTTTATATAAGAATTGCAGTTCATTCATATTATTAAAGAGCCCTGATCATTTATTGAATTATAAATAGCCTATAAAATACTGTTGAAAAATACAGCAAACAAAGTTATTATTTTTCCAGATTTCCCCTGCGACATTAGATTTTTATTTGGAATAGTGAGTGTGCAATTGACATCATACAAATATGGTTAATATGAAAAACACTTTATATAACAAGTGGGCCATTTGCTTGGCCAATGGTTTTGTATATTGACTTAATTCGGGAAGATGCAGGGAAGATTCTTTTAAAAGTCCATTACAACTGAAATGCTCAGCAAATCTTCTTTGAGTTGTCTGGGTTTATGGAAACACATGGAATATTTTGTTCCACTCGCTACATTTTCTAAGTGGCATGCATTTCATATCTGGAAGGCTTTCAGAATTAAGCGGCCATTCATTGTTCCTGTCAGAGAAGTATGTTTTCAACAATACTTACAGCAACTGTAACCAGACACACATGTCTATTTTCTCCGTAGAGGTCCGATTACAAGCACATGTTGTTTTTGCTGAGTACCGTACAGTGTGTGTTCTCTGTGGTGTTCTTTTCTGGGTGAAAGTTCTGTTTTCTTTTGTCTGGCAGGCACAGTAATGTCTGTTTCCATGTCTGACATCATTTTAGTGAAGATTCTTGGAAACATTATTCCCTGTATACAGTCCCTAAACGCTCCATAGCAACAGTGCCACCCAGAGACATCTAATCACCCTGTCCCTGAGTATATGTGGTTTAAGAGAAAGGCTAGAGTTTCAGACAATATGATTCTGTGTTTGTTTACAAAAAGTCTAATAGATCAATAATATTGCAATGAAATACATTAATAATATATTCAGGTCTACCGTTTACTGACTTAAACCCTGTTTAAGTTTATTTGTTTATTTATTTATTTGTTTGTTTGTTTATTTATGTATTTATTGACTTTGTTTTGTTTTGTTTTTGGAAAAGTCTTAAAATGTCTTTTCAATTTCTTCAAAGCTCATAAAAGCGTAAGCCTATTGTGTTTTTTGTTTTGTTCTGTTTTATTTTATCTTATTTATTCTTTAAAGCTCATAAAAGCCTATTATGCTATTATGTTTTTTTTTTGTTATTTATATATATTTTTGAAAAGTTACAAAATGTATATGTTTATTTATTTATTTATTTATTATGACTTTGTTTTGTTGTGTTTTTGGAAAATGTTGTGTTTTTTGTTGTTATTATTATTATTTTTAAGTTAGGCCTACACAATTTCTTTTTAATTTCGTCAGAGCTTATAAAAGCTTAAGCTCATCATGTTACATTGTGTTCATTAATTTATTTATTAAAAGTCCTAAATGTCTTTTTAATTTCTTCAAAGCTCATTAAACCTACCAGTGCTTTTCTGCTGATTTTGCTTCAGTTAGTAGATTGTATATGCACATGATAAGAGGCAATCCGACACAGTAGCCTACCAATTACACAGTGATTGTTTATTGTACAAAATACCCCTAACATAACTCATGAAAGTTTACTATTATTATCAATACCTACAGTACTACACATATATTTTGCTTACTAATGTTTTTTCTGTTCTCCCGAATGGCCACTGAGTCGGACTCCAGTGCTGTAGGAGGCGCTGTCGCTCTTTCAGGAAACTCTCCGACTGCAGCAAGAAGAAGTAGGAACATTTGTATACGGCAAATCATGTAGCAGCTCATTTGAAAGACTGAGGTAGTTTATAAATATTCTTTTCATATTCTGCTCTTAATATGTCATTATATTAAATATATTTTACTGTTAGCACTGAATGGTATTTCTAAAAAGTACATTGCGGCTAAAGTTTGATGTTATTTGCTAAGACATTAACGTTAGCTGCCAAATGTTGAAACACTCACAGACCAGATGCAGCTTGTAAACAAACACAGAAGACAAGCCGAATTGAATTAAGACTATTAAAGGTAATAAAATGCGTTTTACATTACTTTTCAGTCTTACAATATGTTACCGTCTACGAATATGCCATAGCAACAACATATCAGCTCGTATAGTTTACCTGAATGCAGCTTTAGTATGTATGACAATATCATTGTAATTCCTCTAATGTTGTTCAAAGTTTGTTGTGTTTAAGTCTCTTACAGTTACAGTAAGTTGGACCTTGTGGAAATTGTGTAACAATGAATCGACCAAAGCCAACAAGCATTAGGCGTCCTAGTAACACCAAACCATCAGGTAAGAGTGTTTAGCTGTGATTATGACACATACATTTCATGTCAAATTTTGGACATTTCATGACAATTTTCGGACATGTCTTTAACATCCTGTGACAGGTCACCCACCTCCAGGGGATTTCATTGCTCTTGGAGCAAAGAGTCAAGGCAGTGAGCCCAAAGCAAACCCAGCTCTCTTGAAGCCGCCGTCCGCCGTTTTGCCCCCAGACCGCAAGAGAGAGGCATCTTCATCCCTGCCCTCTTCCTCCAGCCTGTCCAAGCGGCCCAAGCTCTCTAGTACTCCACCCAGTGCCCTCTCACGCCTCGCTGAGGTGGCTGCTGTTGACAAAAGATCAATATCCCCTTCAATCAAAGAGCCATCTGTAGTTCCTATTGAAGGTGAGATTCAGAAAAAAACTTTAATCTAATTTAGGGTTTCACAATGTCAGTATTTTCTAGTTGATACCATTGGCAGTCAAATCCATTGATTATTAATACCAACTTTGATGCCAAAGCCGAAAAGAAAAAGAATGATCAAACTCTTTTAATTAAAGGGGTCCTTTTATGCTTTCCCCCCTTTTTAACTTTAGATAATGTGTAATGTTGCTGTTTGAGATCTGCAAGGTTACAAAGCTCAAAGTCCATTTCAAAGGGAGATTTTCTCATAGAATCCACTTTTCAAGAACTACAACGTACAGCTCGTTTGGACTACAATGCTGTTTTTCCTGGCTTTATGAGGTCATAATGTTACTCATTTAAATAATCTCTGCCCACGGAATACGCAGAAAAGTGGACGAGGCCTGAATGAGCTGCTGCTATAATCAAAGACACGCTGTATTTTTAAACTTCATCATTACAAATGTGTTATCCGATATATATTTAAAACCGTGCAAGTTTAAATAGTAACATTTTATTGAATTATAAATGAGACTGTCATTTTGAAGTGCTTTTGACAATACAGTAAATATTGTAGGATTTATGTGTTTCTTTACACATCCGTATTCCAAATCCAGTGTTCATATTTCCATAGACCTTGTTTTTACACGCAATGTGCATTCACACAACATGTAAACATTGTTTTTCAGTGTCGCCTGCTGTTCTTCTGGATGAGATCGAGGCATCGGAGGCAGAGGGTAATGATGACCGCATTGAGGGTGTGCTCTGCGGGGCTGTCAAACAGCTGAAGATGAACAGAGCCAAGCCTGACATGACGCTGTACCTCAGCCTCATGTTTCTGGCCAAAATCAAGCCCAATGTCTTTGCCACAGAGGGTGTGATAGAGGTAGATCTCATCTCCTGTGCTATTAGTACTGGAATTTAATGTTGATGCTGGTGACGTAACTTATGTTGTTGAATGTCTTTGATCAGGCTCTCTGCAGTTTGCTCCGCCGTGATGCGTCAATTAACTTTAAGGCCAAGGGGAACAACCTGGTGTCCGTGCTGGCCTGTAACCTGTTGATGGCCGCCTATGAGGAGGATGAAAACTGGCCTGAGATATTTGTCAAAGTAAGCAGTCAATCTGGCCAGCTTTCCTGTCTCACAGTAATCATACACTATGCTCTGATACACTGTCATTGTGGTGTTCCCCAGGTCTACATTGAGGACTCTCTCGGTGAGAGGATCTGGGTGGACAGCTCGCACTGTAAAACATTTGTGGATAACATCCAAACTGCCTTCACAACAAAGATGCCTCCTAAGAGTATGCTGCTCCAGACGGAAACAGGACGGTCAGGGGGCGACCTCAGTGCAGGTTGGTGGTCCAAGAATATATACGGTCATGTGTAGGGTTAGTACCAAATAGTGTAATTGACTCAAAATACTGTTTTAGGGAACAGCCCTCATCCTTCCACTCCAGATGAAGATGAAGGTCAGACCGAGCTTCTAATCGCTGAAGAGAAACTCAGTCCAGAGGATGATGGACAGGCCATGCCAAGGTATGGAACCACAGATACTCAAGACAATGTAGTAGTCTTTAATAATAAAGAATTGCATTACATTGAATAGTTATGTTGAGAACTTGAAGTAATATTTACTAAATTGAGAATGCTACATTGCATTGTTTTGACTTTAGAAGTTTGGGGTTGGTGAGAATCCATTTATTCAGCAAAGATTCATTAAATTGATAAATGAACAGTAAATACTTTTACACCGATAAACACTGTTCTTTTAAACTTTCTATTCATCAAAGAGTCATGAAAAATATATACATTTCCACAGAAATGTTTTCAACAAGCAGCATAACTGTTTTCATCATTGATAATAATCAGAAATGTTTCTTGAGCATCGAATATTAGAATTATTTCTGAAGGATCATCTGACACATGAAGACTGTAGAAAATTCAGCTTTGCATCACAGGAATAAATTACATTTTAAAATAAATATAAAATAAAGTTGTTTGAAATTTAAATATTTCACAATATTACAGTTTTTACTGTATATTTTTTTTTAAATAAATGCAGGATTGGATAAGATTTAATTTTCCAAAACTTAAAAAAAATATTTAACAGAAGATATATAATTTTATATATAAATGAGTGTCTGTCTTTAAGTAGCCTAAACATTTTTTCTGTGGTATTGGAAATTGGCTTTATGAATTTTCACGGGTACTGAAATTTTGGAATTATGACCGCAATATGCACAGGTATTTACATATTGTAAAAAATACAAAAATAATTACAAATCTGTAACTTGTAACATGGATATGTGGATGTGTGTAACCATTATCTGCTTTGGCTCCAGGTACGAAGAGCTGGCTGAAAGTGTGGAGGAGTACGTGTTGGATGTTTTGAGGGACCAGCTGAACCGTCGCCAGCCCATGGACAATGTGTCCAGGAACCTTTTGCGTCTTCTCACGGCCACCTGTGGTTATAATGAGGTCCGACTCATGGCTGTACAGAGGCTCGAGATGTGGTTACAGAATCCCAAGGTACAACAAGGTGGACAAAAGAGAGGAAGTGTCTTTGTCTGAGAGTGAAACCACATATCTAAAGGTTTGTTCTTGTTTGATGCTTTTCCAGCTGACTCGGCCAGCGCAGGATCTTCTCATGTCTATGTGCATGAACTGTAACACACACTGCTCAGACGACATGGAGGTCATCTCCAACCTCATCAAGATCCGCCTCAAACCTAAAGTTCTCCTCAACCACTACATGCTGTGTGTCAGGTCTGCATTACACCTTCAAACCGAAACTCTTGGGTTATTCTCCACAAAATGATAAGTTAGTAATTAAAAGTCTAGGGATGTAACGGTACACACTAATGGTGGTTCGGTACGCATGTACTTGGATCGTGCACTTCTCCAATAGCAGCTCATTCTGTGTCTTTTGGAATTTTTTCAGATGTGTTTGCAACATCAAAGTGTATTAATACAAATGATATTGTCCCATCCTATGGGGGAATCTCTTGAGTTGAAATGACTTTCCACACGCAGAGAAGTTCCTCATATACAGTGGAAAGAACAACACTTTATTAACCCATTTGTGCCGGATGCTGCGCGCCGAAACATTATATCTACCGCCGGTTACTGCGTTGCGCAACTCTGAACCTCCTGCCGGCTGCTGCGTAGCGCAGCATTTTGTATTCGTCATACTTTTAATGACACGTGCAGCATATAACGCACTGTCATAGGTTCAAATACACACGAGGTGGGTCTTGTTGAGTTTTCAAAGACCACGTGACCACCCAAATGTACTGTGGTTCGCTGAAAATCACGTCAATCAATCAGACATACACGCGCATTTGTTTTGGATTTTTGAAGACGCGAGTGCGAAAATGGCAACGACAGAAGAGGATTTTGACAGCGAGGGCAGTGACATTGACTTGGAAGATAGTGAGGAGTTTGGAAGATAGTGAGGAGTTTAGTGAGAAGTTTTGCACCTTCTTCTGCACCGCGAGTGCTTCATGTACCAAATGTAGCACGTCGTTCGTCACAAATGATTTGATCTGACTCTTGTCTGTCTCTCTCTCTCTGTGTGTGTGTGTGTGTGTGTGTGTGTGTGTGTGTGTGTGTGTGTGCGTGTGTGTGTGTGTGTGTGTGTGTGTGCGTGTATGTATGTGTGCGTGCGTGCGTGTGTGTGTGTGTGCGCGTCTATCTGTGCGAGGATAATGCTGATAAAGCCAAAGAGGAGAGATTTGAGCCATGGAGCTCAGAGACTGATACTCTTCCCAGTTCCTCCTCAGGACTTTCCCCACCTCTCTCTGATAACAAGATGCCTTGTTCAGTGTGTTGGCATGTTTAAAATGTTATTTGTTATATTTTATATAATTGATTTATATATTAATATATATTTTTTTCTTCCCCATATGATTTTGAGAATTTTTTGAAAAATGTGTTGTTATGTTAGTGCTAAGGGAGCATGTTTTAATCAAACCTGTGATTCTTACCTTCAAAATGTATTTTATTTCATGTTTCTAAGTGCTACAGAGGCTTAGATATTCAGGTTTTGGTAGACGTTGACAATTCGTAGTATTTTTTCAGAAAACCCTCAGGAGATAAGGACATTTATCCTAGAATAACATAGGTTTTTATAGGCGTTTTTAGCAGGCGTTTTAGGAGTAAATGGGTTAAGTTCAGTACACATGCGTACTGCACCAAAAATATTCAGTATGAGTACCGTTACACCCCAAGTAAAGTCTAAATGCTTGTTTGATTTTATGTACCTTTTTGTATTTTTCATGTTCTGCAGGGAACTTCTAAATGCTCACAGAGATAATCTGGGCACCATGGTGAAGTTTGTGATCTTTAACGAGTTGTCAAATGCCAGAAATCCTAATAATATGCAAGTCCTCCATACTGTTCTGCAACATAGCCCAGAGCAGGCACCCAAGGTGACTTTTCAAACTACATTGTTGGCTTCATGCACAATAACTGTATTCAGTTTTGCTTTCTAAATCAGTTATAACTGTTAGTATTGCTCTTACTTGTTTTCAAGATCCCTAACTCTCAATATCAAACTTTGACCTGTTCCAGTTGTGGCATTAACATGAAGTATGGACCCGAAAAGTTTAAAAACATTTATTTTGAGCCCTTTTGTTTTGTCTTGTCCCTAGTTTCTGGCAATGGTGTTCCAGGACTTGCTGACCAATAAGGATGACTACCTGCGGGCATCAAGGGCCTTGCTTAGGGAAATCATTAAACAGACCAAACATGAGATCAACTTCCAGTCCTTCTGTTTAGGCCTCATGCAAGAGAGGAAAGAGGCCACTTATGTGGACATGGAGTTTAAAGTGAGGACTATACAGATGTATTTATTATGTGTAGTTTCTTAAAAGAAAATATGTTTTGATGTATTGCCTGTACATAATTCGTTTTTTATCCATCTCAGGAGCGTTTTGTCATTCAAGTGACGGATCTCTTGACGGTTTCCATGATGCTGGGCATCACGGCTCAGGTCAAAGAGGCCGGCATTGCGTGGGACAAAGGAGAGAATAAGAGTAAGATGTTTTATACTCTTAAGTGCCTTATATCCAAGGGCCTGTTTACACCTGATCACTTCATGTGTTTTTACTGATCAGATAGCTATCTGATTTGTTAAAACGGTTCCATTTACACTTAGCCACATAAATGTGTCTCAGCGAAACGAATATATATCTGATCTTCAATTCCCCCGCTATATGCAAATTTAACGGAGTTCACGTCAATGAAAGCAACGAATATGAGCTGCATTTTATTTATCATCAGCTAATTTCAAGACCAAAGGCCGCAATAGGAGAGAGAGCGGCATCAGCACTGGTAAGATAATTTTGTCTCACTACTTTTAATGAAGATGATTGTGTGTTAAGCATCTATGAGACTTACTTTCAGTTTTATTCGCTGGCTTGCTTGAAGAGATACTCAGCTACTCATCTGCGGCCTATAACATGTCATATATCCTATAACACACTCTCACACGTTTATTTTTTTTAACATTTTGGGAGGAGTAAAGTTTACATATGTGGTTTCAACAACCAGATGCATTTACACTTTGTCCAGTTTTGTTTGGATTTAGTCTCAGACCACCTCCTGAAGTGGTTTGAGTGATCGTGTTTAAATAGGTCTCAGTAGCATTTCGGGGGGCATTTACACCTGGTCTTTTCATGATCGGACCAGGTGTAAACAGACCCCAACATTCAAAACTTTTTTTTATGATAATGAGGTTGCGAATGTGTCTGTATTTCAGATCTGGAAGCACTGAGGTCCTTTCAGAACCAGATCGCAGCCATCCAGAGAGATGCTGTGTGGTGGCTACACTCCGTGGTTCCCACCATCAGTAAAGTGGGAGCTAAAGACTATGTGCACTGGTATGTATAAGAGGGATGTAGGACTAGTTTTGTTATTGTTATAGGCACAATATGTAAAATAATTAGGGATGCACCGATACCACTTTTTCCAGAACGATACTGATACTCGTCGATACCGAAAACCGATACCTGTATTTTCACTGCATTTCTAATCTTTAAATGTATTAGAAGATAAACCAAAATAATATAAATCATATTAGTTGGCTTAAGTTGTTCATCAAATATATATTTCCTTCAGTTATTTTCATGCTTAATTAAGCCTGCTAAAATGCATTGTATAAGCTTCTGTTACTTTCACTGTTGATTCTATTGCTCTATCATATTTTATCTTTCATTTCATAGCACAGCACATATTTAGAGCAGCTCCAGAAGGGCTCAGTGCTGAGGATTGGGTCAGTGGTTAAAATGTTAGACATGTGAAATATACATTTTTCATTCCAATTTTGATGATACAACAAAACCTACCAGCCTAATTAATGTGAACTTAAAACATTATTAAAGACAAGTAAGCAGTCAGTAATAAAATAAGAACAAATAATCAAATCACAAATAGCACAAATAAATACTATATAACAAAGAAAGGCTAAATGAAATAAACAGTTTTTAGAGTGTTTCGGGTAGATCTACAGGTACAGAAATTTGAATAAAGTAATAATATGTGAAAAAAACATTGCATATTCTTTACTGTATAAATTAAATAGATGGATATTTTTGTACATTTGAAAAATGTAGCCTATTTAGTCAAGAGCAGTGAGTAATTCATTTGTCCTTTGTTTGATTAACATTAAAACACAGCAGCAGGTTTATTAAACTGCTGCCCCTTTAAGACTGAACGCACGGACCCCATTTGAATATACTGTCTACGTTCACTTGAGATATGACCGACTTTGTTTACTGGGATATTCGCCAAGACGGGCGTTTTCACATAATTTTGCGTGAATTCGTCCGTATAAGCGCAAGACGTGAAAGACAATTCAATTCATTCATTATTCACACGCTGTCTGGGGCGATGGTTTTCGGGGCGCACGCTTTGGATGTTTGCGTTCATGGAACTTCTTGACCTGCAAACGTCCTGTAATAATGTAGGCAACCACTCATTATACATTAATCAGGTAACAGTAACAGTTATGTTTTACTTGCATATACGATTTAGTTTTAATCCAAATAACACGTGCTGAGTGAACGATCAGCAATGAAGTGCATTCAACAGAAGTGAGCGCTCTCTCCCTTTCTCCCTCTCTCTGGTCAGTTAACGTTAATAATAATACGGTAAGCTACATACCTCGTTTTACTTTCTTTGCTATAGACATCCGACTGAACTACAAACTTTCCACTGACTTCTGTGAAAAAGGGGATGCGCTCAACCAGCTCGCGCGTCTGTGCCGCTGCGCGCTCAATACACCGCGTTTCTCTTATCAGCTCGCACACCACATCTATATAGGCGTTACTATATTTCGTTTAATATTCCACTAATAAGATACATTTGCTTTTTTTATCCCTCTGTTGTCAGTGTTTCTTTGTCTGGAGTGGACACAAACACTGTACACACGCTGCCTGGTATTGGTTGGTATGGGACATTTTTACTAGTACGAGTACATGAGCTCAGTATCGGACCGATACTGGTATCGGTCCATCCCTAAAAAAAAGAAAAGAAAAAAAAAAAGTTTTTGGAGCTTAATTAAATAAATGCTTTGTTTATAATGAGAAGGACATTTTAAGTATGAAACTTGCAGGATGTTTTTATAGTGCAAAGACCTTTATTTGTCTTATATTCTCAAGTTTTTTGCACCAAGAACATAATTTATTTAATATTTCATGACCATTTAACACCCTCATTGGAACCTTTAAATGCAACCGTCACGCTGCTTGTAAGACTATGCAAACACCTACAGCAGATAATTATTTTGCTGATTGTTTTGTTTTTTCAACAGTCTTCACAAGGTGCTTTTCACAGAGCAGCCTGAGACCTATTACAAATGGGACAACTGGCCACCTGAGAGTGACAGAAAGTGAGATATCATCTCTGATTAAAGAGATCAGTTTTTTTATATATATAGATGCTAAAGCATTTCTCCTGTTTGTTAGTTTCTTTCTCCGGCTGTGCTCTGAGGTTCCTCTGCTGGAGGACACACTGATGCGCATCTTAGTGATTGGTCTCTCTCGTGATTTGCCCCTGGGCCCAGCTGACGCCATGGAGCTGGCCGATCACCTGGTGAAGAGAGCTGCAGGAGTTCAGTCTGATGGTGAGACTGTGCTCCTGGTTAGAGGAATGTTCAACACAGTACACACATATAATCATTCAAAAATAGCTCAGACCTTTTTTAGTAGTGATCGGGTCTGTTTTTAAAGCTGGCCATTTGATTATGTTTGTCTTCCTACGTCATTAACTTTAGACTTGGATGTGTTGCGAGTCGAGAGGATCCAGCTCATTGATGCTGTGCTGAACCTTTGCACCTACCATCACCCAGAGAACATCCAGCTTCCTGCAGGGTACGACCTTTACCTTTCACCGAGTTTATTCCCTGCTGTTTTTTCACTTCTGTTTTATTAGGAAGTGATTCATCCGCTTTATATTGCCAGATAATTATTGGGTGTCATGGACTATTTGCATTGAAAGTTTAAGCTACACTGTGGTCTGTCCGCTCCTGGAATCTGTTACTCTATTTGTGAGCTGTTTATTCGTCTGCGAGGTGAAATACTTTATTAAATGTTCCATTTTAGGTATCAACCTCCTAATCTGGCCATATCAACTCTTTACTGGAAGGCCTGGCTCCTGCTGCTTGTGGTCGCAGCATTCAACCCACAGAAAATCGGTGAGGCCAGATATGATGCAATACTTGATTTTCATAATAACATCTCATTAGAACGCCATTATATTGCTGTCAATGACTCTTTCAGGTTTGGCAGCGTGGGATGGTTACCCCAGTCTGAAAATGCTCATGGAGATGGTTATGACAAAGTAAGTGTTCTGCATATTGTGTGGAAATGTGGTTTTATGGATATTTCAGCACTTGACTATTTTTTTTTTTAATCTCTTCTCAGTAACTACTCCTACCCTCCGTGCACGGTGGCCGATGAGGAGACCAAAACTGAAATGATCAATCGAGAGCTGCAGGTCTCTCAGAAGGAGCGGCAGGAGATCCTGGCCTTTGAGAGCCACCTGGCAGCCGCCTCCACCAAGCAGACCATAACAGAGAACAACAGCCTTCTGCTGTCCCAGCTCACCAGCCTGGACCCCAAGTATGACTTCCCGTTTGTCACTGCATTGATAATCCAGTGTGTTTTAAAGATACTGACCCTGTCTTTGGTTCACTTAGGGGACCCCCACGTAGGCCACCTCCTCTTGTCCTGGATCAAGTGAAGACTCTGAACCAGTCTTTGCGCCTGGGCCATTTGCTCTGCCGCAGCCGCAACCCTGACTTCCTGCTCAATATCATCCAGAGACAAGTAAACACTTTCCTATGCTGTTCTTAAGATCCATGTTAAGGGACTCGCTAAATTTCATTTTTCCCACTGTCCAGGCCTCCTCTCAGTCTATGCCGTGGCTGGCTGATCTCGTCCAGTCTAGTGAAGGGTCGCTGGATGTGCTGCCCGTTCAGTGCCTGTGCGAATTCCTCCTCCACGATGCCGCTGATGACGAATCTTCCATTGATGATGAGGAAGAAGGAGAGAGCAAAGAGCAGAGAGCGAAGAAAAGACAGGTAAAGCTCAGTCTCGATCTTACATGTCTGTTGTCTTCTCAAGGAGCCATATTTATTATATATATTTTTTTCCCCCTTAAGTCATCTTGTAATGTTGTCTTAAACCAAAGTTTAGTTTTACATGACCGTTATTCCAGTGCCTACTGTAGGAAAATTGTTAGGGTAGGCAAAGTTGTTGAATATATGCACTACCATTAAAAAGTTTGGGGTCAATAAGACGTTTAAGAAGATGTTTACTTTTTTTTTTTTTTATCAGCAAGAATGCATTAAACTGATCAAAAGTTACAGTAAAGTCATTTATAATTGTAGAAAAGATTTCCATTTCAAATAAATGCTGGTCTTTGCATCAATAAAAAAAAAAGGCTTCTCGGATTCCACAAAAAATTAAGGAACTGTTTTTTACATTAATTATAAGGAATGGTTCTTTAGCAGTAAATCATCATATTAAAATTATTTCTGAAGGATCATGTGACACTGAAGACTGGATTAATAATGCTGAAAATTCAGCTTTGATCACATGAATAAATTACATTTTAAAATGTATTTAAAATGTATTCAAATAGAAAATGTTGATTTTTTGTTTTGTTTCACTGTATTTTTTCCTCCTCATCTTTCCCATCAGAGGCAGCAGAAACAGAGGCAGCTTCTTGGGCGGCTGCAGGACCTTCTGCTGGGTCCTAAGGCTGACGAACAGACCACATGCGAGGTCTTGGACTACTTCCTGCGCCGCCTCAGTTCTTCTCAGGTGGCCTCTAGAGTGCTGGCCATGAAGGTGCGGAGTTAATTAACCATCCACCAGTGCTCGGTTCATTTAGACGCTTTAATAAGATTGTTGATTGTGATGTGTGTCAGGGATTGTCTCTGGTGCTGACGGAGGGAGGATTAAGAGATGGAGAGGAGAGGGATCAGCTCATGGAGGAGGACTCTGGAGATGGAGAATTATTGCCAGGTTACCAGTGGCTCCTTCAGGACCTCCCCAAACTGCCTCTGTTTGACAGCGTGAGAGGCTTGACGGCCAGCGCCTTACAGCAAGTCAGTCCAACTACACAGTTACAAGAATATCAATATCGGTAACATGATCAGCTTATGTTTGTGTGGTTTTCCTTTTTTTTTTTTGTCAGGCCATTCACATGGAGACCGATCCTCAAACTATCAGTGCATACCTGATTTACCTATCCCAGCATGCACCAGTGGAGGAGCAGTCCCTCCACAATGACCTGGCCTTGGTTAGTCTAAACCTACAGCATTTTATAAGTCTGAGTAAAGCTCTAGCCTAACCTGTTTCGTCTCTCCTTTGGCTTCTCAGGATGTAGCTCGTCTGATAGTGGAACGCTCCACTATAATGAACTGCCTGTTCTCCAAGCACTCCTGCAGACCCGAGTCTGACGCCGTTCTCTCCGCTCTGGTCACCATCTTCTCTGCCTACATCCGTCGTATGAGGAAGACAAAAGAGGGAGAGGACCTCTACAGCTGGGTAAGGGCCGATTAACTGAGCTGGAAATTCTAATTACTGCTTGCTTGTTCACATGATTAAAGACCAAATTTGAAACATCACAGTCAGAGTCTCAGGATCAAGTGTTCCTGCGATGGACCACAGGAGAAACAGCCACCATGCACATTTTGGTAGTCCACGCTATGGTCATTCTGCTCACGCTGGGACCTCCCAAAGGTGAGTGTCTCCTCTGTTGCAATGTGTGGGGATTGATTCTGCCTGTACTTGTAGTAACAGCTATTGTGATTGTGTTTTTTAGGGGAAAGTGATTTCAATATACTGCTGGATATCTGGTTTCCTGATAAAAAGCCCCTTCCTACTGCATTCCTGGTTGACACGTCTGAGGAGGCCCTTCTTTTGCCAGATTGGCTGAAATTACGAATGATCCGATCTGAGGTCGCCCGATTGGTCGATGCAGGTATAGATAACTTGTATTTAGGAATACGGTTTCAAAATACCAAATTTGATACTAAGGAAATACCAAGGTTGCATTTATTTGATTAATAAAACAGTAAAATTATAAAATATTATTACAATGTGAATATATTGTATTGTTTTAATATTTCAACATATTTAATTTATTTATTATTTTAATTTATAATTATTAATTTATCAGTCTAATGCGATGATTTGCTGCTCAAGAAATATTTTTTTATTACATATTATTAACAATGTTGTGCTGCTTAATATTGTTGTGAAAATCCTGATACATTTTTTTTTCAAGATTCTTTGATGAATGGCAAGACAACATTTTATTTGAAATAGAAATCTTTTGCAACACTAAAAATGCCTTTACTTTCACTTTTGATCAAATGAATGTATCTTTGCTGAATAAAAGTATCAATTTCTGTCAAAAATGCTTACATTTTAAGTCTAAGTCTAAAACCAAAGAGCCACTGCTAAACCATTTCTATAGCACTTTATACAATACAGATTGTTTCAAAGGAGCTTCACAGTAATAATCAGTAAAATAACAGAATCAATGATGCAAACTTCATCAAATTTTAGACAAATGAATTTTCAGCTAAAAGCAGCTCCAAAAAGACAAAAGTATCATTATTCACCTCAATTAATTTCAGTCTTGAGTTCATATAACTGTTATTATTCAGCTCAGTTCAGTTCAAGTTTTCTTCTCATCCAACAGTGTCTGTGCAGTCAAATCAATAATATTACTGAATATTAAGTGTCTTTTAAACCCTGACGTCACACCCCGAAGGTTTGTTTACAAGTCCAAATGGGTTTCCCTTTCATTTTCAGCCCTACATGATCTGGAGCCCACGCAGCTGCTGTTGTTCGTCCAGTCCTTCGGGATCCCCGTCTCCAGCATGAGCAAACTGCTGCAGTATCTGGACCAGGCCGTGTCCCATGATACCCAGACACTGGAGCAGAACATCATGGACAAGAGTGAGGATCTTTCATTTGGTGTACTCTGTTCTCCCAGCATTCAGTGTGTGTGAAATGATGCTAACATCATGGATGTTTTTTATCTGTTAGACTACATGGCTCATCTAGTAGAAGTCCAGCATGAGAGAGGAGCCACGGGAGGACACACGTTTCACAGTTTGCTCAGTGCTTCACTTCCTTCACGCAGAGGTCAGGGTCGAATGCCTTACACCAGGGGTTCAGTCAGCACTGATTAATGCTGCTGTTTTACTCAGTTGACTCCTTTGCTGATCTAATGTGTTACAGACTCTTCAGAGGTGAACAGGGCTAAGGTTACCGTTGAAACGCCCCCTGGCTCTGTAAAGATGAGAGCAGTTAGTCAGGTGCCAGCGATCGGCCCAGAGGATGATCTCACTGGGATCCTACTAAAGGTATGACACTTCACTTTGATCTACTTATGCGGCTTTTTTAGAATTTTTTTTTTTTCTTCTACCAAGATTTAATTCTACCATGTTATTGATAATATTATAATTTCTGTACCTTATGACATGATGTAGAATTTTCTTTTTTTCTTTTCTTTTTTTGATGAATCTAGATTTTGTAGATGGTTTAATGCTGCCTTCCCATGCTATCGGAATTATCGCAAATACGAGTTTCCTAGGAGAGAATTGGACATATACGCCCTCTCAAGTCGTATTTACTACTGGGAAACTCAGAAATAATTTTGATAACCGAGTTTCTGAGTTGGGCGTATTCTTTATTAGTTTTTTTTTTTTCCCACAACAGCTACATCACCATGTCTTTTTTTTTTTTTTTTTTTTTTGACAACAAAACACTTGAATATGACAAGCTCGTAATTAGGGCTGAACGATATTCTGTTTTAACATCGACATAGCAATGTGCGAGTGAGCGATAGTCACATCGCCGGAACATGCGATGTGAAGGGTAGTAGCACAGTAGCACCAGCGGGAGATATTACATGCGCTTCATGAGGCACGCACGCGGTCTCTTGCTCTCTCTGCCGTGCACGCGCTGCGCGGTTTGGAGCACAGTCTCTGTCTCGCGGGCACGCTCGCTCTAGATTCCGGAGATTTTAACTAATTCGCGGGCATCATTGAGCCGCTATCATATTTTTTATACTGAAATAATATCGGCATTATAATTAATGATTTTTCATAAGGCAATTTTTGACAGGCGGTATGGTGACAGGCGGTATGGTGTAAAGCTGCTGTTTAAATGTGTTCGTTTTTTTTGTTTACAGAAACATGTTCTCTAATCTGTTTAGAAGATTTAATACAATACAAAATATATTAAAGTTTTATTTAATTTTGTTTATTTCATATTATTATGATGATGACCAACACCAACACTGTTTTACTTTGGCACTTTGGCTAAGAAAAGTTGACTTAAAAGATTGTGAACCAAAATGCTTATAAGTTGTTTTATAAAAAAAATATTTATTTTAAGTTATATTGTTGTAAACCAATCAGGGGGGTTGACATAAAGCAGCTGTTTTATTTAAAAATGTGTTCTGCTTTTGTGTTTACAGAAATGTTCTAATTTTGGAATAAAATATTAAGTGACCTTTTTGTCACTTGTAATGAAGCTTGCTTATTAATGAAATTATTAATATCATGGAATGGTCATTATTGACTTTAGCCTAGAGTTATGGCTCTCAATATCGCAATATATATCGTTGGGGGAAAAAATATTGCAATGTAATTTTTTTCCAATATCGTGCAGCCCTACTCGTAATTACAACTTCAGAAGTGGGAAGTATTATGAATTTTCCAATAGTATGTGAAGGCAGCATAATACATCACAATATCATTATTGGATTGTGATTAAAACTGTCAAATGTTTAAGAAATACTGAGTCAGTTTTAAAAAGATGGTTCACAAAAATTTTAATTCAGTCATTTACTCACCCTCATGTTGTTCCAAAACCAAAAGACTTTCGTTCATCTTCAGAACACAAATAATATTCAAATGAAACCTGAGAGATTTCTGGCCCTCCATTGAAAGTCCATTCCACAAATTTTTTTATGCTTTTTTACCTTTAAATAATGTTTCCAAAATCATTTCAGTGGTTCATCAAGTCGTAACGGGGTGAAAGGCACTTATGCCTCCGCTTTGCGGTCCTTTATCTGCTATAACCACACTATGTAAGATTGTCAATCTTGTCACTTTTCTGTAGTTCTAATGAGACATAAAAAAAATACAAATTTGACTTGCTTTACGTCAAGCGTTACAATAGTCATTATTTAGTTTTTCTTCGTTTCTAATGTCGCAATACATCATACTTTCATAAAATCATGCATCCTACTCTACCTTGTCTGTGGACACCATTCATTCCAAAGCCGGTGCTGGATAAACAGCGAGCGTGCGTGCGACAGTAGGCTGCGGTAGGCTAAAAGTAATCCACATGAATTGAGCTGTTTAATCCAAGTCTTCTGAAGAGACACGGTTGCTTTATGATGAAGAGATTTAATTTATACTTTGATTCATAAACATTGATCAGTGCACACACATAGAGCATTCAAATATGATAAACTGAAGCTCAACCGCAGATACAAGAACAAACTTCATTGGTTTCTGACGTTTTCTGGAAAAAAAGTGCTCTGCCAAGCTGTTTTGAATCACCTAAACAAACTCTAAAAATGCTTTTGGACAGATTTTGTTAAAAATTATGTCACATCCATTCAGTCTTTGATTTGACTTGAAGTATATTGGGTCCTTTAGTCTCTGCATGGCACGACCCCTCACTGACATTGTCCCTGACAAATCCCAGATTGAGACATTTTAATTACATAGATGACCCTCTTCTTCATTAATTAAACTCCAGTGATGGATATAAGTTTAGATCTTTATTACTTGACTGTGATGGTGACGATTCTCTTTCCCCATCTAGCTCTTCCCTCTGAAGGTGGATCCTCACTGGCCTCCGTCTCCAGTCCGACCACTGTCATTATCTCTGCAGCAGACCCTGGCCCAGGAGGTTCTGCAGGCACGACAGGGTCACATCCAGCAGGGTGGCGCTGCCGGACGACTCCTACAAGCCTTAGCAGCCCTTCTAAACTCCGCCCACGCTGGAGCCCTGGTCATGGCAATGCACCACAGCCATACGATCTCCTGTCCTCTACTGCGCCAACTCCATCTTTACCAGGCACCTAACCTACTCATACCTGCATATTCAATATTCTCACTGGTGCTTCCTTTTGCTTGCTCACGCCGTCTACTTCTCTTTTTCTCCTCTAGCGGTTGGTGTCTCAAGACGTTGGCTTCTCATCGCTGTTCTTCAACGCCGTTGTGCAGATGTTGACGTGGTTGGAGAACTCTGCGGTAGAGACAGGGCCACTCCACAGCCTGTTGAAATCTCTGGCAGCTCAGTACTCTCACAAACATCGCATCACAGATGGTGAGTCCCTCCTATTCCCGAATCTTAGCTGTTGCAGGTCACATTGGCAAGCACATATTCAAACTGACAACTGAACTAGCTGAATCAGGTCAGAAAATACTGTCATTTGATAGTTTTTAGTCCTTGCATGCTCTCCTGGTGTTGACTCTGTCCTGTGTTATCAGTTCGTACAGGATTTCTGCACTTGGCTGAATCACTGGCGTACGGACGAGACTCTGAAGTGGCAGCGAGGGGCATTATTGCCTCTCTGAGAGCTGGAGAAAAATGCAACGCTGAACCTGAACTCATACGAAAAGGTATTTAAGATGTTTAGGGTCCTCCAGTACTCACTTAAAGTGTCAAATCACAGTTAATCAAATTAGAGAGTTCATTAGTACTGTACAATTAGTACAAAGCTTCCTCCCGAATCCAAGAAGTGCATTTATTTAAACTAAGCTGCCAAAACTACTCTTTCCAAACTGAATACATGAACACATGACTGTCCAGATGTACAAAGATTCTTTGGTGTTCAGAGGAAGTAGATTAGATGTTGTTATTTCTTATTATCTGAAGAACTGAAGGTTAAATGAGGGAGAGTTCAAATTCTGACCTCAGTGGACTGAACAGAAGAAATGAGCCGGTGGAGATTTCACCTTGAGCAAGGCAGAGCCTCAGAGCACACACCTAACTATTACATCATCGCCACAGACCAATGGTAGTTTGAAGGTGTTTACCACCCTAGAATTTTCCCGAAACGAGCATCAAACAAACTTTGTTTTAGCCTGTTTTTGTTCCAAATGACATTGCACCAGTTTGTTTTTTTAATTTAGCTTGAAGTATACTGGGACCTTTAAGCATTTAGACAACGTTTATTATATAAATAAGTTCATAAACATACTATGCGTCAACTGCCTAGTTTCATTCAGCGTGACTTACTGCCTCATGTGAGAGGTGTGAAACAGGCCCAAGAGTTAGAGAGGGTGCGTAAAATGGTCTTAAGAAACTAAATCATGACTGTTTGTAGCCCAGAAAAACTTTACGAATGCGAACATAAGTGGACATCGGCGGGGAAAATATGATATAATCCCTTGAATGTTTTGTGCAGCCTACATTACACAGCACTTATCTCTGTATGATGTTATTAACTTTTATTATAGCTCCTCTGGGAACCACATAGTGTACTCTTATAGCAATGCTTTGGAAAATATTTTTGAACTGGTTTGTGGCAAACGTAAGGCTAACAGGCGAGGACCGAAGGGTAAGTCAGCTCTAGAGAGGCAGTTAAGTTTCTGTGTGTTGGAGTGGTTGCCAGCATTAGTCAGTCTCTCCGGAGGGCAGTGTTTGACTCATGCACCAGCTTCACCACTCACGCTGTCCTTAATGTTTCTCTTTATGATTTTAACATTCTGCTCTGAAACCTCACCAAAACAAAAACAACCTCACACAGGGCCACACATCCACTCCAGGGCTTGTTTACACCCAGCGACGGCTCCAAAGACCAGGGTGTACTTTTGAAATACTTCCTCGTGAAAGTTAGTGTGGTGGGGCTGGAGTTCTAGAGACGCAGGGTTATTTAGAAACAAAGCGTGTGGTAGTTCTCATTTTTGCAATGTGGGATTGGCTGCGATGGGTTGTTTTTAATTTTTTTGGGACCTGTGTGTTTCACAAGAGTGCCGATATTAATAACAAAAACCTTGTGTGCTTTAGTGTTGCAGGGCCTCATGGAGGTGAAGTCTCCATATATAGAGGAGCTGTTATCCCTGCTTATGACCATCGGTACGGAGAATGGGAACCCAGGAAACACAGCGGGTCCCGTTGCCATGGTGATCTCTCTGCTGCTACAGGAAACAGAGGAACGAGGGGTGAAAATGGAGGTGGATTCCAAAATGTAAGCGCACCATGAGTCACTCGACGCTGCCTCATCACAGATTTCCTTCCTTGTATGCTGGGGATACTGTTTCTAGGTGGGGAAGGAACACAATAAAATTGGGTTAACACTTATGGGTTATCCCTGTCAAACAGCCAAAGTTACCATAGTAAGTCACAGTGAGACTAAATACGCATCATACGCAGTGTGACTATGTATGATGTAAACTAGTGTTTCACAACTTTTTTTGGCTTTTGTATAGACTCAAGTACCCCTTCATCAACAGCAAACCAGAAATGTGTTCCTTTTTACCCGTATTATACTGGATAAATCACCTTTATTACAGTGATAAAGTGACGTGAAGGCCAAGTATGGTAACCCATAGTTGGAATTTGTCCTCTGCATTAAACCCATCCTGTGGTATCATCAAGTTCGTAACGTTTGTACACCACCGACAAAAAGTTTGGAATTACCGGTATGCTTTTTTTATGTTTTTGAAAAAAGCCTTTTATGCTCAGCAAGGCTGCTTTTATTTTATCGACAAAACTGTAAACACAATAATATTGTGAAATATTATTGCAATTTAAAAGAGATATTTTCTATTTTAAAATCTCTATTCTATTCTAATAGGCTGATTTGGTGCTCAATAATGATCAATTATTATTAGTGCTCAAATATTCATCTTTTTATTATTATCAATGTTGAAAACTGTTTTTGCTGCTTAATATTTTTGTGGAAACAGTGACACATTCTTAAAGTTCAAAAGAACAGCATTTATGTGAAATTGAAATCTATAAAGCATAAATGTACTTACTTAAATCTTACTTAACCCAAACTTTTATATGGCAGTGTATCAGGGTTGCCACAAAAATATAAAGCAGCACAACTGTTTTCAACATTGATAATAATAAGAAATGTTTCTTGAGCATCAAATCATCATATTAGAATGATTTCTGAAGGATCATGTGACACTCAAGGCTGGAGTAATGATGCTGAAAATTCAGCTTTGACATCACAGGAATAAATTACATTTTAAAATATATTCAAATAGAAAAGTTATTTTTGTAATAATATTTTAATAATATTATTTTTTTTTTTTTTTTTTTATCAAATAAATGCATTCTTGGTGAGCATAATGTGAGACAAAACATTCAAAAAAATATCTTACCAACTGCAAACTTTTAAGGGGTAGTATACATTCAGTATACATGCCAGTGGTTGTGAATCACTGTCTTAATTAGTGTATTATTTATTTGCCAGAAACTGTGTAATACTGTGTATTTTCTGGGTTGATGACGGCTGTGTGTGTCCTCCCTGGCAGGACTGAGTCAAAGAAGCCTGGCTCGTGTTCAGGGCTGTTGGTGGACTGGCTGGAGTTGCTCGACCCAGAGGTGACCTCTGTGTGCTCGGATCTTCAGCAGAAGCTGCTTTTTGCTCAAAACAAGGTAAAATAGTTTCTCTCTAAACTGATCATGTGAGTGTGGCTACAGATTTAAATATGCACATGTGAGGGTGAATATGGCACGTAAACGTCTTCCTCTCTGTTAGAGAGATAAAAAAAATAAGAAGCAAGCGTACAGCTAATATTCCTCTTTTTTTCTTAAATATGAAATACAGGCTTGTTCAATTACATAAATGGTTTCAATGTTTTATGACACAAGTAATTTATTCATTCACTCATCAGCAGTGTTGGGGGTAACGCATTACAAGTAATGTACTTTATGTAATCAGATTACTTTTGATTAAAATAATGCATTACTTTATAAATGTACATATTAATATTTATGTTTGAGCACAATTGCACAGTACTTTTCGTTTTATTTAATTAGCTTAAACATGTTTAAAACTACTAAATTAAAATTCTCTCTTCTCCATAATGTAGTCGTGTGCGCAGGAATAGACAAAAAGTACAAAAGTAACTCTTTCAATAATATTTATTCTAATTATATATAATAATATTCTAAATGTGTTTTTAAAAGAAAATGAAGGTATATGTTATATTGTCTAAATTGTTGGCCTGCTGGAAGAGAGCTAGCCTTAGCCAGGTGAGAAAAATTAACACAACACATTACTTTCATTGAAAAGTAACCAAGAAACGTAGTTATTCACATTTTTCGGGAGTAACGCAATATTGTAATGCATTTCTTTTAAAAGTAAATTCCCCCAACACTGCTCATAACTGAAGTACATTAACATAAGTCTTGTCTTTTTTTCAAATATTGAGATATTTCGCTTTAAAACAAATGTTTTGTTTTGCTCATGGCTTAATGGAATGTGAAACGCATACAGAGAAAATGAATGGGAGAAATACTTCTGGATTCAAGCAAACTGAAACAGTGGACGGTTGCTGTTGTGATTTATTGCTTTTTTATATGAGATGAGTGTGACTTTCTCATTGTCTGTCCCAGGTTAAAAGTAGCGGTGTGAGTGTGGCCCCCTCCTACAGGCCGTATCTGTTGGCCCTCCTTACACACCAGTCCAACTGGAGCACCTTACATCAGTGCATCAGCTCTCTGCTCAACAAACCCAGAGAGCAGAGGTGAGCGGCTCTGTCAAACACGCTCCGCTCTTTTTGTTCTCGCACCTCCTGCGTGTGTAACTGTGTTTCATCTGATCTCCAGACTGGACCCAACCTCAGCTCTGGACTTCCTGTGGGCCTGCAGTCACATTCCCCGCATCTGGCAGGGGCGAGATCAGAAAACTCCTCAGGTTTGATCACAGTTAATATTACATCGCAATTGTGAATAGATTTACATATCAACATCTATTCAGCAGCTTGGCAAGACTGCTGTTTTTCACTTCACCAAACCATAACAGGGATAGGTTTCACACAGTTTTGAAACAGCTGGGAATGTAATTTACCTGGTGATGCTCGACTTTAAATTATTTTAACTGCTAGAAGTTTCTTTTGGGAATGCAATCTCTAGAAATAAGCATACACTACTCATGTCATGGGATTTTTTTTTTTTTAAAGAAATGAATTAATAAAAAGGTAATTTTTACATTCTTAAATGTACAGTAGCATCAACAGTTTTATTTTAAGGACCAGCAGGAGAGTAGACAATGGCCATGTCAAACTACTGGTGAAACTCGAAAAATTCAAATATCGTGCAAAAGTTAATTTATTTCAGTAATTCAACTTAAAAGGTGAAACTAATATATTATACAGACTCATTACATGCAAAGTGAGATATTTAATGCTTTTATTTGTTATAATTTTGATGAGTATGGCTTACAGCTTATGAAAACTTTTCACAATATTTTAATTTTGAATTTGGAGTTTTCATAAGCTGTAAGCCATAATCATCAAAATATGCTACCTATTTATATTGTTAACCAGTCCAAAGCTCAATTTGTAGTGGTCTAAAACTGTAATGTTTGGCTACAGATTGTATATTATTTTGAGCAGTTTTTATTGACTCTGAGTGTGTAAGGTGGTGTTTTGTTTCTCTGCAGAAGCGCACCGAGCAGTTTGTGTTGAAGCTGTGCTCTGAGGAGCTCATAAGTCTGGTGGACCTCATCCTGTCTGAGTCAGAGCTGAGCTGTCGTGACTCGGCCACCTCTAAGAGCGCTCTGGACCAGGTCTCCTGCTCTCTTCTCCAGTCCCGCTTGCCCCTCCTGCACAGTTGTCTCCACTCAGACCTGGACAATGTAAAGAAAGTCTCTGAGTACCTCATCAGCTGTGTTAAGAAGTGGGGAGACAGGTACATCCTTCGAGTCTGTATTAGGAGTTGCACTGGCTATTTGACTTTAATGCTCTGTAGGGCTGTTGGAACGAATTCCGAAATTCGAATATAATTCGAATATTTAAAAAATCAATACTATTCGAATGCTGAAGTTACTATTCGAATATTGCTTTTTTATGTTTTTATTATTATTTTATTATATGCTATCTTGCCTTTCTCGCCAATTTGGCTTTACACACGCATGTGAAAATGAAATGCTTTTGTTTCGTCTGATAAAAAATACAGTTTTTGAATCGTAACACAATTGTGCGCCTTATCCACGCTGCATCGTCATAACAATACTGTCAATAATGGCGGCGAGCATTGTCTCCACGGAAACGGAGATCACCACTCCTGACAATTTGAGAAGCGATGTGTGGAAGGTGTTTGGATTTCAAACCATAAATGGGAAAATCACAAATAAAGAAGTGGCAATTTGCAGAATATGCAAAATCTGAATGAAATATCACTCCTCAACTTGCAACCTTGTGCGTTCACACCGGACGCAAATAGCGCGTCAAATTCGCGCCTGCCGCGTCTAGTTATACGCTTGACCACTTTGTGTCCATTCGTGCGTCAAGAACGTGTCTTTGCATTGACTTAACATTGAAATCACTCGCGCCTGACGCGCTATTTGCGCCCGGTGTGAACGCACCATTAGTGCACATCTGACAACGCTACACCCTGACAAGCTAGGCGATCTGTCCAAGGAACCGCTGCTAAAACAGGCAAGAATTACTTATTTTCTGCCTCTCTCTTCATCACGGGGCTTACCAGCTGTCTGCCAAAAGGCGATGACAGACAAACTGACACGGTTTATCTGTAAAGATATGAGACCGATCAACATCACACAGGGGTCTGGATCTAAAGATTTTATTCACGAGCCTGAGCCAATGGTACACGGTTCCTAGCTGCGCAACAATCACTGACAGAGTTGTGAAACTCTGACACAACATCAGACAACTGATCAGTGGAAAAATGTCCATTAAAGTTGCCAAATTAAAGTCATTCATTTTGTTCCGCTGTTTTATTGTTAATAAAAAAACGCGATCACCCGTTTCTAAATGTTTATTGTAATGTTAGTTGTCCCTCTAGTGGACAGACCGTGTAACAACAACCAAATGCTATAGTGGCATTGACGATCCATAAGCCTGTGTAGTGTCGTAAATATTAATAATAGGATGAATTTGTGCATTTAATATTCGAATATTATTCGAATATTAAATAAAATAAGGAATGGAATTCGAATAGTATTATAGAGGAAGATTGACAGCCCTAATGCTCTGCCATGAAACTTTAAGCTTGACGAGGACTAGCCGCTGATCCTGCATGGCCTGTAGAGGGCACAACAGGATAAGAAATATTTAAAGTACACTTTTCACACTCCGTTTCCAACAGTTAAAATGGCAAATAAATGCATACTCCCAAGAGCTCCACAAGATATGTTTTATTATACCATTTGGATGCTCAAAATTGATTGGGTGAATGCACGTTTTAAACCGCTAAATTTGTACACGTAAGTTAAAGGGATAGTTCACCCAATAATATGAATTGTGTCATCATTTACTCACCCTCAAGTTGTTCCAAACCTGTATGAGTTTTTCTTTCTTCTGTTGAACTCAAAAGAAGATATTTTGAAGAATTTTGGGAACCAGACAGTTGACAGAAGCCATTGACTTCCATAGTAGGAAAAAAAGAATAGTATGGGAGTCAATCAACTGTCTGGTTACCAACATTCTTCAAAATATCTTCGTTTGAGTTCAACAGAAGAAATAAACTCTTACAGGTTTGGAACAACTTGAGGGTGAGTAAATAATGACACAATTAATACTTTTGGGTGAGCTATGCCTTTGATCGCTGTTCTAAACTAATGCGCTGCTGCATTGTGGCGCTCACACATACAGTACATACACAGCGTTGGAAAAAAATAAAAGACCACTGCAAAATCAGGATTTACTATGTGTTTGAGTAAAATCATAATTTCTTCCAAATTTAAAGTAAAAAACATTCTCATGTAGAGCATTTATTTGCAGAAAATGACAACTGGTGAAAAAAAACATGTTTTCAGACCTCAAATAATGCAAAAAAAACAAACAATTTTAGACATTTTTAAACTACACAATACTAAAGTTTTATCTTCAGAAGAGTTCAAGATATCAATATTTGGTGGAATAAGCCTGATTGCCAATCACAGCTTTCATGCGTCTTGGCATGCTCCCTATCAGTTGGTCACATGAAGCATTGTCCTGTGAGAATAACCAGTCCTTCGAATTGAGGAACATTGTCTGACCAGAAGGAAGCAGTTTTTCTTCCCAGGTTAACCATGTGTACTTCATATAGAAGGATCTGCTTGATTCCAGCCTTACTAAAGAACCCCCAGATCAAATTTCACAGTGGGTGCAAGACACTGTGGGTTGTAGGCCTCTCCAGGTCTCTGTCTAACCATTAGAGGACCAGATTTTGGGCAAAGCTGAAAACTAGACTCATCACAGAAGATCAGAATCAAGCAGATCCATCTTTGTGAAGGATGCATGACTCAAGCCTTGTAAACCACTTTATCCTGTAAGAAAACTTGCTGCCTTCTACTCTGACATTGTTCCCAATGATCTATGAAAAAGTGGATGTAAAAGCCAGCAAGGACAACAGTGTCAGACAGAGGTCAGGGTTTGTACCGTGTTACCAAACACTCGGCCACACTCACCACCATCGCAAAGCACTGAACAACTTCTTTAAAAACCCCATTAAAGAGGCTGATAGATGTGCGCGATACTGTGCCGTTGCTTTACTTACAGCAGAAATGCGCAACATCAGGCACAAAAGCGGGAAGAGCTGTAATTAGTTCTTGTGGTGTGAAATGAGAGGCAGCTGAAGTCGTTCAGCGCTGTGATCTTCGAGAGAGCTCAGTGTAGTATAATGAATGCGTGAGGATTAAGGCTCCAGCTCTTCCTTTGGCTTCTGTTGTGAGTCGCAGCTCAGACTGGGGCTGTCAGAGAGATCAGACCGGGGCTCTTTGTGGTGGCAGACCCCCCTTCCTTTCATGAATTTGCCTTTGGTTATTAAACCCCCTTAATGAGGGGGAGAAAACTTTGGACAAGGTCAGACAAAAAATTACCCCCAGAAACACGATATTTTTAAGTCTAGCTAAGCTGTCTTCTGGTCGAGAATAGGCTCGAGTAATACTGGCATGTAAAGCGTGTGTTTGGAGGGATAAACGCTCGTGTTTGTTTGGCATTCTCCGTATCTGTTGCTTCTGAGCACAACAGCGGATTAGCAGGCATAAACCACAATTAAGCAACAAAGTTGTCGGTAAGAAGGCCTTTGCTTGATTGGACAAGCAGTTATGAGTTTGTTCTTCTGTTGGTAATAAAGTCTGTTATTGATACTGGCTGCTTTTTCTAGTTAGACCATGTTAATCTCTCTCGTTGTCCAAAAAAGCGGATTTTTTTTTTTTTTACACAGTATTTTGCTTATTTTAAATTTGTAATTATAATAATTGTTAAAATGGCCCAAAATGTGTAATATTATAATTCTTATTTATTTAAGACATCATTCTCAATGCAGTTATTATTAATACATTATAGTTATTATATCATCAATATAATGCATGAAGCAATTATGACTTCATGGTTTCTTTATGGTTGACATGAAATACTTTTGGAAAGCTGTCATGCTGTGTGACATGCTTTTCTCTGTATCATAAACCGTATTTGTATAAAATAAATAATTCATATTTATTATACTTCTGTATTTAATACATAGTTGTCAATAATAATAATAATTAGTATTCAATATAAAATACATAAAGTGAGTATTATGTCATAATTAATTTAGAAAGTTTTCCTGCTGTGTGACATGCATCCATTAATCTAAAAGTATTTTCAATTGTATTTTGCTTATTTATTAATTAACTATAATAGATGTTAGTCAAAAATTCATATTATTATTATTATTTGTATTATAATATGTCTATTTTAAGAATATTTGAATAAAATATCCATTCTAATTAGTATTGCTTAATTAATGGTGTTTTTTTATTATTTAAATTATAATTCATCTATAATTTAATTATAATTGTATAGTTTCATGCATAAAAAAAGTATGTCTTCATATTGAGTTTTAAAAATTCAATTCATTCACCACAGGACCATTTAAAGTGAACTTGTAAAGGCAAAAGTGATAAAAAAATTGAAAAACTGAAAAGAAATAGTAGCCAGTCACAGGACCTTACACATTAATGTAATTTTGAACCTAAACTCTTGATGTTGAAAAAAAAAAATGGTCATGTGTTAAGTACCCTTCTATGTACTTGACATTACTCATGGAGCCTTTCCTGGAACCATCTGCTTTTTTTGCTTCTTATTTATTGTTTTCATATGTGTGATATTTCCAGTATAATGAGTAAGAGGTGTCAGACGCTGCTGCTGCAGATCTACCTGCACTTCCCAGAGGTCATCCAACACATCCGCCTACCAAAGGCCACCCTGAGCGCCGAGGGGGCAGCAGATGGCAGCACCTGCAAGGTAACCGCCTCATGCCATGAGTTACCTGTTAACAGCAGCTGAAAGACTAATACTCTGTTTATTTTCTGTGTTTATATGTGCACCTTCAGCTGGATATTCTCGTGCATCGTCTCATCACTCTGCTAGCTGACACAGGAGACTCCAAATCAGCTGAGAACCGTGTGTCTGATGCCAATCTGGCCTGCAGGAAACTGGCCGTATCTCACCCGGTGCTTCTACTCAGGTTTACTATGCAACAATTTTCTGTTCAGTTTAAACATTTGAAAAGTATTATATAATTGATTAATATTATTTTCCCTCGCACAGCCCTTGATCATGTAGAAGAAAATGATTACATTTAGATGAAAAAATATTCTTCACATGCTTAAAGAGATAGTTACCCAAAAATGCAAATTCTGTCATTGATTGCTCACCCTCATGTCGTTCCAAACCCGTAAGACATTCGTTCATCTTCGAAACACAAATGAGGATATTTTTGATGAAATCCGATGGTTCAGGGGCTCTATTGATAGCTATTTAATTAACACTTTTTGAAGGCCCCAAAGGTAGGAAAGACATCGTTAAAATACTCCATGTGACTACAGTGGTTCAGCCTTAGCGACGAGAATACTTTTTGTGCGCCAAAAATACGATTTATTTTATCATTTCTTCTTCGCGTGTTCACGAAAGACACGGGTGCTCTCATGAACGCGCGTCGGACAGTAAAATAAAAATAGTGACATTTATTAAGAAAGTAAATGGGGTTTACATACTAAAGCTGTTTGTGTTTTTCAGACACCTGTCCATGATCGCTGCACTCCTGCATGGGCGCATCCATCTGAACCTGCATGAGATCAGACAGCAGACCCATCTGACCTTCTTCAGTGATGTTCTGGCTGTCCTGGAGCTGCTGCAGCCGCTGGTTTTCCTCTCTGACCACCAGAGGGCACTGCAGGACTGTCTGCTGTCCTTTATCAAAGTACTGCAGGTACTGTATAAAGACCTCCTCTTGTAAAGTACTATGCTGCACCACAGTTATCACTTCTTCTATTTAACATGCCATTAAGTTAAAAATATGCAAATGTTCTTGGCACTATTGCAATCTCAAACTTGCTTATCTGCTAAATTAATATTAGTTTGTCATAATGAAACTGTACAAGCTTAATTGCAAAGAATCTTGTGGGAATATTTTTTCAGCATTTTTATGTTACCTTCTTGCAGAACTTCAGAAGATCATCCCGTATGCCGATCATAAACAAATTTGTGCAGTTCATACAAAAATACATAACCCATGATGCAGCATCCGCTGTGCCTTTCCTTCAGAAACACTCAGATGTGCTACAGTAAGAGCTTCTTTATTTTTTGGTTCACATCACTCTTTTTTGCATTTGGTTTGGGCATTGTTTGCATTTTATCTATTCCGATTCCCATTCTGATTATCGATTCTGATTTTTAGGTAAACAAAATTAAGTCATAATTTGAATTATCAAATATATTTATTCTGTCTTTTTTGCAAGCTGCATCTGAATGCCATGAACAAAAATCAGCAGCCTAAAACAACGGTCCTTAAAGTGGGGTCCGCAGACCTGAAACGTGCTGCAACTTCTATTCCAAAGTGATTTATATAGCCTAATGCATTTAACGTCAAATAAGCTAAAAGTAGTCTATATACTTAAATACTAGTCGTATTTCCCATGTTTGTGCTACAAGTAGCTGTACACGGAGTGCGTCACAAAAATGTACCGAAACTCACTTTCACAGAGACTGCGACGACAGAAGCGCATCCTGATTGTTTTGTTGTTATTTTGAATGAACACAAAAACAGACCCTTTAAAGATTTACTCTGATCTGTATGACCATAAATTACAGGATATTGCAAGTTGTTTCAGCTGCTGCAAGGAAAAAAATCCAAGTGATCACACCAGTGACACACACACACACACACACACACACACACACACACACACACACACACACACACACACACTGGACATCAAAGCCTATGTATCCTCATCGAACTAAAACTGCTGTCAACCATTCATAGACAAAGTTATTCGACTCACAAATGTTAATTGTGTGTTGTGTAATATGAAGGCTGCATAGGTCAGCGTGACCACCGCCTTACGTCCCACTGGTGTCATTTCAAAACTATTTTTGCGCTTATGAAGGATGCTGATTATGTGGATATTGGGACACGAGTGAAGCATTGTTTATAACAATAAAAAACAGTTTAGTATCCAAATACATGGAATCCAATATATGGAAACATTTGGATTCATGCCGAATGAGAGAGGAGCCCAACGCCAGTTTCAGTGTCGCTTTAAATTAATTTGTTTAGGCTTTAAAATAGTTATATAATAGTAAGGAATGCCACCAGTAGCGACTCCTGACCATAAATTTAGGCTAGGTAGATTCTGGGTCTTAGCGCTAATTTGATAAACATTTTGTAAGCTTTATATTCTAATCACTGAACATTTGACACATTTTTGGCAGATATCTAACATCCTTCCATTATTCTGGCTGAAGGTGGCGCATGGAATGCTATCTTAGTGTTGCCTTGATGTAGTTTTTATTTAGCCTAGAAATCTAGACGCACCCTAGTGGCAGCAAAAATTATTCTGCAGCCAGGGTAGTCTAGCAACTCTCCGTTGACTTTAGAGCTGGAAAAACCTAAAAATTAGGCGGGCGGGCTGAACATAATGACGACAGAGTTGCGACGGTTCCCTGCCACTTGAAAACAAAGAATGGCGGCTGCTGCTGGCGAACAGTGGTCTTTGGAATCGGCTTTGGCCGCGACTCTGGAGGACTTGGAGTTAAGTTTTTCTTTGAGAAAAGAGCATAGAACGGCTCTTAAAGGTGCTATATGGAGTTTTTCTACTAAAATGGTTTTGCTATTACCTCTGAAAGCAAGTATTCCTATTTCTATGTGAAGTCTCCGGGTCGGATTTGCCGCGAAATCCAGTGACGTGACTGAGACCTGCATGCGCGCGAGCGTCTCGCCTCTCGGCTCGTCTACTGACTTTGCACTCAACAGCGACGACACTGCAACTTTATGACATGGAGTCTGCTAATACTAGGAAACGACCAGCACAACACAGACTCCAACACAAACTCCACATAATAATAAAAAACAAAAGAAAGCACGCGCACGAGCACTCGCTTGTAAACGTATTGGTTGCAATCTGAAACATCACCGCTAGATGCCGCTGAAAACTCCATACAGCACCTTTAAGTCATTCTTAAAAAAGTAAGAAGTGTTCAGAGTTTTGCCGGACCGGATCTTTGCCGCTCTGACTACGTCACCTTCTCCGTTGCTCTGGTTGGTTGTAGTGCTATCCTATTGCGTGCAGAGGGATTTTGAAAGGCAATCGTTTATCCCGCCCCTCGGATTGAGCCATCCCAATAGTGAGTTGTCAGACCTAACATCTTGATGTCTGGCTTGCCAGGCTAGTTTTTATTACCCTCCGAATGTTATTTTAGAATTTTACAAGTTGTCGAAGAATTTTGGTGAGGAAAAAAAAGTCATTTCTATTCTCATAACAAACATAAAAAAACACAACAAAACTATATAAAGGCTATTCACATGAGCACATTTAAACTTTTATTAATCTGATACGAAGAATAGATATAGTTACTGACCTGATGCAGATTAATATAAACATAGCTAAAGCGGATTAATATCGTCTTGGTCTGAAACAAGGTTGATGTAAGGTAACATAAACATAAGCGGGGCGGGTAGTGAGGGGAACTTAAATGTTTTTAATGTTTGTAAACATTTTGTTAGTACTGGTATTTTACATTAATGTTGAATATAATAGCCTTATATATTGCCTAATTTATCAAAATGTTTCTCTCAGCAACGATGTGACATACTCGGGTGCAACTTATTTTCCAAAAGGTCAATTATAAAGTTGTGCTGTATTTTAAAAAAGTGTTTTTACAGGGGACCATTTGCACCAATAAAGGCCAATTCACACCACACAGACAAACACCAACAAATAAGTTGGCAGTTGGATTTAGAATTTTATGAAACATATGTGTGGACACTTAGTTATTTGGTTTTAATGATGTTATAATTATGGAAAATGTTCTACCCTTTAAAGCCTGGAACACACCAAGCCGACGGTCGGCCGTCGGGCAGTTTTTGTGCGTCGGCCGACTAAGTTTTCTCAGTGTGTTCCACACCGTTGGCTGAAATTGGTCCTCGTCGGCTTTGTTTCGGCCGATTTGACATGTTAAATCGGCGTCGGGCCGTCGGTGAAAGAGGGAACTCTGATTGACTGTTCTGCTTACTGAACGAGTCAGTGTACGTGAATAATAGCAAAACAGCGATCAAAGTCAAAACGGTACAGATAGAAGGCTGTTCTAATGTTACGTCATCTTACCTGAATGATCCTTGGTGAATATTTCAATATCAACATGAGCGGAGTGGAATAAAGAAAGTGTTTAGCAGGATTGATATTGAAACGGTAAGCACGCATTGCTTTGTTTACGGTTGGTGTATCTGCAGCGCCGGTTTCCTTTTTTGAATGACGAATATAGACGAATAAATCTGCAGAAATAGACAGTTGTCACATTTACACGCAGGCGCAGAACGCGCATTCTAGCTGACAGTCGGCTGTAGTTCTCTCGGTGTGTTCAAGTGCAGCTTTTTACCCGACGCGAGGCGACAACACAGTCGGCTTTCATCAGCGCTAGTTCGTCGACGTCGGCTTGCTGTGTTCCAGGCTTAAGGGGTCCCAGGCTTGAAGAACAGTTATGCAAGGAAATTTTGCTTATGTTTTTCACAAAAATACAACAGACTGAACAAAGTTCAGGAACAGAAATTGAAATTAGTGTAATCAATTGTAAAATAACACTGCTTAGTTTTCTTTTTTTATAAATAAAATATAGATGAATCCTTAATAAAGCTAAAAAAGTTGTTCAGTCAAGATTTATTTTGTTCTTTAATTAACATTAAGGACACAGACGACAGCAGGGCTATTATGCTGCTGCCACTTTAATACATAGTGCACAGATCCAATATACTGAAACACATGCGCTTTCTTTCTCAACTGTTTGCGTTCACTTTTGGGGTTTTCAGCTTTGGCCCCAAGGTCCACTTTCCTGCAGAGTTTAGCTCTAATCAAACACACCTGAACAAGCTGATCAAGTTCTTCAGGATTACTAGAAAGCTACAGGCAGTTGAGTTTGATCAGGGATGGAGCTAAACTCTGCCGGAAAGTGGATCTCGAGGGCCAGAGTTGAGAACCCCTGACTCGAGACAAAACATGCTGTGTTTACAAGGATATTTTGGAATAATTTAGTGTGTATTTGTCTAAGCGCAAGAAGACATGAAAGAGAACTCAATTTAGTATTCACGCTCTATATTCTGTGCGCTCACCGTAAACAATGCAAATTTACTTTCTTTTTGTAACTTAGTTGTCTTGATTTAAAGAGTTCCCTTGTGTTTTTCTCTCTCTCTCAGGGGACTATCCACTGAGAATCCAGACCTGGTGCAGCTGAAATCTTTGCTCGCCGGACTGACTCTGCCTGTGAAGTCTGGTTCCTCTGAGAGCGCTGCTGAGGACAGAGACGGTAGGGACTCCAACACCTCACATCACAGGAGACAGAGTAACATGCGAGATGATCTTCACGAAGCCTGTCTCTCACTCTTTGTATTTCAGCAGAGGATTCGTCCTCAGGCTCCCTCGCTTTGGTCAACATCTCAGCCTCCATTCCTCTGACTGCTGCCGACATGACTAAATGCCTGAAGAAGATCTCCAAAGGAGAAGCAATTGAGGGTGAGAGAAATAAAACTGTTTCCGACTGCTTCCTGATATACTGTTCTTTAGTGTGCTCCCTTGAGGTAGATAGGTCCACTGTAAATCAGTGCAGGTTCTTCATATTTTCAGAAAAATGTTGTGGCATATATTAAATAAAAAAATTGTTTAAATATTTTTTTTTAATTAAAAGTAAATGTGTTAAAGTGTGCAGAGAGGACTACACTAATATTGTACTAATATTGTTTTGCATACAAAACTTTTTTCTTTTGTTCTAGATGTGTTTGACGGGTTGACTGAAGTGGATGAGAAATCCAAAAGAAATCCAGAAATCATTCAGTATTTTGTTGTAAGTACATTGCACAATTGTACACAACATTGCAAAATGGACAAACATGAGCAAGATTTAACAAGTACAACCAACTTGTCATGTATTATCAGAATGATCTTCAGAGGTTGATGAGTTCCCCTGAGGAAGTGTGCCGCAACATGGCGTTCAGTCTAGCCCTGCGGTGCATCCAGAACATCCCCAGGTGAGATGCCTGCAGGGAAGAATGTTACGTATATTAAATCTAAATGTCATGTGCAAATACACTCATCATTATCTTTGTTAACTCTAGTATGGCTGCTGAATTCCTGCCAACTTTCATGTACTGTCTGGGCAGCGGCAACTTTGATGTAGTGCAGACGGCCCTGAGGAACCTGCCTGAATATGTGCTGCTCTGTCAAGGTACACAAATAGATGATGACCTTATTCATTAACCACTATAATTGTTTTTTGTTGTTGTTATAATAATTAGAATTTTTTTGCATTCGTTAAATTAATTTTGCAGGTTCAAAACGATTTAAGCTCTATTGGCAGCATTTGTCACATGTTGTTGATTACCTTGACAAATTTTTAACTCACCCCTCAGTTATTGACATATACATTATTTAAAAACACTTATAGGGGAAGTCTTAAAGGGATAGTTCACTTTGAAATTAAATTTTGTTATGTTTTAGCTTACCTGAAGTGCATCCAAGATGTAGGTGTCTTTGTCTTGTTTCAATTTTGATATTTTTAGGTCAAACCGTTCTTGTCTGTCAGTCATATAATGCAGGTATATAGGTCTCCAAAAGCATGCAGAGATGTCTCTAATAGCATGCAGAGAAAAGTCCAAATAAAAAAATTCCTCATCTTAAGTGCACATTGATGCCCTAAGCTCGCGCGAACTCATCCGGGAGTGTTGAGTTTTCACTCATTCCCAATTTGCCTTCTATCTTGACACACTACTCGCTTCATTGTTCAGGTCAATCAAAGGCATACGTTGAGCCATACAGCCAATCACACGCGTTTCTGCTGAGTTTAAAAATGCAACGTCCAATCAAAGGCGGTTAGATTAGTTTCCGGGGAAGAAATCCGGTGTAAACAGATCACTTGGACGTGGTTGTGTAAAAGAGATAAAAACGATATAAATACTGTTCGTTTTATCACACAAACCGCTTGTTTCGTGTCTTAGGCCATCAATGTGCACTTACGATGGGGAATTTTTTAATTTGGACTTTTGGACACATTATTATTAATTAATTTGGACAATTTCATTTCAAAGTGAACTATCCCTTTAAGGCACGTTCAAACCAAGAATGACAACTTATAAAGGTAGTGGTAACTATAGTAGCATCCACTCCAACAGACTTATGTTTATTATAAGCACATGCTTCGGTTTTGTCTACCGCTTAAAATGCTTAAGCTCTTTAAAGCAGGAAGGATTCTGATTGGCTGTTAACGTTTTTATCGTTCATCAGCTGAAAAAAAAAAAACTCATTCTTAAAGTGATTCCAACGATATCGTTCCCCTGTGGAGTTATCGTTACAGTTTTGATGTGGACTGCTATTCTTTTATATTTAGAAGCATTTTTTTTTTTAGATTAACAGTTTTTATTGAATCTCAAGCTTTCCAGAATGCAACACAACACATCACAATACAATACATCTGGAACAACATTTTTGCTCCAATAACCCTCAACTTATTTTGGTAAATGTGTGATAATGGACTGCATGCCATGGATGTTGTTTGTAGTGCTCAACTTTAATTTTAAGGAAATATCTTTGTTTTGTGTTTCCCAGAACATGCTGATATTCTTCTCCATAAGGCATTTTTAGTTGGCATCTACGGTCAGATTGACACCAGTTCCATGATAGCAGAATCCATGAAGGTCTTACGCATGGAGGCAACGACATAGATGTCACTTTAAACATGTTAGTACACTTTAAGTCAGAAGTGTCATGCACTGTTGATTCTGTTCATACATAGCATTCCACGCTCAAATGTCTTGAAAAGCCTCAAATGAAAAGTATTTTAGTAATATTCATGTCTGCTGGGAGTAAAGCCTGTCATAATTAGTTTTGTCTTCTGCTTTGAATAATAAAACAATGAGTTGTAGAAATGGTCCCAAAATTGTTTTTAGTTTTGTTTTACTTCGTTTCCCTCTCTCTTTCTCTCTTTTTTAACACTTTAGGATTGGTGGTTTGTAAAATAACTCTTTTCATAGCAGAATAGGGGAAGGCTGTGATCTTTCTCCTTTGCATGATTGCAAATGAGTGAGTCTGTGCTTTTTGCCCCCCCTCCTTCACATTTGATCCCTGACAGATCGCAGCTATGCTGTGAATGCTGTGATGGAAAGTCTATTTGCCATGAAAGTGCAAGTTGTTCTTGTCCAGTGTCACAGATTTCATCTATATGGAGACGAGAAGAGAGAACAGCGCGCCGGCATGTCGGTGAGAGCCGATCTCAGCCACGGCTAAATTAACCGTGGCGGTAATTGTTCAATCACACAGGCCGAAGATCCCTGTCTGAAGAGTGCATGAGGGCAGGCTCTTCAGAGCCCGGGCTGAGAGTGAGTGTGCGGGTGTCTGGTTACACTGGGGTCTGTGGAAGCGGGTTATCTGTGTTTTGAAGAGGACGATCGGTGGACATGCCCGCACTGGCGGCTGGAGGACTGACAGGCTCTCAGCGAGCGCGGCAAAGTCCGCCTGATGAAAGGTGCTCCTTCCTGTGTTCAGTTTCATGCTCTCTGCTCTGCTTTTAACATGTCATATAAGTGGAATTTGTGAATCTTCATCTCTTCTGTGTTTTTAACTCTGCCTGGTATTTTCCACAAATAGGGTACAGGACGGTTCCCCCCCTCCCACGCCCACTTAAGAACGGTGTACACTTACAGCTAAATTAGTTACACTAGAGTTTAGCATGTACAGGAGGATTATTAGTATTAACAGACAAACATTTGCCTAACTTATACAGGCTTTCTGGGTCTTAAAAAGGTCTTAGTCTTAATTCACTCATACTCAAATTAAGGCCTTAAAAGGGTCTTAAATTAGAGCACAACGTCTTACATTTGTAAGGTCATGGCATTAAATGTTGCATACATGTGTTTTCTGATACAAATATCTAAAACTATTGAAATCAATATGCATTTACTTGAGATGCACATGTAAAACGAAGTCTTGAAGAACTGAACAAAATGAAGTGTATTTATGCTTAACCCTTGTGCATTGTTCAAATTTCCATCCTTTCGTTATGTTCGTGGCTGAAAACAGCCACTACTTTAAACTGCTGTAAAAATTGATCAGATAAATATTTTTTTGCCATTTTTTTTGCATAAATCTATTAATCAACCTCAGTCCTGTTCAAAACTACTAAATGTTTTTTAAAAAATCAAGATTTTAACTCTTTAATTGCCAAATTCATAAATTATGTAACTGATTTGGGAGGGAAAAAAACACAAAATTACTTATTTTCAATATAAAATGTGATTGTGGACTGGATTTTTTTTTACCTTTTATCACAGTCTTGGACATGTCAAAGATTAGAAACAACATTGGTTTTGATGCATTGATAGTTTTTGTGCAGCATCAGATTTTAACTTTTTCTCCCTCATTTACTGTTCGTGGCTGTTTTTGCCCCATTGACTTCCATTATAACCACATTTTTTGATTGCAAAGCCATGACACCATAAAATCATGTATTTTTGATTGTTGGTGGTTTTCCCTGTTGGGAAGAGGTAAAATTTGTAATTTTTACTGTTGATAACCAGGTGGCACAATTAACCCTTTATATAGGCCTGTGCAAAAAAAAGCTTAGTTTCTGGCTTTTACATGGAGTTATATGGAGTATAATAGCATAATAAAGTGTGTGTGTGTGTGTGTGTGTGTGTGTGTGTGTGTGTGTGTGTGTGTGTGTGTGTGTGTGTGTGTGTGTGTGTGTGTGTGTGTGTGTGTGTGTGTGTGTGTGTGTGTGTGTGTGTGTGTGTGTGTGTGTGTGTGAGAGAACTTGATGCGTCTGAGAAAATCAAAATATGCACCTCAGCTCTCAGAACTACATGGAGTAAACAAAAACAAAGTAAGTGTATTTATGCACCTGCTGCCTTTTGATAATGAGAAATGCAGACTAAACAAAAACTAAGCAAGTGGATTTGAACACTTGCATGCAAGCCTGCTGGTCATTTGATGGTGAGAAGAGCAGCAAGCAACATGAGAAAGGGCTTGACTTGTAGTGAAGTTTTAGAGATGATCATGCAGCCTGACCCCTCCAGCGAGCGGCAGGATGTATTGTCTTCTCCCTCTGACACCACAGACTCAGGAGAGGCAGACCATTATTTGGATGTGGCACCCTCATCATCCTCTCTAGCTTCCACTGAAGGCGAGGAGGATTCGGAAGATCCTGGGTCTGGGTGGATTGTGAGAAACGGTGAAGTGTGGTTTTCCACCAACGCGGAGACAACTCCCTTTCTTCAGCCTGCCAGAGGCGTGACTTCATGGCCGACGCGCTATGCCATCGCAAGGGTCCAGAACATTGATTCTGTGTTCAATCTGTTTTTTACGGGCGCCGCACAATGAGAAACTGGACCGGGGTGGACTCCACAGATCTCCGTGCATACATGGGGCTACTGATTTTGGCCGGCGTCTACAGGTCCAGAGGGGAGTCCACACGTTGCCTGTGGGATGATCACAGTGGTCGTGCGATTTTTAGAGCCACCATGTCCCTCTCAAGATTCAAGAAATCACCAGAGCTCTGCGTTTTGGAGGTTGGTCATGCTGACAATGAGGTCAATCATCTCGTCGGCCATGAAGTCATGCCTCTGGCAGGCTGAAGAAAGGGAGTTGTCTCCGCGTTGGTGGAAAACCACACTTCGCCGTTTCTCCCAATCCACCCAGACCCAGGATCCTCCGAATCCTCCTCGCCTTCAGTGGAAGCTAGAGAGGATGATGAGAGTGCCACATCCAAATCAGGATCTGCCTCTCCTGAGTCTGTGGTGTCAGAGGGAGAAGACAATACATCCTGCCGCTCGCTGGAGGGGTCAGGCTGCATAATCATCTCTAAAACTTCACTGCAAGTCAAGCCCTTTCTCATGTTGCTTGCTGCTCTTCTCACCATCAAATGACCAGCAGGCTTGCATGCAAGTGTTCAAATCCACTTGCTTAGTTTTTGTTTAGTCTGCATTTCTCACCATCAAAAGGTAGATGCATAAATACACTTACTTGGTTTTTGTTTACTCCATGTAGTTCTGAGAGCTGAGGTGCATATTTTGATTTTCTCAGACGCATCAAGGTGAGTTCTCTCTCACTCACACACACACACACACACACACACACACACACACACACACACACACACACACACACACACACACACACACACACACACACACACACTTTATTATGCTATTATACTCCATATAACTCCATGTAAAAGCCAGAAACTAAGCTTTTTTTTGCACAGGCCTATATAAAGGGTTAATGGTGCCACCTGGTTATCAACAGTAAAATTTTTAATTTTTACCTCTTCCCAACAGGGAAAACCACCAACAATCAAAAATGCATGATTTTATGGTGTCATGGCTTTGCAATCAAAAAATGTGGTTATAATGGAAGTCAATGGGGCAAAAACAGCCACGAACAGTAAATGAGGGAGAAAAAGTTAAAATCTGATGCTGCACAAAAACTATCAATGCATCAAAACCAATGTTGTTTCTAATCTTTGACATGTCCAAGACTGTGATAAAAGGTAAAAAAAAATCCAGTCCACAATCACATTTTATATTGAAAATAAGTAATTTTGTGTTTTTTCCCCTCCCAAATCAGTTACATAATTTATGAATTTGGCAATTAAAGAGTTAAAATCTTGATTTTTTTAAAAACATTTAGTAGTTTTGAACAGGACTGAGGTTGATTAATAGATTTTTGCAAAAAAAATGGCAAAAAAATATTTATCTGATCAATTTTTACAGCAGTTTAAAGTAGTGGCTGTTTTCAGCCACGAACATAACGAAAGGGTAGTGAATTTGCCCAGAGTGTACTGTTAAGTTTTTGAAAATTTTCAAAGCATTTTCCTAAAATATGTGTAAAAATAAGCTTTGTCACCAAAAATCATTCCATTTGCTGAAACACGGAAAAAGTTATGGCCAAAATAAGACTCAAAAATACCCCATAGTGGCTGAAAACAGCCACAACAGCACATAAGGGTTAAAACAAGATCAAGTATCTGAGTTCTGAAAACTTTGAGTTCATTTATCTGAGCCCATTGGTCGATATTTGTTCTTGTTTTAATCAAATACTCACTTTAGTTTGGCCAATTTCTCAGACTTCATATTTGATGTAATTATGTATCAAGTAAATGTACGATTTAAGAGTGAGGAACAACATCACTTTTTTTGCAGTGCGATCAGAAGGTACAGTAAAAGTTATTTCCATAATCTAGTGGTTAAGAGTAGATTCAAGTTACTTTTTTGTAAAAATAATTACAAAGTTACTGATATCTGTTGGAAGTCTTATTTTCAAGCTGTGAAATGCTGTTAATACAACTCGTGTTTTTTCTCTTTCCTGTAGACACCCTGCTGTTAAAGCACAAGTGGAAATTTGTAGAGAAAATGTGACATTAATAAATGCTAAAATGCTAAATAACTACATTTATGCAGTTTAATAATTTAATAATGACAGACAAATGAAATATAAAATAATGTCTTACAATAGATATATCTGAATTGCTAAGTACTATTGTGAAATATTATTGGGTTACACTTTATTTCAATAGTCCACTTTAGAAATTCTACTGACTATAAGAAACTTTTCAACTACATGTCAACTAACTGTCATTAGAGTATTAGTAGAGTATTTTGTGTTAAAAAAAATCAGGATTATTTGATGAATAGAAAGTTCACAAGAACAGCATTTGTTCAATATAGAAATATTTGTTCAAAATAAAAATCAGTATTTACTCTCACTTTTGACCATTTAGATATGAATACTTGATAAATAAAAGTATTAATTTCTTTAAAAAAATCTTACTGACCTTTTTGATTTTTGACCTATAGTGTATAACTACCCTTAACTAATAAGTACAGGACATTTAATAAGGGTCTTACCCTAAGGGTCTCACTTTAAATTTGCATTAAAAGTTTAAAATGATTACAAAGTTAAATGAAATACATGTCCGCAAGTCAACAAAGTAGTTAACAAATTGTCATAACCTTTCATTTAACAAATAAAAAGCATAGATCACTTTTACCTGATTACTTTTTTCAACCTTAAAACATTTTTAAGCATATAAGCTTATCAATTACAAACCATAATTTGATCTGAACCCATCTAATTCTACCGGGTAAAAGCTTATTTTAGGCAGTTTTGTTTTGACTTTTGTTTTGTTTTAAATTGCAAACCTTATTGAAGACAAATAGAAACAAGGTTGAAACATTTAATAAAGGATAAGCACCTCCTTTCATTGACTTGAAATAAATGTTTTTTTACACTAATCATACAAAGTGCCATCCCTCTGATTTGTTGTGCCAAAGAAAATTGCTGCCGTTCATCTTAACCTTCACATTCTGCGATAAATTAGACAAGAAAAAAACCCTGCTGTCAGTTAATTGTCAGAACACTTGTTCAAATTTGTACTTTTTTGATTTGTGCGTAAAGGGTAGATGTCATAATTGTCTTTTCTGTGTTATGACTATAACGCTAATTTCCTTGGAGATGCTGCAGTCAATTTCCAGCATCATTTGTCTTGTGTTGGATGTGCTTGATCAGTCTTAATTGCACCTGTAAGGTGTCATGTAGCACAGGTTCCTTTCAGAAGTGCTGTTAGTGGAGTTTCATCGGCTCAGACGCTATAACTGCCTGTGCTTTTGGTCAGATTCCCAGGCTGGCTCGCGCTGGGGCGGAACGGAGATGAGTGACAGCATGGGTGGGGTGTGAGTGAGGAGTGTGTGTGATGAGCCACTGACACATCGATAACCACTAACCTTTTCATCGGGCATGCCCTTGCTGCTCCGTAAAACAGCTGCACTGCAGTGTGTTGCGTTTTAACATTGTTATAGTTTTTGTCAGGTATTTGATGGTTCTCTGTTCCTAGCGGATAAGTACTCTTAAAAACAAAGATTCCAAATGGGGTGTTTCCACCGCGGTGCCATAGAAGAACCATTTTAGGTTCCTCCAAAGAACCTTTCAGTGGAAAACTCTTTTTTTTAGTGTGAAGAAACTTTGAATAATCTAAAGAACCCTTTTCAGCTATAAAGAACGAATTTGAAGGGTTCTTTGGATGTTTAAGGTTCTTCATGAACAGGCTAAACATTTTCTTAAGCGCTAACTTCACTTTTCTTACCCTAATGGTCCCAACAACATTGTTTTCAACTAAAAACAGAACTTTTTATACATTTGTGGCGTTCATTTACGCGACAATGGCGTTTAGGGGGGCCTGAAAATGCTAACTTTTGAAAACAGGTTTCAAAATGCGACTTTTTGAAAACGGTAGCGTTATCGTCTCCATGTAAACTACAAAAACACAAATTTGTGAAAACGTTGACGTCATGCGCATGCACATTACGTGTTCAGTCTATAGGCACGTGGTGTTTCTTTACAAAGTGACATCGCCAACTACTGGCCTGGCATGAATAATACAGCGTTGTATTCACTCTAACAAATTCCTAAACTTTTATTGTTGTGGCAGAAACTCTTTTTAACCATGATTAATTGCCCTGGTAGACCAAAATCTCCACAAGTACCAGCAGGTGACCACTAATAAATGTAGAGAGCCACAGTGGAGCAGAGAGGAGTGAAGCACTGCTTGTGTCTCACCTTTGGGAGGGACAGAGATGTGCCAGTACCTGCCTGTGCACACCTGTCGGCTCTGTGTTCCTCAACAGCTCCTTCGCTTAGATCATCTCCTCTTCCTCCACGCATGAGTTGTGCCTGGCTAGCGTGGAAAAAATGTGGACCGGCTCTCGCCTCCCTTTTCCCTTGCGCTTTGAAGTGTAAAGTGTGATTGCTTTTGGATCGCGGCCGCTCCCCTTGAAGGTTTTGACATGAAAAGCAGCCTGGGCTCTCAGGTTTATCCCATTGCCAGTGATCCAGGACTAAAGCAATCAGCTCACTGCCTGGGAGATACAGTTACCAAAGATGACTAAAATATTCTTACCAATATATCACTTTTTGTTGAGAATCACATGGTGATTTTTGTTTGAATAGGTAAGATAAAATGTTTTGTTTGCAATTGGCTCACCATAATAACCAGACCATGCGGCACATATCATGACTAATATAGCCATTTGTAAAGCATGTTTAATGAATAGAACGACATCCTGTTGTAACTTTAGTGACTCAAAAATGGATTCATTTTCACTTGCACTTTGGATTTGTATGAATACAACAGCAGTTTTGTCTGTAAATTAAGGCATTTTCCCATGACTCTGGGACAGTCATCCATCATGTTTAGTGTTTCAGGTGTTGTGTATTCTTAAGTGTCACTCCAATGAGTATAATGTTATTATGCATTGTTCCACAAGCCTGTGCTGGCATATCCTCTGGAGAATTTGATCACTTCAAAACCGATATCAGAGGCTATGGATTGATATAAGATGGAAAAGACATTTTTATGTTCACCAAGACTGCATTTATTTGGTTAAGAAAATACAGTAATATTGTGAAATATAATTACAATTTAAAATAACTCTTTTTATATTTGAATATATTTTAAAATGTAATTTATGCGTGTCATTTTTATTACTCCAGTCTTCAGTGTCACATGATCCAGAAACATTTCTGATTATTAGCAATGCTGAAAACCGTTGGAAATGGCAGTGAATTTGTGTAAAGGTGCTTTAAGAGTAAAAAAAAAAAAAAAATTATATATATATATATATATAATTTTTTTTTTTAATAGAAATCTTCTTACTCCAAACTTTTGAATGGTATACAGATATTGCTATCTGTTGATTATTTAAAAAGAAGAAAATAAAAAGCCACATGTTGTCCAATGTAAAATCTTGGTCCTGAAGCAAAACTATAGTTGAGAAACGTTTATATTCACTTCATTTTTGGGATAGAATGCAAATAAAAGAATATGGCTATGAAATTTTCTTTAGCAAGTTAACTTCCTCTTTGAATTTTTAACAAGAAGTTCAATCCTGCCACATATTAATGCAGGAAACATTTCCAGTTCCTGTAGAAGCAATTAACCCCTCTAAATTATAAACATCATCAGAAATGCATCAATCAAGAGAATTTATGCCACATTAAGAAACATTTGAAGTTGTCTTGAATTAAGCCTATCAAATTGTATTTTCTGTTTATTGTTTGATGATGTTGGACGACCCATTCAGGCAGTCTATTTCCCATCTATTATTTCAGTGATTTGCTTTAATTAGGATTCCCTATTAAAACCACTGACTTTAGGGACGTCACCCTCAGTGGAATTTTCACGCTCTTGTCTTGATTCCTCTGTCTGATTTAAAGAAAACTCAATCTCCTCGTATGTCTTCAGTAAAGCCCAGGAGCACTTTGAGCCATTGTTGATGCTGTGAGTTGTTGTTAAGCCCCTGTGTATTCAGATGACGGCACAGTGTCTCGGACAAGTGTGAGTCGAAAAGATCAATACAGGCCTGCTAGATCTACTGCCATTGTTGCCCTAATGCCTCCTTCAATTAACTTGGAATGGCTCTGAAATCTCTTTGACTCCTTTTTTGGTTTCACGTACAATTTTATTTAGGCCTAGTGGTTACAAGTGCTGGCAACTAGAAATGTGTAGGTTCAACGCCAGCTAGGAGTGATTTCTAAGCTTTCACCATTGCCCCGCTTAGGAATGTATCCCCAGGATGCCCCACGCTTCAGATAAAAGTGGCATTTCTATATCTCCAGATGTATTTGAACCCTGCCAGGTTGTTGGTGGAAAAGGATATGCAAGCATTCTCTAATAATTACCATTCTGAAAGAATGAGAAAAGCAGGTAGGTATATAGGACTTAGATCCCTCGATGTTTTGACAGCTGCATGAAGAGTTTTTGTCCTTCAGTGCTGCCGTGGCCTTAAAGTCAGTGACTCACTCAACCAAGATCGGCCCAGCTGTGTACCGTGGATGTCTGGATCTGATCAAAGTTAGCGCAGGATTAGCGGTTAGCGCCGATGCTGGTGACAGCTCTTGAATCTCTCCGCAGTTTGATCTGATTAGCGGGTAGAGGGTGGATAAAGATGATTGTGAGGTGAAATGTTCCTGGGAATTAATTCACACACCTGTGTTTTGTTCTCAGCGAGATCATGACAACTCTTCGCACATCCATCAGCAACAGGGATGCCGATGTTCGGAGTGTGATGCTGTCTGCTTTCAGTACAAATGTCTGAAACAGGAAGAATTTATGTTATTCTAAGTTATCAGTCATCCACTAGCCTCTTTTTAAACGTTATTGTGGTGTGACAAGTTGTTTCTGTGCAAGGTCACCCACATATGACACTTCTGTCATCATTCACGCTGTGTTGTTCTGAATCCATGACTTCTACACTGTAAAAAAAAAAATATATATATATATATGATCAATAAGTTATGACAACATGTTTTTACATTGCTTTAACTCATCAAAATAAGTTAAGCAATTTACAACTTTTTTTTACAAGGTATACAAGATTCAACTAATTTAAGTTAGTTTAATGTAATTTAAGTTAATATAAAAACATCCAAGTTGATTGTACTTTTTAAAAAAAAATCGCTACCTTAATTTTTTTCAGTGTATGTGATATTAAAATGATGTATTAATTATTATGGAGATCTGGTCTGCCTGTAGTTTTTAAGATTTAAAAAAGACTACAGGAAATGATCATGAAGTCCGTTTGACTTGTGCACCGTATTTCTAGTATTCTGACGTCATAGGGTTACTATGTGTTATGAACAGATTACATTTTTAGTTGTTATACACCGATGCTTTTTATTTCCAGTGAACTGTTTACTAATACAACCAGATCATTGTCTTGACTACATGCCTTTGCCATGATTCAGAATCTGGAAGAATCGACTCTAGTTGCTGAAAGTCAGTCAGTTTGAAGATTTTGGGCACGCGGAGTTTATAGGCACAGATTTTTTTAAGTTCAGACTAACAGCAATATGGCGCATGTTTCTGCGTGAGCTTGTCGTGTTCTGAACGACTGTGTGATCATTGGGCTTTTGTTGAATGATGCCCAGTTTTTCTTTCTGAAACCATTTACAAAGTTGCTAATTAGTGTATTGAAATCTGTTCAGATTTTAAGTTATGTAGTCCAGCATATAAGATTCATTAAAGGGGGTGGCATTCCTCTCTAAGAGAGACTCAAGAAGTAGTGACAACATGTAGAACGCAACAGGACATTTCTGAATGGTTAGTTGATGAATTTTTATTGCTGATGTGTAGTTATCTTCTAGTCATTGATTAGCATAATTCTGTCATGATAATCTATAAATCGTGTTCAGGGGGTTTATGTACATTTTAGGGTTGTCACTAACCCGGGAGGAATGTTGTGTAGTCCTTATACCAGCCATTTGTTGTAGTCCTTTTCTTTAAAAGCAAATATATTCCTTTGAACTTTGAGCATTGTAACTTTGCAGATGTTGTTTATGCTCAAACAGCAACATTACACACTAACTAAAGTTAGAAAAGTGAAATCATGACCAACCACCCCTTTAATGCTAGTTTTGCAAATTGGATCACCGATTATTTGGGATGCCCTGAACTGATTCATTCAGGATATCACTACTTCTCTCGTGAACTCTTTAAGTCATAAACCACTTTCATGATGCTTTTATTTTTTTAATCAGTTTTGGATCTTGACACCCTCAATTCTCATCAAATTTCATTCTACGGAAAAGAGGATATTCTTCAGAAATTCACCTTTTGTTTTCATGGCATGCAGTCAATACATGAGGGTGAGTAAATGTTGACACAATCAATTTTGGGTGAACTATTCATTTACACAAATCTACATGAAAAGTGTATAATTCTTTGACGTGCTGCAGTGAACAGTGATGTTGTGAATAGTGTGGCATTCCTCTCTAAGTACAATTTGGTCTAAGTTGGGAAATTGATCTGTTTTCAAAGACCGGAGATCCATGACCCAAAACCATTATTAGTGAACTCTGTCCTTAGCTCAGGACTGAACAATACACCTTGTTTAGACAGGTGATCTTATTCCTAATGTGAAGAAGGCTTTGAGTGAGATAACAGGCTTAGACGTCTTTAGAAACAAAGGCGATGGATTTTAATCTGACAGCAGAATTCCCAGTTGATGCCACACATTCTCCATTTCATAGGGAAAAACGCTTTCGCCAAAGACGAGCATGTTGATTACAAAAACTCATCAAAGACGTTCCTGAAGGATTTTTTTCATTTAGTCATGTTGTATCGCAAATGAATGTCATACAAACACCCAAATGCTGCAAATGGGCTTGTAAATGGATGTCAATTATGTGGGCCAATTAGTGTGATGTGTTTACTGTGTAAACAGAGGCTGTTTGTTTGCTCTCTCTGCAGATTTCAACCAAAGCTCTGTTTGCATTGGGTTTTCTTACTGAACGTTTCTCAGCTGTGAACCTTTTGATTCTCCCTTAATGATTTAATATCCATCTGTTAAATCTAAACCTCGTACACGACTACACAGGCCGCTAAGCCAGAGCGACAAACAGGTCTCGCTGGCGGTTGTACGTGTCTTTGAAAGTGTTCGCAGCTCAAGAACGGTGCTTTCCCCCCCGTTTTCTCACCACACTCCAATTCCAAATGTCTGCTTTGTCATATTAATAAGCGAACTCAGAAGCTGAAGAGTGCCCGAACTTGTCTATGGAATACTTCAGAATGACAGGTCTTTCCATATACTCCTCCCCGAATGGAACTGGGGGATATTACTCATTTACTTTTCAGCGAGGTGTGGATTTGGAGGCATTAGGTGTCACTGTGGATGTCTCCTTAAGAGTGATGCTGAAGAAACCTCTCTTAAATGAAGCATGGAATCAATGGTCCCCTATGATTGGGTGCTTTCCTTCAAACCCGGCCCTGTTTTACTAGAATTAGTAGTCATAGGTGAGTCATGTGACTCATGGAGAGGGTTGGACTCGCACCTGAATCAGGTGAGAAAAGTAGTCTTGACTCTGGAGCTATCAAGGTCTTCTAAGAACTTCTCTTCCAACTGGATCTCTAGTTTGTTCTTCTGTAACCCTCCAACAACTATAAAGACGACCGGTCAGCACATACATGCATTAGACCGTCCATTTCTGGAGTTCTCTCTGGACCAAAAGGACCTTGCTGAACCTGGGCCATGTTTGGCACTGGGCATTTGGTGTCTCCTCTGTCTTCTGCAGTCTTCCACTCTTCGGCTGCACACTTCTTCCCAGCGTTCCCCAGTAGGTTGAGCTCTCCGCAGATCCTCATCCCCGGGCCTCTGCTCAGCTACGAGCTCCTGTGCAGTTACTTGCAGCCTGAGCCCTGCAAACAGGCTCTGCTATTGGCTGCTCAGTCTGCAGGACACCATGCTGAGAATATCGGTGAGCTCAATGCAACCTATTGGTCATTTATGTTGCAACATCTAAAATGACATATTTTATGTGAAGCTTTCGTTTGAGTGTGTATTGTTTATGTATATATGTATGTATACGATTTTGCAGGTTTTTTTACTACTTACAAAGCATGCTGAGGTCTGTAATTTTGATCATAGGTACACTTCAACTGTGAATGAAATGCAAATTAATTACTTAAAAATCATACAATGTGATTTTCTGGATTTTTGTTTTAGATTCCGTCCTATGATAAAAATGACAGGCTTCTACATGCTTTGTAAGTGGGAAAACCTGCAAAATCGGCAGTGTATAAAAGCTTCTCCCCACTGTATATATATAATTTATTAGTGTACAATCTGCCTGTCATTATCACAAAATAAACCCTGTTACAAGGAGGGATTACATTATTCATCTTGCTACAAGTTTAATAGATAAGTACATGAAATATTTATTTTGCATTGAAATCACTTTATTATGTGCGACGAACGAAGCCACGGTGATATGAGAGACATTTAGGAAATTGATTGCCTAAAACATCAATCCGTAATACAGTTTAATAAATATTTGACCACAGAACCGTAACTGACTGATCAGAATCGAGTATTCCAGAGAGCTGTGTAACAAAATATATAAATAATTATGTGTAGTAAAATATGTAAATAAAACCTTTGAGATAAGATTGCTCCCTTATATAATGTGTTGTATGGGGGAAAGCTTGAAAGAAAAAGGTAGCTTTGGGTGTTGAATATTGATTTAGGTGATTTGCTCTTAATAATACATATGTGTAGCTTTTATTAAGAGAGGCCATTTGTGAGTCAAATTCTCTCATAATTGTCCATCCTCATTTTACAGTATTTAATAGGATTCAAAATGTTTACAAAGGATTGGCTAACAGCTCGTAACTAACAATCAATTACCCGGCTCTGCTGAAGAGGGCTTAATGAACGCTGCGCTAATTATCCAATCTAGAGCCATTAGTTCCTTGTCAGCCTCTGGCAATTGTCTAATTGGTGGCTTGGATGTGGCTTCCAGATGAACCCCGGCCAGTGAAGCAGCGGCGAGCTCGGGCCAACTACAGCAGCTGGCAGCTGGAAGAGCTGGAGAAGGCCTTCGAGAGCACTCACTATCCAGACGTCTTCATGAGAGAAGCCCTGGCCCTCAGACTGGACCTGATTGAGGCCAGAGTGCAGGTCACCCTTGCTTTTGTAATGCTCTCTTTGACTGTTGTGATGCACGCAATTATATGAATATTATAGCTAAATATTTCTCTGAACCACCGCTGAGATTTAATTTTTAAGTGCAATTTGTTTATCGTTTTGTTTTAATTCCACAGAATTATAAGTATGCATTGTTCTACTTTAAAGCACTTCGTTTTCCTCCTTCGACATTTTCAGTGAGATGCAATGACATAACATTTTAGAAATTTCTACAATAATTTATATATAATTTATATTTATTACACAATTATACATATATATATATATATATATATATATATATATATATATATATGTATGTATATACACACACGCATACTTTGAGTCATTTTTATATTTTTTACTACTAAAATACTTAAAATAAGAAAACTTTACTTCAGGAAAGCAAAACTAAAAAAAGCAAACACATTTTAGTTTTGACTAAATGTATTAACGATTCGGTTAAACGCTTGACAAACGTATAAAATAAGAAAATCTGCCTGAGGGACAAAAATGGAAGTCTTTTTCTTAATTTTCACTATGAGTCATTTTTATATATTTTTTTTATATTAAAATTCTTAAAATAAGAAGCAAAACTGGAAAAAAATCGTAAAGATTTATGACTTAAAATGTATATATATATAATCATATATATATAAAAAAATCTACTTGAGACAAAACTGAAGAAAAAAAGCTATATATATTTTAGTTGTATCAATGTGTTTTGGTACACATTGTAATTTTTATTTATTTTCTACTAAATATTCTTAAAATAAGAAAATAAGAAAAAAACTTATCTTGCCTTAAGAATTTTAATTGTTTTAAAACTATGCAAAACTAATATTGTGAATATTTGCTAAATTTAATCTTGCTCATATAATAAAAAACAATTTTTTAAAACGCACAATAAAAATTACAATATCTTCTTTTCTTTTATTTTTTTTTATAATTTAAATATATATATATTTTTCTATTGTTTCTAGGTGTGGTTCCAAAACCGCAGGGCTAAAATGCGCAGACAGATGAAGCTTCAAAGCCAGGCAGGGGAACAGTGCGGCCAGCACGACAGTGACGACAGACAGACCGAGTCGTCCAGCAGGAACACGGCTCCTGAACTCCACAGCCCATGCTGGGACAGGAAACAGGACAGAGGAAGCCCCACTTGGCCCAAACCCTCCTCATCAGTTATTCACAGCCCCGTGAGCGACGTGCTTCAGCGGTCGAGGGATCAGGACGGGTCAGAGGTGTCCAGTGCGGATGACTTCCGCTGTTGTAGCATTGCCAAACTGAGGGCGAAGGCCAGGGACTATGAAGCAGAGATCCACAGCACTGTGGCCAAGGCCAGCAGAGAGAGGCAGATGAAGACACCGGTACCTGCCACCGTCCTGGACAGAGACTGAAGCAGATGTGGCCATCGTCCATTACCTCACTATCACACAGGACACATTAGGATTTCAAATAAGTAATCCCAAGTTACTTTAAATTCACATGTATTGCTGGCAGCTCTCCTGTCCCCATGTTGAGAGAATTCGTGAGTAAGTGCAGAGACGTTGTGTGCGCTGTATATGATCATGATTATTCTAGTTCTCGACTATAAGAGGCTGTTTACACGACAGAGTTTTCAACTAAAAACGTAGGCGGCCTACAACCTTTTTATGCGCTTTGGTCGTTTGTTTACACGACAACAGCGGTTTGGGTGCATGAAAACGTAAACTTTTGAAAACGGTCTCCGTGTAAACAACAAAAATGCGAATCTCTGAAGACGATGACGTCACGCACATGCGTATTACGTGTTTGGTCTATAGTGTTTCATCGCCATCTAATGGCCTGGAAGCAAAATGCAGGGTTTTTAGTTGTTTTCGCGGATCCGTGTCAATCGGGATCGCCTGTACGTGGAAAAGGAAAAACTTCTCCGTTCTACACATATCGTTGTCGTGTAAACGTACCCTAAATGTGAATTTACTCATCTCACGTGAACAAAAACAGATTTAGTATACCTCAAAATTACAGTGAAATGCAAACTCAGAATATTACGCAAAACTGCAATACTTAAATGTTAAACTACGCAAATACTTTATGTATTTAATCTCACTTTATTAATCAATGTCTTTGCTGTTGACCTGCTGTTGTCCAATTCATCATAATTATTTTAGATAAACATCACATCTATGTTTCTATTTTAGTTTTTATTTCTGAAGTAAGAGTGTTTATCTTTCTTCTCCTGCATCTTATTCTTCTGTATCCACAATGGCAGCAGAAAGGTTTGTTGTAACTGCGCCCTCTAGGTGTGAATTTGTGTTTCCTTCAGCCTGAGGCTTATTCATTTCACTTTTGCTGTGAAAGAGCCTTTACATTTGCAACTTAAAAATAATTGGTATTAAAAAACGAGCAAGCCCAGCCCAGGAGATAAAAGTAACGCAAACGTATCGTAACACGTTACTTTCCATAATAAGTAACTACATAACTCAATTCGGTTTTTTTTTTTTTTTTTTTTTTTTTTGAAAGTAAGGCAAAATTATAACGCATTACTTTCAAAAGTAACTTTCTCCAACACTGGTCACAATGACATGTATTATCTGTGAAGCCAATAATAACTCATCATAATACTTTTTGGTCAGTAGTTTTCCTAGTATTTTGTAAAATGTGCAAATACAATGTCCATACAATTTTTGTTTTACATACAGACATTTGAGGTTACATTATTCATTTTAGGTTGTTTTTTCATTTCATATTTTTATGTGTAGTTTTTTGAATGCTCTTTAATTGTTATGATATAGCAACGATTCATATACAACTTTTTTTTTTTATGATGATGAGTCTTTGATGCATCACTTTATGCCTACATTTACAAAGGTAACCATGTTTTCTCCAATGTTGTCGGACCGACAGCTAGTGAACAAGAGGAACTATAAGAGGAAACGCTTGGTGATCTCATCGATGGCCAGCTCTGCTGTCAGCTATCCTGTTACCCTGTGTGGAAACACAGGATGTCTGCAAGCTGCCACAAGCCCTCCATAGACACAATGGGGATGACAGAAAAATGCCTGCCTTTTCTAACAAATGCTTTTTAAAGTTTGGAACACACTTTATGTATGAAGCAACAAAATATGCCATGACACTCACATGGTTAAGCATAAAAGGCATTTAATAAATTGGGCTAAATCATTCAAACTTAAAAAAATTAATATATGCATCCCTCAGGATACACTGATTTATGTATTTTTTCCCCACAATATAGATTGTGCTTATTTAATTATCGCATGCTTTTGGAAATCACTTTCATTTCATGCTTAGCATTTACATGCTTTTAAGAAAATCCGCTATAATCCTGGGCAGTGTTTGTTCAGAGCTTCGACCCTAGAGAACAATATAACTCCTGAACTGCAGGACCCTGGTGGTATATTTGAAAATGTGGATACAGCACCTGTTCCATGTCAAATGAATTTAAAGGTCCTCAATAAGGGAATTTCCTGTGGGATCAGCAGAATCGCAGAGTCAGCTTCATGCAGTGTTTGTGCGGCCAAAGCCCTTGTTGAAGAGCCAGGAAATGCATTTGTCTTTAGGTCATTGGTTCTCTGAGCCAGTGTGGAGTAAGAGTGCCCTCCTCTGGGCTACAAGGTCCTCTTGAGTTTAAGAGCGTATTGTCTTGAGATTTAGCAGGTCTGTTTAACCAGAACAGTCATTACTCTCTTACACCAATACAGTATAGACGTCTATAAGGAATATCATGCATGTACAAGATGGGAGAGGATTTAAAATGTAACTGGTAGCTCAGATTGTCACAGCTGCTTCATACTCCAGTGTCTTTCTGAAGTTCGGTGTCAAGCTATAAATGATCCCATTGATTCTGCGCCCATCCACAACTTGAGATACTCACCCGTCAAACTTAAAACCATCAGAGGAGGATCATCTGAAATTACACTGAAAACAATCTCTTTCTCCCTGACTCATGATGGTGTTGGTATTTCTGTCCACACAAGGATTATATACATCATGGACAACAATTTGAAGACTTATAAATTGTAGATTATGTTTATTAAATGAGGTTTTTAAACAATTTTTAAGCAGATATAACTGTTGTATTATTATTTTTTAAAGGCAAACAAGCTCTCTTCATCACAGGGGGCTGAATGTTAAAGGGTTTTTGGTTTGTTTTTCTGGGTTTATATGCCTATGCAAATGAGATTGACAGTCTGACCCTGTTGAGAAGCCATTATAAACATTCATATTCATGCTCCAAAAAATCTGAACTGATTTATGCTGATGGTTGTAAACATCTTCTGCAGCACCCTGTGGTTTCATCCTAAACACATTCCACGTTGTTTACACTGCCTGTATTATAAAAAAAAATATGGGTCATTCTTGTAATTAAGTAGTCTACTTCTGTAATTGAAACTTGCAATTTAAGAAAGTATTTTTATAAAGCATACACTAGGCTTTCAGATATATAAATAATCTGATCGAGCTGAAGCACATAAAAATTCTACCTTTTTGTTCCGCATAGAAACACCAAGCTTAACAAACTTTGTTAATCAAAATAATATATATTAATGATTTGGTTTGAAACATTTACATTTAAGTGTATATATATATATATATATATATATATATATATATATATATAAATTGCCAGTTTGTCATGTTAGAAGTTAGTGAAATGATTTTAAATGTAGGCCTACACCTTTTTAATTTTTTTTATCACAAGAACAATTTCTGACCTTACAGATATAAACTGAACTGTACAAGTTGAAATAACAAACAGAAGGTTTTTTTTTTTTTTTCATTGTAGGTCTTTCATTTGATTATTACTGTAACAGCATACCTGGAATGGCCCATACATTTCAGACCTTAATTTCACCACATTCCTCTTGATAAAAAAAAAAAAAACTTTTGTAAATTTTAAAATGCTTGTAGTTGTCATATTAAACAGATACATAAACGAAAAAAAAGAAAAAACAATTAGCGTTTAATTATTAATGACTTGAAGCTCCTCCCCCTTGATTTTCTCTGTTCCACAGGTGTCGCGCGCTGCTCTGCTGTAGTGAACAGCTCTGAGGAAACGCGGCTTTCTATTCACATACGCTTCAACTCGTTTTATTCTCTTTCACTGTGACTTCCCGCACCGTCTCCGCATTCATTTCCTCCCATGCTTCGTTATTTCGTCGAACAAACGACATCTTTCGTTTTCTGTCATTTTCCCGTATATCTCCCGTGTGTTTTGGCAGTAGGCTTCTGGAGAGGATGGCGGCTATCAAGGCGCTTCATCAGTGGTGTAAGAATCAGTGCGATGGATATAGAGATGTGACCATCAACAACATGAGCACATCTTTCAGAGATGGACTGGCCTTCTGTGCTCTCATCCACAAGTTCAGACCGGACCTCATGTAAGAGACGCTTATTTATAAACGGTCGTTGTTTAGGGTGCAGAAGTTGTTAACTAAAGTTAACTATGAGAGTATAGTATACCGATATACCAAGAGTTTTAAAAGGAGTGTGGGATGTTTAAACTTTTTAGTGTGGTCTATAGCAACTATAAGCAAAAAGTATTTGGACATTTACATTTTAATATATGTCTTGTCACTGTTAAGACAAAGTATTTGGACACTTTTTGGAATATGTTCAGATCTGAGAACTGACTTCATGCATCCATTTGAGTGGCAGAAGAAAATGGCAAAGAAGTTAGTACACTCAAGCATCGTTTCTTTACAGGGTAAAATTAAGTGTTGATTGTTAATATTAACTGAATTGTCCAACTTTCAGAGGCCACTCTATTATCCTGCAATGAAATTATGACAGCAGATCCATGGGTAGTTGGCATGATGTGATTTAAAAATATTTTAAAAAGTGTTAAAGGATTTTATAATTATTTTTGTAGCTTTTATGACTTAATATCGTGAGACTACTATAATATTATATATACATGTATATATAGGCCTATATATATTATTATTTTATTATTATTATTATTATTATATATATCGTAGTAGCCTATTTGTATTTATCACATTTTAGAGGAGAACTATTTAAATGTAATTTAAAAAAAATATGGTGAAAACTGACTAGTCAGGGGATCTGAGATGACACTTTCTTTTGTACATTCAAATTGTTACATACATACATTTGTCTTTTGCTGCATTCATTCTGTGTTATTTCTTCCATAGCCTCAATTGACCTATTGCTTATGTTAAATATAAGTTTAATATTGTAGGTTTTGTGACCTTTAAAAGCTTTCACACTTTTACCGGTATGTTTAATTTACAGTCTGGTGCATTTACACCTTGAAACCACCTTTATTTCTGTGTGATTTAACTTATTTTAGCATCAACGTTGTATTGTAACACTTATCAAAGTGTCTATCTGCTGAGTCATGTCCTTGTTTTCTTTCAGAAACTTTGAGTCTCTCTCCAAAGACGATGTGTATTACAACAACCACTTGGTAAGTTATTCTGTTTGGCCTTGATCTTAGGAAACCAGGACAGACATGCCTGATGCAGAGTGACACATTGCTTGTATGTTTTGCTGCCAATTTTAGCCATATCCTGTGCAGATGTGTGTCTGCTACTGTCCCGTGGTAATGCACACACACTATTAAACCTTCTTTGAAAGATTTTTTTTTTGGAAACATGAAGTCTGGTTGTTTGTTTGTGACCCAGCCTTGTGTAGTTTGCAACATTCATGGATTGCTTCCCTCTTACTGACCTGAATAAGAGCGCTTGAGACCCTTTTCCCACTGCTTGTGAAATGCATGTGATCTAATTTTGCAGCAATCTCAAATGAGACTAGTTGCTCAGTAAAAGAGTCTATTGATCAGTCAAGTCTTGCAGCAATAGCTTTTGGCAGGATAAAGATATCCTTCAGTTTCTGCAGAAAGTATCTTTTAGCGAAACTGTCTAAAGTTTCAGACTTGTCCTGTTTGAACTTGGGACAGAGGGAATAATTGTGTATCCTAAACCATCAATTTACTTAGCAGGACTTAAAGGATTAGTTAACTTTAATAAAAAAAATTTTTTGCTGATAATTTACTCACCCCGATGTCATCGAAGATATCCATGTCTTTCTTTCTTCAGTCGAAAAGAAATTAAGGTTTTTTAAGGAAAACATTCCAGGCGTTTTCTACACAGAATGGACTTCAATGGCAACCATCTATCCCAATGTTCAAAAGAAGGTTCAAATGTCCGTCTCAATGCAGCTTCGAAGTCTCTGCACGATCCCAGTCGAGAAATAAGGGTCTTATCAAGCGAAACGATCGGACATTAAAAAAATTAAATAAAAATGTATATACTTTTTAAGCACAATTGTTCATCTTGTGCTGGTCTGCGACCCACCACGTATTCCGTCATGTTGGAAAAGCCTGGAATGTTTTCCTCAAAAACCTTAATTTCTTTTCGACGGAAGAAAGACATGGATTTCTTGGATGACATCGGAGTGAGTAAATTATTATTATTATTATTTTTTAAGTTAACTAATCCTTTAAAGTAGCTATTATTTTTTCCCCATTGACTTGAGTACTACACCCTCTTGATTGATATGTATTTATTCATTTGAAAGATTCCACGCTTTTTAACTATCACAGGCAACTTGTAATCTTCAATTTACTTCAAGAGTAGTGGATATCAGATTAAAATGAGAGTATGGTATATTGAAATTTAATTTATTTAAATACATTTTTGATTTACCCAGAAACTGGCTTCTGTCAGTGTATGTCTTACATGGAAAATTTAATTTGTTTGAGTGTAGGGACAGTGTCCGACCAGGACCGATGACCTAATTATTTTTCTTCCCTGTCAGAAAGTGCTTATGAGAATGAGGTGGCGAGACGTGCCACAACTGGGACTTTGTCACAATGATGAGCTCTTTCTCTGGTTGCTTCCTCAGAGACTGTAAATAATAGGCCACACACTCTGAGATCTGTTACAAACCCTCACCACTTCTATAGGAAGCACTCCGGTGTAGTTTTGAACCCGAGCCGCGTGGAGTCTGTCCAGTTAATGCATTATAAAGAAGGGTGACAGTCATCCACAGGGCACCTGATCCTCTTCGTCAAGATTAACTTACCTCTGTTCATATCAGCCTCTCGGTGCTGTTATTCAAAAGATAAACAGGATGTTGCAGCTGCATCATGGAGGATGTGCCGCCCCTCCTCAGCTATCCTGTAAAATGAGTGTGTCCAGGTCAGACCTAAACAATGCCATCGTATCTCGTCTTCTGTCCCCGTTCCCAGGCCGCGGCACGCACAGGAAATGTGCTATTCATTATGCACTCCCTGCTCGGCCCATCTTGATGTGGTGCCAGATTGTGCTGCTTACTGGCCTATTCTATTTTTGACGACTCCTTTTTTTTGTGTGCATTGTCTGTGTTTACAACTAATTGGCCAAGTTCCTTTCCCCTAGAAAACCATTGCCACAGCGTGTTATTGGCGGCCTGAAACAATCATATGAGGTCATGTTGAATGAGGATGTTCAGTGGTTGTTATAAACACAGGGAGTCGTTTTGCGCGTGTGTGTGTGTGCTCGTCTTTTTGTATCTGTGGTTGTCTAATTGCTGTTTTCTTCTGTATGGATTTTGTGGTGTTGTGAACTTAATGGCTGATTTCTGTCGTGTGATGTGCTCCAGGCGTTCCGTGTGGCTGAAGACCATCTGGGAATCCCAGCTCTTCTGGATGCAGAGGACATGGTGGCGTTGCCTGTCCCAGACAGACTCAGCATCCTCACATATGTCTCACAGTACTATAATTACTTCCACGGCCGCTCACCAAGTAAGACTGGGTTCACCATTTTTATTAACTGTGTAAATGTCTTGACTCATAATTTGGTCCAACTGCCCATAGTTGAGGATAGAGCATTGTGGGATACAATATTCCTCTCAGGCTAGGTCTATGTTGTTAATCCAAAAATACATATTAAAGCACATCCATTTCTAAATGTTTTGTCCTTTCCACACTGAGACAGCTTTTTAAAAACTGAGTTTTTTTAAAGTTTACATGACGTTTTCAACGTCAAAATTGTGGGCCGTTCATTACACGACAATGGTTTTTGAAAACACAAACTTTTGGAAATGGGATTCAAAGAGCAAGTTTTTGAAAACGGAATTGTTAACGTCTCTGTGTAAACTACAAAAGCGACACTTACAAAGTGACATCGCCAACTACTGTCCTGACATGAATAAAACAGCATTTAGTCGTTTTCACAGATCCTTGTGAAAGGGGATCGTTTCGACAATGTTGTTTTTACACAGAAAGACGCAAAAGGAAGCTTTTCTGTTTTTACTACATCGTTGTTTTTTTACTACAACTAAGTGGATACATTTGAAAACATTGGGTCTCATTCACTAAGCATGCGTACGCACAAATTTGTACGTGAAATGTACTTGTTTCATTTCGTGATACAATTTATTCTAAATTTACGATAAATAGGAACAACTGAAAACACACGTACGCAAACAGCACTTACCGGTACTCTTTACAGCATTATAATCCTTTTAAGAAGTTATATTTCATCCTAACACGACTATAATTATATTGAAGTATGTTGTATTAATTGTATTATGTAATGCATATATACAATTATATAATAAAATGATTCAATAATTAAATTTCCTCTTAAATACATTCCATAGTTAAAAAGAAAATCTGCGTTATAGCTTCAGCTGAGAGGTTTCTCTGTATGAAAGTAAATGAGTAGCAAAACTCGAGAGCACGTAGATGTGAATTTGAGAACTTGTACAATAAATATTCTTACTTGTACTTGAACATTTACACTCACAGCTCCAATGTGAAAACCTGTAAAATAAAAATCTGTAGTTAAATGTTGAAATTTGCACTCGCAGACAATAGTCACAAACCTGTATTCTGAATTTGAAGCTGCAGACGAGTAGTCACAAATGTGTAAAATGCCATTCACAGAAACACAATGACAGACACAAACTTGTAATATATATTTGCATTTAATCTTACATATGTACAACCTCTATTAGGCACTTGCAACTTCTCAAATCTGTCACTGCAATTTCTAATTTTGCGCCTTGACTTTTGCTACTCTTTTCGCGATATATTAGGTGCAAAACTAACTTGTGCACTTGCAACTCCGTGGGTCCTAAAAGGAGCCGTTTTATTGCTTGGTGCCTAGCCAATGGAATGGGACTTCGAATTGTACGCGATGATGTCACGCAACGCGCGTCCTCGGGGACGCTCTGAAACGCTAACATGGCTTTAGACTGATATTAAAATAAATAAATGATATTAATCAAACTCGGGATAAGAAAATTTACCTGGATTAATTCAGACATAGCTTTAGTGTGGTCTGCTGTATACAGCACATTTTGACTATTTTATGCATACAAAAAGTTTGCATTCTGTGCACAGTATACTGAAAAAATAATGGTGGTGCATAGTTCGAAAAATGCAGTGTATTCATATTTCTAAGACTTTCTTCTCAATGGTCTCTTATTTTCAGTCGGGGGAGTAGGAGGTATCAAGCGGCATGCTGAGGACTCAAAGGAGGTGCCATCAGAGAAGAAGAATCTGCCTTTGGTTGCCAAAAACCACAATCTCAAAACAAATACAGAGAACCGTCCTCCTCAAACCGAAATGCCAAAAAGTATCAGAGACAACCATCCTCCATCTCTTACCATCCAGAAAAGTACTCCAGAGAAGCACGTTCTAGCTGCTCCAGCTCGGCAGACTGGCACAGACTGGCAGAAATCTCCAGGGGCGAAATGTGTGCAGGCGCCCGTCGCACCACTCAGAGCGAGATCTCCACAACCACACAGAGCTGCTGAGAAGGTGTCAATTTGGCTTTCCCTTGATTATTCAACATACAAAAAATGACTGGTCTTCAGGCATAGTTCTAAAAAGATGAGTTTAGAATGATTCAGTCATGATTTGGAAAATTGATTTTTAGTTTGGAATGTTTTCATTCATCTGATCTTTTGTAGAAAACTGTTTTGGCGGAGAGCTCGAATAAAACCGGCACATTGAACAGTGATTGTGCAGTATGTGGAAATCATGTGCATTTGGTCCAGAGGCACCTGGTAGATGGGAAACTCTACCACCGGAGCTGCTTTAAGTGAGTTTTCATTGGTGGTGCTTGGGAAAAATGGCTATTATTGCTAAAATAATAAGTATGGCAATTTAGCATGTACTGTAACTTATCCTGCACGGTTTAGTTATTTTATTGCAATGTACACTTCTAATTTAACACAATTGTAAAGTACTGTAGCTTTTTATTGATTTCTCTCTCTTAAACAGGTGTAGTGTATGCTATGGCACACTGAAATCTGGGGCATATAAACTGGGAGCGGACACTGGCTCACTGGTCTGCACTATTCACCAACATGCCCAAAATGGCTTCAAGCCTATGGTTAAGCCTTTTAAGAGCAGTGGCTTTACACTCGCTGATTTGGTACCCAAATCTGACCGTGGAGATCAGCCATCTTCACAGCGCTATACCTCTGTGTTATCTACACCCGTCAAGGCTGTGCCTAGACCAGTGGAGCTCAGTCTCGCTCCACAGTCATGGACGGCCTCTGCTCAGAGGACTCAGGCAGCCAGGCAGAAGTTCTTTCAGTCCTGTGGCCCAGCAGCAGAGCACCGGCCCTCCGCAAGACCGCAGTCAGGCCCTTCAGAGTCCATCACCAATCAGAACGCCAGTCTGAAGATGGAGGAGAAAGACCGAGCCAGTGCACTGACAAACGGAAGACAACTACTTGAAGGAAACCGAAATAACAACAATGCGCTTAATAGTGACCCAGGAGCACACCGACAGTGAGTGACTAATGATTGCTGTCATGGTTTACAGTATTCTTGATCAGTGATCAACAATTTTTCAAGTGAAAAGTCATCTATTTGGTTTTTCACACAAGAAATTTACCCCTACATCATTTTTAAAGTCTGGGTTGTTTGTCACTATTCATACATTCTGGGTATTTAGGTTTCAGGATTTCTCGAACCCTGTGTTAATGTTCATATTTGCATATTTACAAGGTTAATAACACTGATTTAATAACATTGATTTGGCAAGTACAACACTCCTTCTGCTTCTGCATATTTTTTTCAAGAGATTCTAGACAAAGTTATTTTTGGAAAGTGTCTTATGTCAACGCTGTTTATTTGATTAAAAAAATAGTAAAAATGGCAATATTGTTGAATAACAATTTAAAGTAACTATTCTATTTTAATATTTAAGATATTTAATCCTTTCACATCACTTTGTGTCCTTGCTGAATAAAAATTTATTTTAAAACAAACAATATATACTGAACCCAAACTTTTGAACTGTTGTGTACATCAGTATAGCTAGTTCATCTATCGTTTGTATGATCAAGGTGTGAATGCTGAATGTCTCTCACAGGCTACAAATCAGATGCTCTTCTGCTGAGGTCTCCAGCTGGAGGCAGGAGTTACACGGACGAGATGCAACAGGAAGGAGCTTGTATCAGGCCACTCCATCCAGCCCTGCTATCAACAGTAACCGCATGAACTGCAAAGAATCCTCCTACCTCAGTGCCATCAGCAAGGAGCGCAGCAGACCTCCATCCCTGCTGCTTTCTACTGCCAAAGGTGGTGTTCGCTCACAGATGACCTTTGCTTATATATATTGTGGTCTTTTTAAAAAAAAAATGGTTTCTAAAGGTCACATGGGAAATATTTCCATAAACATACGTAATGGGTACGAGATGAGAACATAGGCAGGAAAGCGGTTAAATTAAGCCATGGGCTAGCATCCATTGTTTTTAGTTTTTTTTTCTCCATGTAGTCCGGAAGATTGAATCTTAAGACTGATTTCTGCCCTGCAGTATTTTAATCCTTTCTGTTTGACGGCACGGCTTCAAATGGCATAATTTGATATTGTGCGACTCGTGCTTTTTTGTTTGCCATAATTTTTCCCTCTGCTTCAGCCAAAGATGTTCAGAGCTGCGACGCCCCAACTGACTGGAGATCAAAGCCAAAGGCAGCTCCAAATGGACCAAGACTAAAGTAAGTTCGATCAGCCTAGTTCTCCCTAATGCTTTCTAATCCACACAAGGGGAAGCAGGCTAAGTCACTCGGGTGTGAGCTGCAATGACACTTCAGAGCTTGACTACTGACAGTGGGGCCTTTCATGTATCCATTCTCTAGCCGGCGGATGCCTCCTGCCTCCCCCATAGTGTTTGACTGCCTCAGAATGCATCCGCTCGCTCTATCCCCAATCCTCAGCAGTCCCAAGGAGTGCTGCGCCTAAACCAGCCCCCTCTGAAACGCTAGACTCTTACTTTGAGTTCCTCTGATCATTCTTTTAGTTTTGTTTGCGTCTACTGTATCTAAGGTGAGCTTTGTCCTATGCTGCTTTGAAATGATTATTTTGAGTCTTAGTCCTGTTGTAGTGAAGTTATTTTGCTTTTTGTAGATCTCATGGTAATGCCAAGGATGTCCTGTTGACTTGTGGAAAAAACAAAAGTGAACATTGTTTGAAGGTCCAAGATACTTCAAGAGCTCCAACCTCCTCTGTATCAAACAACTCTCATTGCTCCAACAATGTTGCCCTGAAAACTGAAAGGGAACAGCAGGAAGGGACCTGGGGTAAGCCAGTCACATTACCTTAAACGGCAAACCTCAAATACTGATGTACCTTGAACACTGCATGAAGTTTACCACTTTATTTCCCTCTCAGTCCAAAATGGAGCCTGTACACCACCAGGTTCTTCTGCCCCTATCCAGCCATCCAGTCCTATTGTGTCATGTTTTGGAGAGACCTGTCGTGGGCAGGGTAAGTCCAGGCCACATCAGCTGCACCATGGTAAGATTTGCGTTTATGATGATAATACTTTTCTTCTGACCACAGGTTTGAAACCCGACTGTTCCTTGTCCTCGTGTGTCTTGCCCTCTCAGTCCTGTCACAAACCTTCATCTCCCAAACAAACTCGCTGCAGGTCGGCGATGTCCAGTAAGCATTTTCTAAACTTATGGTAACAATTATTTTTATTATTAAACCTTAACAGAATGGTTAACATGATGAAATTCATTGCTTTTTATCTTGTAGTTAGTGAATCACCATCTATTCCACTTGTATAGAAAGCAGAGGCATGGTCTAAGCTCTGTTTGTTAAATTTAAAAAATGTTTTTTTTTTTTACTATTTGACATAATTTATGCATATTTCGTGTCCATGTTTTGCAGAGCCATAAAAGATGATGGAAAAAAGTTTTGAAATATATTTTTTACACCATGTCTCTGGGCTTTGTAATGTTTAGACTTCAGCTTTTTATACCCCTATAAATGTTTTGTCTTTTTAAATAATTTTAGGTTACGACAATGGAAATATTTTATCCAAAAATGGCTTGCTACTTGAAACAAGGTCGCCTACTGTAAGTTTTTGCAAATGTTGTATACTGCCCTTTGCCAAATGATCAAATATCTCATCACCATGGTTTAATTATATTATGTGTCTTTTCAGATAAAGCCTTGCCACATCACACCAGATCAGATCTCAAAAGAGCTACAGGACATTGAGAACAATCTGAATGATTTGGAGAATGAAGGTGTGGAGTTGGAGATGAGACTTCGCATTTATGAAGAAGGTATAAGATTAGATTAGTAGTTCATGTAGTGGTTGTTACTCATTTCTCTAACTTGAAGTAAAATGTGAAGGTCCCGAGTTCTTTCAAGGTTGTTGAGGGCAAAATAAGCTGTTTGGGATATCAGATGTTTCTTTTGGTGCTATTCAAGACTGTTTTAGATAGCATGTTGCAGCACCTTGTGTGTGTGTGTGTGTGTGGGTGGGTGGTTCATTGAGTTCTGTGAGACGCGCACTCATTCCAAACCTGTTAGCTGAGCCCGTCCACCTGGGAGTCGGAATTTCGATGTAGCCTTTAGGGGAAGGCTGTAGCCAATAAAAGGCTCTCGATTCCAGCAGCCAGGGCCAAATGAGGCGAGGCGCAGAGGAAGCTCCCTCTCCTCCTGTGGGATGCTGGGATGAAAATGGAGAAGAGGCGGTGGGCTCCAATGAGAGGCTGCTAGCTGTGTGGGGCAAGGGCACTTGATTGGCTCTTTTCAAGGTCACCATGGCACAGTAATATCATCTCCAGTCACCTGTCCTGCTGCTAGCAGCCGGTGGGATTTCATAGAACCTGACTGCCTCTCGCTCCCACCAAGGCCAAAACCACCACTTGATGAAATCAAGTTTGTGTGTGTGCGGGTATTATTGTACTTGTATGTTTTTTGTACCACCTCAAGGCAATGTCAATGGAAAACATGCTTTTTAGACCGTATTACAGTGCTCTATTAGGAGACAAATAGAATTCAATCATAGCTCAAATAGAAGTTGAAAGTGAGTATTTGGAGATGCCCGTCTCCAGAGCACTTTAAATTGTGGCCTCAGGTGGGGTGTCTCTTATGTGGTTGGATGTGAACCGTGCATTTAGGACCCTGGTGTCCTTGGTAACTTTGGACTGTTTTACAGAGGGTCATGGGGACCTTCTGATGGATCCCTTGATGGTGGACTGGTTTAACCTGATTCGGAAAAAACAAAGCTACATCCGCAGGGAGTCAGAGTTGATGTACATGTAAGTGATCCCTTATATACTGTATTCACCAATTGTAATTTCGTCTAGCTGTCTTATTTCTGGATGAAACCATTTCCAAAATTCTTAATATTGACTAATAAACAATAAGGTAGAAAAGCTGCTAGTGTGTCTGCTTGCTGTCAAATTTGGTCCTTACAGATCTCAATGCCTTTTAGAGCAAGAACACAAGATCTGGAGGAGCAGCAGCCGGGAGTAGAAGGAGAGCTCAGGAGGTTAATCAATAAACCAGGTAAAAATGAAGCCATGTTAACTAGTGCAATGTACTGTAAACGATACTCGTCAACTTATTTTTGCCATTAGCAATGGACGGGTGATATAGGGGCAGTGATCAATGTCAATGAAATGGTTTATTTGTGTTAAGAACCTTCCAGTGATCATGCTGGATTAATGTCAAACTATAAATTTTTCATTTTGCACTGTAAAAAAACCCCAAGTTGAGTGAACTTAAAAGATAAAGCAGCTATTTGCAAAGCATTTGAGTTTTCTCAACTTCAATAGTTGTAGTTGTGCCAGTTTTTAAAAATTCTCCCAAATTAATATTAAGGTAAATCAACTCTCCTCTGCAAGTACACTGTAAACGGGTTGACTGTATGCTCTGCACTAAACTTTCATAAATTACAATTTTGAGCTTTTTTATTTATTTATTTTAAATTTGAGAGGCATGTCTTCACTCTTTGGTTGCTATGGTAAGTCTGCATTTAGAAATGAGCACAAATTATAAATACGTCTTATTCATAGATCTCTTGTGACACATGGAGCCAGTTCTCAGACCTGTCTGTTGCTTCAAATAATTAATTGTGATTTTTACAGGATTTGAAAAGTGATACAAGATGACAACTATTCTATAAAAAAGGAAAAATATAATAGCAGCATTTCTAGTTTAGTATGCTTGGTCTCATTTTTGCATGTTTTTCAAGACTGTGGAAAAGCCTTAAAGTGCGTGTTCAGGTATTCCCTACATTGTGGGGACTTTTTCTGTGTGTTTTTTTGTCACCCTGGGAAAAAAACGGCTTCTAAATCATACTAAATGTTTTTGGGTTTTTTTATCTAAAATGCTGAAAGTTTTCTGTTGGGTAGGGTTAGTGTAAGGGGATAGAATATTTAGTATGTACAGCATAAAAATCATTGAAATGTCCCCATAAAACATGGAAACCCTTGTGTGTCCGGGTGTTAGAACATCTCAAGACTCTGGATGAGAAGAGGAGGGAAACGGAGCTGTTGAACAGACTGATGAAGATCGTGAATGACAGGAACGCCATTGTTGAGGGGCTGGAGGAGGACAGGTTACGGTAAGTCCTGAAGAAACCACACTGCTTATGAAATGCTATACTTTCTGAGTGCACATATTTGTAAATGTAATTCTGCCATGTAAATGTAATGTCACATTTCAAGGGAGGAGGAGGAAGATCAACAGTTGAACGAAATGATGCAAAGACTAGGTGAGAACTTTTGCTCTCGTTGTTTTGATCTTGTCAAATCTACTCTGAGTTTGAATTGGCGGAGAACATTTAGATGAAAATGTTTTTTGTTTCTATCTGGATGCAGGTCTTCAGAAGTTTAAAAACAAACGCAAGTCGTCCTTCTCAAAGTTATTTAGACGGAGAAGTAAAAAAGCCTCAATGGGAGAGTGAACTTCAGATCTACTGGAGTGCAGTGATCCAGATCTTGTCCAGTGATCCAAGTCCAGATTTCACCTAAGAAGGTTTGGGACTAAGAATCAACTCTATCAGACGGCTCAGTGACGTAGTTTGAGTTCTTGGAGCAAAATGTTTCTTTAATAACTTATTTTATTTTAATTTTGTATAATTTGTTCATGTTCTGATAGTTCTCACTTATTTTATTTTAGCTAATACTAGTTCTAATTAAAACAAATTAGTGTTAAACATTTTTGGTTCTGCAGTATTTGCTTATGTTTGCCTTCACTTTAAATGTGTGGGCTAGTTTGAATAATTGTTCAAAATGTACATTTCTTTTCCTGTTTTTTTTTTTTCTTCCACCCCCACTTGTTCAGACATAAATGGTAACTTATATTAGGAGATAAACAGATGTCCAAGATTGGCTGAAGCATGCTTCTTGACTGTGATCCAAGAATCTGTGGAGCATCTTAATTTAACCCTAACCTCAAAAAAAAAAAAAAAAAAAGCTGAATGTGCTGCCTGCTAAATCTAGTCTTCAAGATGCAGTGCGTGCAGAGACCTGAAGGGGGCACTATGAGCTTGCATGCATTTCTATCAGAGTTTTTTCCAGTTTTTATTTTATTTTATATTCCTGAGAATGCTAAATCAAGCTGGAGATTAGACAGCAGAGGAACTTGTGTGCTGGAGAGGCACGGATTATTGGTCTATTAAACCTAGCTCAATTAAAACTGTTCCTCATTTAACTTATCTAAGAAATATAGTCTGTCCAAAGATGTCTTTTACATGGTGTTTAAATATAAGTATTTGACCAAACCGTTTTGAAAACCCACTAATGGAATGTTATAAGAAGTTTTTAAAGTTCTTTTGAGAGATGTTTTACAAATGGATGTGCTTATTAATTGTATATTTAACTTTTAAAATGAGTTATCCAATAAATCTTAATTAAGTTTCTTAGTGTGTTGTACCAGCAACTGTTTTCATGCTCACAATCTCTGAATTTCAGATGTCCGCACGTGAATTGTGAGGCCCGAAAACATTAAACTGAAAACCCCATCCATGCAGAAATGGTCAGAGGTGCACAATAACCAAAATGCCCAGTTTATCCCACGCTTCCAGTCGGTTCCCTTCTCCGAAAATTAAAATGACTCCACGCTCGCTGCAGCAACCATAATTGTTGTTCCTATCATCGCTCGTGCTGTAAAACGGCCGTTTATACAGCCATCATTTAATATGGGTTTTAGTAAAATGCATTAAGATAATTTACTCACATTTAATATCATGCCACTGCTTACAGGCCATCCATCCCCAATTTAAGATGCATGAAATTGTGATCATGAACTTGGAACACCATCTCTCTCTAGCTGAGAGGAGCCGAGGAGGATATTGGTGCAGAACGCCACGCGTGATGCGGGTGACAGTCGAGACTGAATACGTGTGATATTAGAGTTAATTAAAGCTTTGCGCCCCATCTCCTGCAAATGCTCGCACTCCTGCAATTAAGAATCAAAGGCGAGGGCTTAGTGTCAGGGGGGTGTCTAATACATGGTTTTAACAGGAATGGGACCTGATTTGCCAAGCTCCTAGCGACAAGCATTAACAACAGCCTCAAATTAGGCGGACATTAATATTCATAAGTAAAACAATTCGTCCTGTGAATGGCTGATGAAATGAAATTCTCCGAGGTGAATGCTCGCGTCCACGCCGCCCGTGTCCATCAAAAGATGCCATTACTGATCAAGTGCTTAATGTATATGAGCCGCCTGATGAAATTGAAGGGATAAAGGATGCCGGGGGTTTGACTTGTTTTTCACCAGCCTGGTATTTCAAAAATCGGTCCGCCATCGCTAACCTCAAGCATGCGCGCGCGCGTCTCTCTTTCGGTACATAACTGAATGACATTTACATATTTGCTTGATCAAGGCCAGCTAAACTGAGGTCACTAACACAAAATGGATTTGAAAATGGAGTGTACTTAAGCGTTTTTGTGTGTGTTTTCGCTGGAAAGTGCGCTAATGCGATGCACATGTCACATGGGCTGCGTCGCAAGCTTTCAGTGTAATGCGACGCGGTTTAATTGTTTAATTAAAAGCATACATTACACTTATCTGACGTACAGTTTATTCTAAAGGTCAAACTCTGCTTGTCCAGCGGTGGCCGCTGAGCTGTTTGTTCTCTTCCTGTAGGTGTGTGTGTGTGCGCCCGTGTTGCAGATATGGTGCTAGCGCTTCTGCCACTAGTCTGTAATTATGATCCTCAAGGTAATTTTATCAGCCTCATTAGCTCTGATGAGTAAACGAGAAGCGTGCTTCTAATTTATTAGCCATCCAGACTGGAGCCCTGGCTCTCATCAGACGGATCATAATGTTTGTATAGGGGAGCTGATATATTCAGTGCATCATCCGGCTGCAGGAAAGATTCGGAATTAGTAACTGCATTCGAAGCGCTGGACCTGCACAGATAGTTTAGTCTGATTTAGAGCAGTGGTTCTCAACGTTTTTCACTCCAAGGCCCCCCATTGGCCAAGACAATATTTGGAGGCCCCTCAAGATATTTCTGGTACTTCTACTATATTGGGAATTTATTTAATTATTTGTTGTTTTTGTTTGTTTGGCAATATATTTAAATTAAGTTAAAACTTTTGCATTTATGGAATTTATAATGTTCTTCAGGGTTTACACTTTATTGCCAATGATTTTTCTAGTCATTTGTGATTTTAAAGTTTTATTTTTAACTCGAAATTAAAATGTTCTTTCCAGTTTAAATCTTTTTTTTAACTTGACATCACTAGAAAAGTGGTTAACACTTAAAGGGATAGTTACCCAAAAATGAAAATTCTGTCATTAATTCCTCACCCTCATGTTGTTCCAAATCCGTAAGACTTTCGTTCGTCTTCGGAACACAAATGAAGATATTTTTTAATGAAATCAGAGAGCTTTCTGTCCCTCTATTGACAGCTACGCAACTACCACTTTGATGCTTCAAAGACGTCATAAAGAGATGTAAAACTAATCCATATGAATCTCAGATTTGATCAAATATCTTAATTTGTGTTCTGAAGATGAACGAAAGTTTTACGGGTTTTGAACGACATGAGGGTGAATTGATGAAAGAATTTTCAATTTTGGGTGAACTATCCCTTTAACAATAAGGTTCCATTAGGTAACATTAACATGAACAAACAAGGAAAAACAATTTAAAATCAAGTTGCTTCTGTTCATATTTAATACTATTGAGCGAACCTGAACTAAAATTGAAAAGTTATTTTCGTTAACTAACATGTGCAAAGATTAATACTGTATCACATTTATTGCTCATTGTTAATGTTAGTTAATGCATTAACTAATGTGAACTAATTGGACCACATTATAAAGTGTTCTCGAAAAATGTATATTCATTAATTATAAATTATATTTTCCAGGTCTAGAAATCACTGTACCATGAAGGCAGTTAAGGCGAATACCCAGGATTGTTTAACCTTAGTTTGTCAACGCTGGGTTTTAGGCACCATGAAAGTGGCTTTTAGTGCCGTAGTAACTTAACTTGCCCCTGAGCAGGTTGTCTGGCTTTCAGCGATGATTATAATTATTTTATGATTTTATATAATTATTATACCCCTAATCCATTACACAAGAGCAATTTTAGTTTAAAAATGATTAAACATTAGTTAAAATAAGCATAAATGTACACAAATATGTAATATAAATAAAATGTATATATAACCTACACATACACTTTCACTTGTACTGTCTGATATAGCCAGATATTTTCTTCTAGCTGTGTAAATGCATTTGTCATATTCTTCAATCTCTTAAAGAAATGAATCTTGCTAAATTCTTTGTGAGAAATGAATTGCAGTTTTGCTAAGTTTCAAGGTAAACAATTTGCTTTTCGCTATTGATGTTACGCTTGCATGTGCACGCGCTCTATGATCAAAGCCTGAGTTGACAAAGACAGCGTCAAGGTACCAACAAAGCCTGATTGAATTGTTTTTTTTTTTTTTACGTAATCCTGTAACCCGGAGTTTGTTCAACTACAGTCATGATATAGGCCCCAGGTTTTCCAAGACCATTAGAATCCCGGTTCTTAAATTCAAATGACAGTTAAGTGAATGAATTAAAATCGGTTAATATATGCAATAGTATATATATATTTTTTAAATAATTGCAAGCAATCTTGTAGGGTGCCCCCTAGTGGGTCCCGTCCCCCTGGTTGAGGACCACTGTTTTAGAGCTAAAAACTAAACAGATTTATCCACTGTTGCGCCACAACATATACAATATGTAAAAAGCTGATCACACTGTAAACTTCAATTATCCACCCCAAAATTATTTTTGCTGAGAAATTCATTTAGTTTCTGTGTCATTTGGTGTGTATAAGGAGAGGAGGTAATGTGCTCACAATTTCACTGTGCGAACATTTGCATTGAGGGGAAAATATGCACTCTGGCTCCTGGGAATGAGATGGAAAGTGCATGACTGGGAGACTTGACAAGTGCAGCTTTTCATCCATCTCAAATGAATAATTTTCCCTTCCCTTAAACATCCCTAATCCAAGCATGTTATCAGCGCCAATGCAGGATTCTGCCCGACTCTGCTCAGCGGCAAGGCAACTTTTCCCTCTTTACACGTTCGCAAGAGCTCCTGCTCCTTACACTGGCACAGAGACTCGTCGCTTTATCCTTTCGGCTGGTTTTGTGGATCAGTGGAACGGGCCCCACAACAGAAGTGATACATATGGAAACTCTTCACAAATGCCAAAGTCTCTTTTCACCCACAATCTGAGCTGGCTCACTAGATGTCCAGCATTGGCACACAACTCCTGACAGAGATATCACAGCACTGCGCTGAACAGAAAAACTGTCATTCCATCTCGTATCGCATGTTCTGCGAATGCAAGTAAATGTTCAGTGCCTCAGTTTTGACGTGGGCCTGTTTTTCTTTTTTTTCAGAGTTTCAAATGAATATTTTTAGCTCTCCAGTAAGCAGCTGGAATCTGTTGAAATGTATTAAGTTGAAATTCTCAGCATGGGAGCTTTCTTATGACACTTTCCGGTGAATAAATGCTTTGATGCTGTACAATTGAATTGCTGTTGAGATCTTATGGCAAGATCTGTGATGGGTAATGAGACCGTCAACTGTTTTAATAACTACAGTGCTCACTGCATGTTAACCTCATTTCCAGGTAACTTTCGGATGCCACAACAGCTCGTCTTATAACGCTAGAGGAAGCTTCTAATTTGTCATTTAGTGACATTTTAAGCCTTTTAACTGAACCCAGACAGGGATTTACAGTTCCCTCCCAAGAAAAAATAATTTTGTCCTCTTCGTGGCAAACTGAAGGGAGAGATTAATGGTGAACATGCTGTGTTAGAAGAGAATTTAATGCACGCTTCAATGCTTTAGGTGTAGAATTGTGGTAGGCACATACTAGAAGTCTGGAGGAGAGTAGCTGTACAGAGGAAACATTGCATTAGGGGGCGTTTCCTCCGAGGAGGCAAGGGAGGCAGTGCCTCAAAAAATAAGAGAAAATAATCCGAAATACAAAAATGAAACGATGCATACCGTATATTACAAAATTTTACATTAAAAAGTGTATAAATCACTTGTTTTTCTAAAGTAACACTGTCCTACAGCGACACCAGCTGGTAAAGTTACAGCGGGACGCTGCACCTCTCTTGCCTCCCCTGAGCCTATTGAGTTTTAATGGACATCCTAGTTTGGTGGGGCGTAATTGAGAACAAATGGGGGGAAAGTGAGAAGAGGCAATGCCGCCATTGCGCTATGATTGGATCATATGATTGGTTCGTTCAATAAAACCTTCCTCTTTTCAGTCTGAATAAACAATGATGGCAACACTAATTAAAACGCAAGTTTTTTGTTTTGTTTTTTTTTAACCAGGAAAATGAGACCACATTATATGGAAAAAAACGGAGGACTTCGCCATTTCATAACACCTCTGTGCGCCAATGCATTGTGTTATACCACCACATAGCTTTTCATTACTAACTCAATGTTATGATTTTAATATGATAAAAGGACCAGGGCACCTGGTGTACGCCCTGGTCCTGGGCGTACACCAGGACCCGGGGTGGGAACCACTGAAATTGACCATTTAGGAGCAGATGTCACAGTTGCACGCACATTGTGGTGGCAGAAAAACAGTGGTAACAAGTGGACAAGTTCCACAGAAGAAGAGGAAAAAATGTCTTGTGCCTTTGGATGTCAGAATTGGAATGCAAAAAAGTGGATGGACTGTACTGATGAAATCTGTGACTATTACTCTACCGTTAAAGCATGAGTTTATTCCTCAAACTTATGGTATACTGCGTGTTTATCATGTTTTCCATAAGATAAACCCATGAACGGATTTGTCAATGCCAGGGATCACACAGAAGCTGTATACATTTTATAATTTGATATAATTTTTTGATCGCATACCTTAATCACAAATCCTTTATGTAGTTTACACACGTCTAGTGCTTATAATGACAGACATACAAGCAGCCCTGATATGCTAAGGAGAGCTCATTGAGTGTTTTGCATGGGACACTGTGTGTGTGTGTGTGGGGCCGTGCTTATGTCTGTTTGATGGCCGCTGTGCGGTGGGGACTGTGCTGTCTTTTCTCTCTGTTGGCTGGCTTCTTTTGATGCTCTACCTCTCTTATCTTGAGCCTGGCAAGGTTAATGAAGTGCTAGAACTCTTGGAGGAAGTAAAAATGAACTGACTAGCAGAGACCAGAGGAAGCTTGGAGATGAAACGCACATCTTGGAGCGGCTCTAAGTGGCAATTTTGGTGAATTACTGAGACAATGAGAGGAGGAACGTCATCTTCTTAGACACAACGACACTGGGTATCAGGAATGGTCGATTGGATCTCTTTAAACCCGGCTCATGTGGAATTACATTAGCATTTTAGCCTTGCTTGTAATATGATCTGTCACACCTCTCCGCCAGCCAGTGGTGGCAGGGCCGAGTGCTGTTTTTCTGGCGTTGACAACCCACTCCTTCATTTTCTGGATTTTAGGCGAAGTACGTTGGCTAATTGATTGTGTGGGCTGAAATATTCAGCAATAAACATAATGGGAATCTTTTGTTAAATTTGTTTTCACTGATCAACTTTAAAGATTTTTTTTTTTGTTGCACTTAACACAAAGGCTGACACCTTTGGCTTATATTAAAATTGAATGGGGTGGATGACGTGTTATCAGTCTTGTTAACTCAAACTATAATTTTTTTTTAGTTTGAGATTAAAATAAAACATCCGATTAAAAATTTAAAAAATGTTTTGGCAACTAACTGCAATAAGTCAAACATCTACTAAAACTGAAATATAAATTAAAGCTAAATTAAAATGGTAATACAAACTAATAAAAATGACAAAAAGCACGTAATTACAAAAACTAAAACTGTGTATATATATATATATATACATACATTTCATTTTCGGGATTCTATGATGAATAGAAAGTTCAAAAGAACAGCATTTATCTAAAATATAAAGCTTTTTCAACATAATAAATGTCTATACTGTCACTTTTGATAAATTTTATGCATCCTTGCTGAATTTATTAATTTCTTTCCAAAAAAACAACAACAACCTCTTACTGACCCCAAACTTTTGAACGGTAGAGATAATTTTACAAAAGCTTGCTTTCTTAAATAAAAAGTTGGAAATAACTTTTTCCTGATCAAACAATCCTGAAAAAAAAAAATTGTACACAACTGTTTTACATTTACATCTACATGTATTCATTTAGCAGACGCTTTCATCCAAAGTGACTTGAAAATGAGAACAATAAAAGCAGTCAAACTAACATTAGGACAACATATGCGAGTGCTATATGACCCTTCCCAGTTTAATCGAATAAATGTTTCTTGATCATCAAATCGTCATATTATAATGATTTCTGAAGGATCATGTGACACTGAAGACAGCTTTACCAACACATAAATACATTTAATTTTAAAAGATATTAAAATATGAAGTTATTTTAAATTAATATTCACAATATTACTGTTTTTGCTGTATTTTGGATCAAATAAATGAAGCCTTGGTGAGCAGAAGAGACTTCTTTTAAAACATTGAAAAATCCTAATTATTTAGTCCTAATAATTTAGGCCACCACTGTGTGTGTGTGTGTGTGTGTGTATATATATATATATATATATATATATATATATATATATATATATATATATATATATATATATATATATATATATATAATTCAAAATGTGTATGCATATAAGAGATGACAAAAAAAAACGAATTTAAAATGTACACACAAAAAAATTAACAAATATAGCCTACAGTGTATATATATACGGATATGATTGACATTTCCTCAAAAAATGTTTATTTAGGAGTAAAACTTTTTTTAAAGATGTATATAGAATGTGCCTTTTGAACTATGAAGCATCTGGGGATTTTTAGGCTACTGTGTCTTATTCGCTGAGCATGTTTTTGACTTTGCCACCATGTGTTCCTCAAAGTCAATCCAGGAAAATGGTCATTTATTGTGTGACTTCCAGCTTGGCTCTTGGGTGCTGCTTAAGTAAAACAGAAATGGCTCATAATAAGAGATTAATAGAAGGAAACATTGTGCTAATACTTCGTTGCCCATAGCTCCCCCTCCCTGTCCTTTCCATTTCCAATATTCTAATGTCCCTTCGCATCTATATGCACTAATAGGTAAACATGAATCTGGAAGGTCTACATTCCAATGAATTAGCATATAAATGACTTCATCTTATACAAATAGAGCTCTTTTGCCCATAAGTCCCAGTGCTAAGCAAAAGATTGTGTATGTAAAATATGTCAGGGGAAAATGTAAATTAATCTGTCCCACTCATCGTTCAGTCTAATGAGAAAATGGTTTTACCTTTAACCCGACTTTTCTATTTCCAACAGCTCGCTGACATCACTTTCACCGATACGCGCCGTAATTGTTTCAAGCAAACGTGCAGCAGCTGTCAATAACAAGCAGGTCTTTTTGGTACAAAAGCTCCAATGCGAGAAACAAACAAAAGGTTTAGCATCACGTTTCCATTTTCATACTTTCGGAGCCAATAAGTCTGTCACAGTCGTGCCATTCTTCTGCTTATAAATATACGGATGGTAATAGTCTCAGACACAATAACGTTCATACCACGCTGCCCGTCTCATTTAGCTTTTCATACTCACGGTTGTAATTAAGCCCGCACTTTTTACATGAATTCGAGCTATTTGTTACATAGCTAGAGCTAATATGTTAGAAGAGGCTTATCGAATTGGGTCAGCTAATTAAGCAATTAGCTTATTTCAGCTCAGTACTGACACTTTGCTAATCTAGGCCATTGTGCTCAGTGATATGCCAACACTGAGGCAGTGTTAGTCTCTACCACAGCAGGGCTCTCTCTACCCTCTCGCTGGGAAGGGCTTTTCAAAGCCTTCCCTCCGCCATCAGCTCGCACTTTGAATGACTACACACATCCTTCCACGTTAATACTCCCATTTCTCATGCAAATCCCTGGAATTGAATAGGTTGTTTATTGTGCAGTTAATATATTGAGACATTCATGCCGTGTTGTTGGAGTGTTTGCCTTCTACGTTTTTAGCTGTGTTAACACACGTGGAATCCCAGACAGATTACAGTGTGATAGTGTTAAAGCCCCGATGAACGTCTGCGCTCGCGCGAGGTTCGAGGCGACCGCAGGCGTCGTCGCGTGCTTCTAAAGTGTCGAGCTTTTAATGGTAAAAATCCAACACCATCTCTAATTAGAAATGCATCTCTCAAGTCACTTTTTCAACTTGGTCTGCTTTGGGTATCGCAGGGTTTTGTGGCTTTTGTAGGCATTTTGGAGAGCAAACAAAGAGTTGGGATGCGTGTTAAGAGTTGCTTGTCCAAATAGTTTGATGGGAAAATGCTACACGACGCACTGTATTGTCGAACATTAACTTTAATTGGCCATGGCTCGCTGAAAAATGTTTTCTGTTCAGATGTCTATCATGGAAAGAATGCTGTGAAGCGGTGTTCGTTTAATGAATAAAAAGATTTGCAATTAGAGCCTATAGGCTAAGGAATGGGAGTCAAATCTTGGAAAGCCTGTAATTATATCGCAATAAGCATCTCCTAGCTGCATTCTTGTGTGAATGTGCAAAAGTGTGTTTGATATGAAAAATAATTGCACTTTCAAGTTCAAAGCACACTATTATACCTTTATCAATTGGATTTATTTATTGCATGCAATGCTCCTCGTGAAGTCTCATGCGCATTTATTTTTTCCGTATTTGTTGTTGTTCTTCATGTAAACACACAAATGCAGCTTAAACTCATTTTAGTGTTAAAAATACCTCGCTGAAGAGGCCAAACAGCCTGTCTTGTTCAGTAAGGCTATTAAATTGTGGTATGTATTAGAGTGTGTGCTAATTACAAAAGAGCTTAACCTCTTTATAGAGGAGGATAATGTTTGCTTGGTTGGAGAATGTTTTTGAATATTAGTATGCATCACAATTGCATAAAAAAAAACTAAGAACTAAATATGCACTGCAAAACAGTTTAATTAGAATGTTTTGTTTTCCTGTAAAAAAAAACATTTAACAAATTTAAATATTTAAATAATTAACTTGATAAAGAAAAAAAAAATATTATGACTATTTCAGAGAATGTTTTGAGTTCCTTTTAAACATTCTATGCTCAGACTGGACAATTAGACAAATATAGTTATTGAGATTTTAGAGACCGTTCAAAAGTTTGGGTCAATAAAGGTTAAAAAATTGAATAAAAAACTCCATTAATTACTCACGCTCATTCAAACCCGTAAGGCTTTTGAATCTCAGATCTTTTTGATGAAATCAGAGATTTCTGTCCCTCCTTTGACAGCTACGCAGCTACTTTTTTGACGCTTCAAGTTCATAAAGAGATTGTAAAACGAATCCATGTGAATTGAGCGGTTTAGTCCACATTTTCTGATGAGACTCGATTGCTTTATATGATGAACAGGTTTCATTTAGGCCACTTTTTTTCACATGTAAACATTGATCAGCGAACATAAACAGAAGCTCAACCGAACCTGCTTGACGTGCGAGAACAAACCTCTTGCTGAAGCTCAAACGTGCTGCGTAACACACGAGAATGAACCTCATTGGTTGAGCTTGTTTTGAACATGTTTGAGCTTCCTTTTACCACAACTGATGTGTGAGTTGTTGTATTAATCTGTTCATCATATAAAACGATCGATTCTCTTCAGAAAATTTGTACTAAACCGCTCAATTCATATGTATTATTTGTACGATCTCTTTATGAACTTTCTGAAGCTTCAAACTGGTAGTTGTGTAGCTGATTTTTGGGTGAACAAACTCTTAAGAAATGTCTTGAGCATCACACCAGCCTATTAGAATGATTTCTGAAGGATCATGTGACACTGAAGACTGGAGTATTGATTTTTGGAAAAAACATTTTTTTTTTACTGTATTTTTGATTAAATAAATGCAGCCTTGGTGAACATGAGACTTCTTTCAAAAACCAAATCAGTCGGGGGGAAAAAACATACCACCCCCAAATATTTGTACAGTATACAGTAGGCCTATATTTAAAAATTTTCATCTGCAAGATAGGTCATCTTAATGAAATTACGTTTATTTCCTCTTCAGATATTTGTGTGTTTCTAGGGACAAAGTAGTTGAAACCTACACCAGTCCTCTTGTGGTTTTAACACGTGCTCTTTCATTTTTTCCAGTGTCAGGGGTTTGATTTTCCATATAGACCGTCGGAGGCAGCCTACGTGGGGGGTAAGTAGCCACAGCTGATCACAGAGGTGCAGGAGGACGCCTGCAGCAGGGGTAATACATAATGCGGGTCATTGCTCTGAGGTGACATTTATCACATGCTGTGCAATGATCTCCTTTTTGAATATGAGAGAGCGAGCGCCTCAGTCACACAAGTATGGTAATGTGTCCAATATGATCCACTTATTTCCCAAAAGCAGAACCGAATCCAACATGGCTGACTCGTGCTTCTCTTGAAAGCATTGATTTGACATGGCAGAGCGGCGCAAAGCCCGGTGAATGGATCATGCTTAAACACACGTCTGGCAGCTCTGTTTGGCTATGCAGAAAAAGGAGCGTACAGCATTTTCTTTTGTACGAGTCAGGGGGAACGGTTGTTTCTGTACGAGGCCCAGAGCGCCATCTCTGTTCTCTCTTAAATCTCTCTGAGATTTCCGTACAGAGGCAACCTGATTTTTTTGAAAGTTTCCAAATCGGTTCCGATGGATTAAGTCGTTCCAGGCGGATCCGACACCGTGTAGCGCTTGGCAATGCGTAACGGTCATTTTGATGATTAACAGCGGATTTTACTTCCCAAGGGACTGTGAATGCTGAGAAGCCGGAGATATTCTGCTAGTGACCCTTTGACGGCTCACACTTTAAACACCATTATCATCAAAACTCCTCTCTTTTCCGCTCTCGTGGCACCCCGGCCTGCATTGTTAATATTATAATGCCAAAAATGATCCATTCTGGTATATATGTAGGCCACTGTACCCCAAAGCCTAAGTGATAATACAATTTTACCGACTAACCTGTGCGTTGTAGATATGAGATGTTCAATCATCTTGAAGTTGCTCTATTTAATAATCCATCTGCCAATTAAGCCAGTCAGTGGTGTTGAGGCTCACAAAAGGTTAATAAGCCTCAGCTGCAGTGTGGTTATCCTGGGTAAATGTCACTTAGATGAGGGGCACGCGGGGTCAAGATCTCCCTCCAGATCTAAATTTAATCACACCGCGTGTCCACTGGCCTCCTCTTCACCCTAATTAGTGTCTGGCCTGAGTCGGAGCGCGCGATCAGGTTCTCCTCACCCCTCCACACGCCTTGCACACGTGACCGGCTAACAAACTAGCGCTCAAAGTCAAGCGCAAAGCCACCGGTGCCTTAATTGCCTGTTCGGGCCGAGGTTGTCGGGATCCTCTGAGGTTGTGAGATCATCAGTGGGATTTCGAACCATATGAGGTGGTAAATCTTGTAAGTCGTTGTGTTAGAGGTTTGTTTAGTTTGAAAGTCATGGTTGGACTCACTCGGCTAACTTCATTAAAGACTTTGTCAGAGTAGTTAACGTGGAGAGCAGGGGTTAATGCTGCCATATTGTTTGTTTGCTAGGGAGAAGACGCCGCCGCGGCTATGTGCTACAGAACGTTCTATATGCAATGTGGAGGAAACAGATGCTTAAGTATTTAATTTCAAATATTAATATAAATTAGACTCAAAATGGGTAATCATTCTCCTGCCCTACAGAAATGATTAACATAATTTGGATAAATAACCAGATGGCAGAATCACAGAATTGAGGTAGATTTATCTTAATTAATATCTTGAATCTACTTGGAGAAAGGTAAATGACTCCACCGGGGCCGGAGATGTGTGTTTATCCGTGAACCTCTCTTAAAGTGGGCCACATAGTGGCTGCCGGGAGAAATGAACACACTCTTTCTTGGTATGTATGAAACTGACACATGCACTCGCACAGATTTTCTCTTTCTCCATCTCCGGTTTTATAAGCCACACAACAGTGTCTGTTGAATAATTTCAGCCTAATGGAAAGGAGATTTAGTGTAAGAAAAGTGCCGTGGAAACTTGCCCAGTAATCGCTGGCTTGTGCGTACAGGTATATTAGAAGGTAAATCGCTTCGAATTGCGCAGAGGTCTTTATCCTATCAGTTATTCTCTTCCAACTCGTGTATAGCAACTTTCCGCACTTCCAGGCGGATGTGAAATTCCTTTATTCCGTCTCATTGAAGCTCGTTATTTAAAATGTTAATCATCTTATGTTAGAACCGCACAATAGAGCCTAAATAAATTGATGTATTGGCGTAGTTTTAAATTAATTCATTTGGTTTCCTACTGTGTTGCATAATTATACTTAAGTGCTTAATTACATATTTAAATGGTGCCTTCAATTACTCTGGCTTAATAAAATATCATTAGCGTGTCTCCCAAGTTATAAGCTTCAGAGACATATATTAGTCTAGCAGCCTAAAAAATATTTGATTATGGACAGACAGGAGTTTGGCAAAAACCCAGGTCCAATCTACAGTGAATCTCTGTTAACATAGAAGCCGCTGCTCACATCAAAAATTGACATCGGAGTTAACAAACAATGTGAAATTTACATATTAATTAGCACTGGGCACTGTGGGCTGAATTTGAATATCCGCTCTCAGTCTCCGTGAAGTATCTGTGTGAAGTCACACTGCCGCCGTGTGGAGGTGACTTCTGGATTTAATGGAGACAATACCCCGGCTTCACCTCCACTGTCATCATCCAACATCTGCATTTAAAATACCCAGCTTCACCCACTTGTATGTAAATAAATATTCACCACAGCAAGAACTGTCACCCATTTTTTTTAAACCATTAAAGCTTAAAGGTTTTCATTTTTCCACAAAATTCCAAAGAGAACCTTTTAATTTCTTTTAAGCAGACATTTTTTCAAAAAGAATAATAATAATATCTGAATGATATGGATATTGACATATTAATATTACAAATATAACATGGTCTTGATTATAACATCCTTGTAAATAATATTAAGCACACAAGTTTACTTTAAAACATTTTTTTTATTATAAAATAATCATTGTAGAAGTTAAATTGCGTCCAGAATCACATACTGTCAAAGTGTGTACTACACGCGTACTACAACATACTACATCCGTTACTTTGGCATTGGCATGTGACCTATGACGCCACCATTTACCGTTCCCCACCATTTACAAATACAATGCTGACTCTCCCATGGACACAATAGTAAAGTGCCCATCAGAAGCACACTTCAAAATCACTGCAGATGTACTAGCTCATCTGGGTATAGTATTTTTCGCCTACTGTTTTATGAATATTGCATAATCTGCCATACAGTAGGCAAATTTAGATCCCTGACATGAAAGTATGTTGTTCCAAAAATAATGATCCGCCGTGAAAGTTTGACTTATAGTGGAGTTTAGAGCATTGACTGTAACAGTCCTTTTTGTAGCGTAACATAAACATTACATTTTTTTGTCCGAAAAAAATCTTTAAGTGTGCTTAACTTCCGTTCCAGTGTTCAAAAGTTTGGGATTGAAAAGGTTTGGGATTGTCTTTTTTTTTTTTTTTTTTGTCTTTTATTATTTTGTTAATGCTTTTTGTTCATGCATTAAATTGATAAAGTCAGTATGACCGTAAATAGTTTACATGGTTACAAAATACTACTATGTCAAATAACTGCCGTTGATTTGAACTTGATTTGAACATTGAAATCATTGGAAATTCTACAAAAATTATTAGGCTGCACAACCATTTTCAACATTGGTAATAAGAAATGTTTCTTGAGCAACAAATGATTTCTGAAGGATCATGTGACACTGAGGACTGGAGCAATGTTGAAAATTCAGCCATTTGCCATTAAATGAACGTTTTTTAAATATATTAAAATGGAAAACTTCTGTTTTATTTGTAATACTATTTTACAATATTACTGTTTTATAATATTTTGATCAAAAATAAATGCAGCTTGCTGAGCATAAGAGATGACAAAAAATATTACTGACTCTAAACATTTAAAAATTTCAAATAACCTTTTAATGCGTTTATTTTTCATTGGACATTGCGGGACAATGTAAAATACTCTGAAAATATTGATTTTGATTATTGATTATTGATTTTAGAGCTCCTACTCACAACGATTCGTCAAGGTTTCATGCAGTTTAGTGGCCGATTTTGCCTTTCAGGCTGTATTGTGATCATGAAATCTCACACCAACATATTGGGAGAAAGACTTTGCACTCTGTTCTCCTAATATTCACTAATATTAATTTAATTTATGACCCTCAAAGGTGCACAGAACTGTTGATTAATTTCCTCCAGTTATGGTGCAGAATGCTTATTAAACTGGTTACAGCAGTTCCCACATATCTACACGTCTTTTCGTATGTTTAACATCTATACTCGTAGTAGACGATGAGGTTCTATAGCAATGGCCCCTGGGCAAATGGCTATAATTAGAATGCAGATCAATTGGGAAGCAGGTAATTTACCTTAAGGGAAGAAAGTCTAATTATTGCCTTTGAAAACCTAATTTAGCGTCAAACACTTCAGGTGTCTCATCGGCAAGAGGGGGGAAATCTGTCCCGGAGCATCGCAGGAGCGCTCCGCTCTCCTTTGTGTCTCCAGTTGCCTTCGAGGAAACCTGAGAAGCCTGCTGAAGAACGAGGCATGTTCTTCCTCATCTCCCACTCCATCTAGCTGTGAACGAGATCTGAGATGGGAGAAGGACTCGTCGCCTCTCAGTTAAATGCTCCTAGCAGGTAAGGCCGTACCTGACAGATGGTGTTTGTGAGTGATGCCCGTTCCCAGTCGATCAGGGCCCCAGGAAACGCTGGAGGAACGTCTCCACAGAGCGTCCCTCGCAGCCTGATGGCATATGCTGTGCAGTGGCCTACACCTGCTGAAGGATGGCGCTCACACCCATGTCCCTGGGCGGCCCAGCCAAGCCGGGGTGTTATTCACAGCTCAGCCCCTCTCTCAGACTGGTAAATAAAGCCGAATACGCTGGCGGGAGGGGCTGCCACCTGGACTCGGTGTGGGGAAACATCTGCACGAGCTCTTATTCGGTGGTCGTTCTCTCATGAACGTGAGCGTACAGTTCCACTCTAGTCGTTAAATTCGCCAATCTGTGGATTGGAAGGTCACCAAGACGTCCTCAGCTGAAACAGTGAAGAATGCTCCAACTGTCTACGGTTAGCCATGTCCAACTGGATAGCGTTGAGGTGACAACACAGAAAGTGGCGATTAGGCCCCGCTCGCCTGAGCCCGAGCCAATTCGGCAGTCTATGAAACCTCAGGCTAGGGAGTGCGATCTGGCGCTCTGTCACAGACTGAGTCGTGCCGGTTCCAGCTCCAGACCCACTCCACTTTCCAAACCATCTCCATCTCAGCAGATCTTGGCCGTCTTCGGTCCCCGCGGGCCACTGGAAATATAATATGCTTTGTCTGTGTGTGTGTGTGTGCGCGCATGTGTGTTTTGCGCCTCTCCCGAAGACAAATACGGCCTGCCTTCATGCTATAACAGCCATTACTTAATTGTGCCGGATTTTCCGAGCAGAGTGTTGCTTTAATTAAGCAGCTAATTGCAATGTAGTTCTTGATTAGCTTTGGGGGATGGGTACGTTCAGGCAAGGCTGATATGTTGTGCACACTTCAGAATCATTTACAGAAATTGAAGCTAATTTCACTCTCTGTGTCTATTGCTGCATTAATTTAATTTGGGTTGCTTTTAGCTCATTAACACTTCTAATTAATACGTTGACATCACCATTAAGATGTCTCTTTGAAATTGCTGTCTCCAGATAATCAGGATGGAGGAGGCTGACGGATGGCACAAGAGACCGAGAGGAGGAGAGGTTCGGGAAGGACAGGGACTCCCCCCGTACTCGTTTGTAAATCAGCAGCGGCGTATGATCATGGACTCTAATAGGGCTTTGTGGCAGGCGGCGAAATTGGAAATGAAAGGCAAGTTGATTGTTTTAGATTTGACGGAGGTTACAGTGTGTAGAGGTGTTTGTGGAGGAGACGGCGGAGCTTGGGGTTGCTGGTATGGGCCAGATGCTGTACACAGCTGAATCTCACGCTTGACTGGCTTTGTGTTTTGGGTTTGTCACTTTAATGAGCAGAATTTAGTGACTGTGGGAGTATAATCCTCAGGGTGAGGATGCTATCCAGTTCATCACACTGTCATCACTTCCCGCTCTCTCCACACTCCACACTCATTTCCACAGCCCCGGATCAAATAAATTTAGCTATGTATTTGTATTTAATTTTCAATGCTCAAATATCTGTAAATGTTTGCTCTGTAAAGAAACCCCTTTAGCTGTAAGGAAACCTATTGGTTTTTTCCAGCTCCCATGGAGGCCTGGCCTTCAGAGGAATTATAGAAGTTCGCCAATGACTATTTAATTAAAATCTGCCAGAGATTATAATATAAAAAGTGAACTTGTCACCCTCAACCCTCAGATGTGAAATTAAGTAGCTGTCAAATGCCAGGGTTTGTGACTGTGAGTGCTAGGCAGTCGTTTTATAAACAAAGAGTGCGGTAAAATTAGTGACGTTTCTACGCGGTCCGTTTCTCTATGGCCGTGTTTTGCGTTTAATATGTCAACAGCTGGAGTCTTAGTCTCATTCTGTGGATCACGCGCTTTTAGCTGCCAGCAGATGTGCATAAACAGTCATTGTTATCATTCATGTGTATGCATTAAATAACAGCATAAGTAGCTTAGATGTTATGTTTTAGCATGCAAAATATATATATTTATGTGCACACATAGTAATGGTAAGAAATCCTGTGTAAAAGGAAGGGGGAAAAAGGAGTGATTGACTTTCTTTTGCCTCCAGCCCCCCCATCAGGAGCTGCAAATCAACAAGATGGCAAAAAAGCTCTTATTTAACGTGTAAATCAATGGTCATCCGTAGAGCTTTTTCCCTAAAAGCTCTTCTTTAGGTTTGTTTTGAAGCATTCTCCAAGAGACAAACCTACTGTAAAAAGCCTTCTGTCTAACACTTCATTAAAAAGTGCCTCGGAATAAGAGTCACAGGGGAGATGAACCCTGCGTCATGTGTAAAAGCTATCAACAGCTGCATCAATTAACCTCCCGGCCCCTCGGGGCCCATTAGCAGGAGAAACACCCTTTAAAATTGCATATGTTTCAGATTACACAGGAGCAACTAGCCCCATAAATGCCTTATTTGCTTTTCCTATAGAGTTTGGTTTGTTAAACAATTTCGTGCTAAGAAGACATCTTTATTACCGGTATATGTGTGGGTGTGTGTATGTATATGTTGGATGTGTAAATGTATCATGTCTTGCTCATTGCTTGTTATGCAGAAAAGGGACATGTTTCGCTAGGAGAAAAAAGGACCCCGAAGACCACAGACATGCACTGTGGTTATAACTGACCTCTGACTCATTTGTGCAGTCACTATTAAGACTATTCTGCAACAAGCCAGTTTATTGTATTCTACTACTTTTAGTTAACTTGAAATCATCTGTTTGATGTTTCATTAAAGACATGTTTAGTTGTAGTTTTATAATTTAGAAGGTTTAGTATTACTCTTAAGCAGGACATGTAGATGTCGTGCTACGAAAAAAAATGGTCTGTGTATATATTTTCCACAGTAGCACTCATGCGATACAGTTTAGCATGTGAGACAGAGCTTGTTTGTGCGAAGTGAGAATTTGTTGTGTGCTTGTGTGAGGTTAGTCTAGGGCTGCACGATTGACTGAAATTAATCCAAAATCACAGTTTTTAAATGAATAAATATTTGCGCAGGGGAAGCGCAACACTGTTTAGAGCAAATCGATCGGTTCGCAGTTAATGCTGCTCTATCTCCGCAAGCTTCTTTTCAGTCATTTACAGTATAACGTGCATTTAAAAAAGCAACAGGCACCAAACATCTTTCCGAACTTCTAATGAGAAACGTTTACAAACCTGTTGTTCAACAAGAGAACATTTAATTGTATTACTCCTGTGAGTCTCACTTGTGGACTTTCTGTGCGAGGGCGCCCTCTGTCTACGAGTATGAAT